>NW_024425119.1:16804191-17067622 GCF_017311325.1 Ursus maritimus | reverse complement strand
TTTTTTTTCCTTTCTTTTTTCCACATCTTTCTTTTTATATAAGGTGGCAGTGAAGTGTTTTGCAAATTGTGGGCTAAAAATAACAGGTCTCTTGGGAAAATAGGGTTGGAAGACACCACTCAAATCAATACAGATCTCTAACCAGAACACACATGGACACACATATACAAATCATAATAAAAACATCAGCACGGTTTTAAAGCAACTTCTTGCTAGACCTGTCTCCAAAGGCAAGAAAAACAAAAGCAAAAATGATCTCTTGGAATTTCATCAAGATAAAAAGCTTTTGACCAGCAAAGGAAACTGTCCACAAAACCAAAAACCAACCAACAGAAAGGGAGAAGATATTTGCAAATGTCTTATCAGATAAAGGGCTAGTATCTAAGATCTATAAAGAACTTATCAAACTCAACACCCAAAAAAATAAATAACCCAGTCAAGAAATGGGCAGAAGACATGAACAGACATTTCTCCAAAGAAGACATACAAATGGCCAACAGACACATGAAAAAATGCTCAACATCACTCAGCATTAGGGAAATACAAATCAAAACCACAATAAGATACCAATCTCACACCAGTCAGAATGGCTAAAATTAACAAGTTGGGAAATGACAAATGTTGGCGAGATATGGAGAAAGGGAACCCTCTTACACTGTTGGTGGGAATGCAAGATGGTAAACAGTATGGAGGTTCTCAAAAAGTTGAAAATAGAGCTACCCTATGACCCAGCAATTGCACTGCTAGGTATTTACCCCAAAGATACAAATGTAGTGATCTGAAGGAGCACATGCACCCCAATGTTTACAGCAGCAATGTCCACAGCAGCCAAACTATGGAAAGAGCCTAGATGTTTATCGACAGATGAATGGATAAGGAAGATGTGGTGTATATATATATATACAATGGAATATTACTCAGCCATCAAAAAATGAAATCTTACCATTTGCAATGACATGGATGGAACTAGAGGGTATTATGTTAAGAGAAATAAGTCAATCAGAGAAAGACAATTATATGATTTTACTAATGCAGAATTTAAGAAATAAAATAGAGGATCATAGGGGAAGGGAGGGGAAAATAAAATAAGACAAAATCAGAGAGAGAGAAAAACCATAAGAGACTCTTCACTATAGGAAGCAAACTGAGGATTGCTGGAGAGGAGGTGGGTGGGAGGATGGGGTAACTGAGTGATGGGCATTAAGGGGGACATTTGATGTAATGAGCACTAGGTGCTATATGCAACTGATGAATCACTGAAATCTATGTCTGAAACTAATAATACACTATATGTTAATTAATTGAATTTAAATAAAAGAAAAATTGTAAAAAGATGCATCTAATTTCCAAAAAATATAAGGAAATATCATAGTAAATAAAAGAGTTGGCTTTTATAAAAGTCTTAGTTTGGTTGGAGGAGGATATAAGAAACCTTTGATGCTTCTAAATACAGAGGTAAGAGCAAAAGGCACAAAAACTGGAAAATTCTGCAGTAAGCATTTTCAAGACAGAGCCTGAGACTGAGCTGAGAAAAAAAATGCATGTTTTGTGCATGGTCACTGGTCACCGTGTACAATACCGTCACCCCCAGCAGCTTCCTGTGTACTTTGCTTTTAGCTACTGTTTTTAGTGGAACAAAACATTAACATGCCAGAATGTTTTACATGTATTAAGGTGACTTCTATGGATAAGCTAATTTATGTTACAGAACATGTTATATTGAGATTGTACTCAGTACCTCATTTTTTTTCAGATATCATTTTAAAAATACTAACAGTCCTTTTTATGTATGTTAGCAAGAACAGAAACTATTATTGTGCTAGGATTGTTACTTAAGATTAAGACCAATAACCATAATGCTTTCTAAGAGCTATAGACTGCTATTCACCACTTTGCCATCACTCTACTTGGCAAGACCACCATTTTGGTCAATTTGTTTGTGATGATCTAGGGCTATGCTATCCAATATGGTAACCATTAGGCACATGTGACTACTGAACACTTAAAATATCAATAGTCTGAATTAAGATGTGCTCTAAGCATAAAAACGTACTGAATATTGAAGATTTAGCACAGAAAAGGAATATAAAACATCTCAATATTTTAAAAATTTTGATTACATGTTGAAATGATTCTATTTTCATTAAATAAAATATTTGAGTTAAATAAGTAAAATATTTTATTAAAACTTATTTTTTACCAGTTTCTTTTTTTATGTTTTTAAAGTGGCTAGTAGAAAACTTAAAATAATTATGTGGCCCACATTACATTTCCACTGGACAGAGCCTTATCTAGGGGGAATGAAAGAGAAGAGACAAAAAGAAAACAAAGCATTAAAGAATAAAAAGAAGTTTTGTATATAGAATTTAATGAGTAAATGGAATAAGGAAAAAGCAATTAGTGTTTGATGAATCTGGGTATCAGAAAAGATAGGAAGAAAGCCTACCATACCAAGAGAAAGAAACAAAAAACATCGCCACTAAGATGGGTAATATTGGAGAACCGGATTTGAGCACTAAGAGAAAAGGGCACATTAGGTATTACTACACTTATAATGTGAACATTGGAATTATCTACTTCAGATTATACACAGCAGATGTTTGTCTCAATCTGGTAATATTTCAAATATGGGGTCTTAGTAGTTTTATTTAACGATCATGTAAAAAAAATAAGACTGTTAAACTAAGTTAATCTAAGACTGAATCTTTATGATACAATGAAAAGTTTAGATTTTTTCTTCATATATACTAGAAAATCAAAATTCTGCACATCCATTTATTTATTCCCTTGACAAATCTTTGATTCCAACTATGTGTTCTTAGCTACTATCTTAGGAACTGTTATGAGTATACCTGTCATTTAAGATGAACACCAGAAAGATGAATCCTTGTACATAATTACTCCTATTTCCTATTCATAAGTAGCTCATGTTATTTTAAAGTATTTCTAGAGCAGTATGTTTATATAAAGAGAAACTATTGACCTTAACACCAAAAAATGGTATGCAAATACTTCAAATTTATCTTATGGGCAAAAAAAAAAAAAAAGACATTGTAAGTAATGTTGGACCTACAAATATTGATTCTCAGCAGGCTAGGCACTCCTTGTAAATTCCCATTTACAAACATTATTCTTTTATTGAAATAAACATGTATCCTTTTTTAAATAGGATAACCTAGTTAGGTTTAAATATTCTCCATTCTTATGTGTATGAAGTAGTCACAGAGATGCTTGTGAAATATTATAGTCATATGTAGGGAAAAAAAGTATGTCCATTTGATTTTATAAATATTGAAAGCCAGGATTGCTGAGAGCTATTAAAGTACTTCTTTAAGGAAATTCAACAGTTAAGCTGCCTTTTAATAGTTAGGTTGACTAAATGATGTAAGGTGAATATAACAAAATATTAAAATATTAATAATAGTGTAGCACACCAGAGAATATTTTTCAAATACTTATGTGTGTGTATTCTGCGCACACACATATTCCTTTTGTATTTTCACTTAAAAATGTTGATGATGTTACATCTATCATAATCTTTAATTCTAGTAAGTTTTGTAACCAATGAAAACACCCTGGATTTATGCTTAAAGTGTTACTTTTTGCTACTCAGCATAGATAAAGATCAGTGGTATATTGTTTCCCTCAATCAGTGTTCCTCAACTTTATTGTTATTTTGCTTTCAGGGGAACCATGAATAGGAAAAGTTAAACTTCATGATGTAGAGAGACAAGCATAGGTTAAATTCTAAAACATGGGCTCACAGCCATAGGGTGGTTAGTAGACGAGGGTCATGGTTTTGAATAGGGACCCTCTATGGGACATATTGATACCAGCAGCTACAATTCAAGAGAGAGCTGCACCTAAGAAATCTAAACCTTTCTTTTCAGATGCCCCATTTTTTCTTAAGAATTCCCTCCAGCTTGCAAAAAGGCAACTATCCCTCATGGCTCTTCACTTGAATATGGTTGTATTTCTTTACATATACAGTACACATACTTTTTAAAATTCAATTTTTTTTAATCTAGAGGAAATGTTTTATAACAACTTTCAAGTTTACAATGCCCTCTTTTAAGCTGTGCATTCACAAAGACAAATACTAGCACAACAATTTAAATAAATAAAGGTAAGGAAGATAGAAAGTAAATAGAGAAGAAACACATCAGTGAATGTGGAACTTTGTGTCCTTTGCAAAAATGTATACTAAACTCTAGGGAGTTATTTTGGAGTAATGGTGTGCAAAATTTGTTATACAGTCACCAACTCAAGAAAAGCAAAAATACAGATCTTATCCCATTTCCAGGTTTCATTATTTTTCCCACAAATCTCCAGAGGAGAAACATTCTTTAGACTTTAAAGAACTAAACTTAAAATAATGCCATTAGACCTCGTTAAGATGATACTGGCTAATTTGAAATACTATGCAATACACATACTATTTAGCTAATTCCTTTACTTTATTTAAGAAAAATAGAACTTCAGTTGATTCAAAATTTGTGGGGGGTGGCAGTAGGATTTTTATTTCTTAGCTCTTACAAGTAAATATTTTCAAGTAACAAAAATAACTTGATAGCTGCCTATTGTTTATTATAGTGTTAGGTATAACAAAATAAAATTATATACCTTTGTTTAGTTCTGATTTGCCTTGTCTTCTTGGAAATATCATGCAACAGGTTTTTATTTTTATGAAGTCTGTTGGTTAATGATGCGTGTATAAGCATGACAAAGCTTTTTAGAAAACTTGGGTCTGAAATATGCTATAATTCTTACCTGTAGCTTTTAAAAACAACTTTTATTTAGTACAAGCTCTTTCTTTGGGGAATTTCTTTCAAATGAAGTTATGTAGAGAGAATTCACATATTAGGACATTTGTTCTAGTATAGAATTATTGTTTAAAACCAAATGCAAGTTTATATATTATTACTATCGTTATTTTAGCTAACTACTTCTTAAAGATAGAAGCGAAAATTAATTTTTAAATGTTAGGAAAAGTATTGTGAAGGAGATCTAATAACTGAATTGAAGTAACTCAAGATACTCTTAATGAATGATTTATTACCAGAACACAACTTTTATTATCATATGTGAGAGATCTCAGTGTTATGACATGCTTTTTCCAACTCTCTGTCATGATTTTGTGATTTGTAAGTGGAAGAGCGAAGTTATGTAAAAGAGAAAAACACCTTAAGCTATTTATTTGACCAAATTAAGACTAAAAAGCTAAAAAAGAGTCAATTATAATATTGGTAATCTTAGGCTGTTCCAAATGTGCTGAAAATAATCAATTTGTTCAAGTTTGCTAAATGGAATCCTTACTTTTATTAAGAAGAAAGAGACTCATTTTTTTTCCCCCAGGAATATATACAACCCAGTTTTTACTGTTAATGAGTATAATCATTATATATAAAGTTTAAACTTTATATAGCTTAAACTTTATATAAAATTTAGTATTTAATAGTTATATTTATAGTTAATATTTAGTAGTTATTTAACTATTAAATAAATGGTATTTAATAGTCGGATTACTTTGAATAAAAATTCCAATTTATAATCAAATGTTTAAAGAATAAATTAATACAAATTGTCATGAGATTAGCTATTTTGTTTTAAATAGAAGGTTTTTTTAAGAAGTTTATTTTAAAATTCTAATTAGCTTTAATTTTCGAAGAGGACTTTCTCACTCTAATCAAAGGTTATTCAACATTTTCTCTACTAGGAAAGGTCAGAAAAGAGAAAAGGACTTCCAAGTAGAAAGCCAGATCAAACTAATCAATGCTGCCGATGAATAAAGAGGGAGATACTGCCTTTTAAATTTAGATTTAAGAATGTATATGACAATTTCAAAGTAAGATTTTTAGTTACAATAGGTTTTGTTTTTCTTCTTTCTTTGTACATTTTTTCAGCACTCTGGGTTCCAGCATTCCTTGACAAGAGTCAATTAAATCATAAAGAACAGTTTTGTTTTGTTTCATTTTGTTTTGCTTAAATCAAGGATATAACACCTGGTCATAACCATGAACAATTGGCCCAAGCAGAATTTTCAAGACTATTCGGTTTCTTCTTACACAGTACTTGTGGTTTGCTACTGACAGTGCCGTCATGATTTATTCAACAAAAAGCTTTTAAGTACAGTAAATTTTGTTTCACACAGCACCTAAGAAGCATTGTTTTTAAGCTGAATTAGAAAGTAAAACACATAGCAAGACTTTTGAGAGAAGAAATTACTTAAATCACATACGTTAGGAGTGAGAAACAGAAAAACCTGCACTCCCAGTAAATGCTGGGCTAGATGGTAAGGGGTAAATTGTGAAGTAACATTATACTTCATATATTATAAATATATTTATGAAGAAAAAGCTCATGTAAAATGGTTACAAGAGTAGGTGAAGTAGGAGTCTTGTTACTCCCTGGAAGGAAAGCAGAAGCAGGCACACTCTGGGTTTTATATCTGTTAGCTGCACTAACAGGGAAGAAAAGAGGTAGTAGATCCTGTCCTCAAGCCTGCCATTGTATTAGCCTGATGGGGTCTGTCTACCGGGTAAGATCATGGGAAAAGGGGAAATGAAATTACCAAGGACATTTCCTACTGCGGTAATTAATTTAGGGTCTACAGACCAGGAACATAATGGAAGATGTTTATATTTTTTGAATGTACAAGATTCGTTTTATTCTTCTGTTACTTCTCTATTTAATTTATTCAAATTCTAATTTGCAGTTTTTGTATTCCATACTTTTTAATGCTGACCATTTTGTATTAAGCTATCTTGAGCCTATCAGAAAATTGATAGTTTCTGTCCTAATTCTTTAATTTTTTTCTTTGTTCATAATATATTATTTAAAATATATAAAGAAAACAATTTTTGAGGAGAATACTGTAGTTAATGAAACTATTTGATATAATTGAAGTATCTGGTAAATACATGACATCTAGATGTAAGAGGTCAGGAACCTTCTCATTTTTGAGAATAGTTATGGAGACAGGCTATTAAAGTGAGTTCCTGTATTTATGGAAACATTGAACAGGGAGAGGAAGATCAAGAGCAAGAGCTACAGAGAGAGAGAGAGGGAGAAAGGGAGAGAGAGAAAAAACAGAATATTTAAATTTACAGAAAAAGGTTGTAATACTAAATTAGGTTGAATGTTATAATTTAGTTGCTATAATAATATAGTTGACATATAAAAAGGGAATTTGTACTTCCTAGAAAAGTTATCTTTCTTAATTTTGCAATAGGCTACAAAATATAAATAGTATCTTAGTTGCTTTGCTTATTAAATTCAGTTTTGTTCAATGTACTGTTTTGGAAAAGTGTGTGAATATTTTTCATAGAGCCTAAATGATTAGGTTAGTAATATCTCTGGGCCTCTACAGACAGGGGAGTTCAATGAAATAGCATAGTATGACTTAAGGAGGAAATACGAATAGAGCATCATAAATACACTATCAGCAAAGTTATGAGAAAACATCCAGACCATTGACATTTTAATTGTGATGACAGAAAGTCTTAGAATAGTCAGACAAATATACTGACTGGAAGAAACCAAGGAGTTTACATTTTAAGGATTTGCCCTTTCCTAGTCTAAAGTAGATGAGAAATTGCAAAACTAGCAACTAAATATAATTTATCTCTATCTTCATAACGCAGAACAGATTGAAAAACATAGTTCTGATTGACATAAGGAGAACTTAAAATGAAAAAAATACTTCTACATCATCCCACAAAAATAATAGTGGTTTTTTGCTGGGGTAGGGGGAGAGAGAATACTTTTCTACTTTTAAGTTCACTGTATCTGAACAACCACATAATATTTTCAATTTACTTAGACCTACACTTCACAGGACCTCAAAGCAATCTATACAACCTGAAAAGATTAGTAAACGCTTAATAAAATTTTTACATTTGAAATTAGAGGTTAGCGAAATGTAATCCTATGGCACATTTGTAAAGTAGAACAATACATTAAAAATAATTTTTTTTAAAGATAAAGAAATTGAAGTTAAAGGAAGTTAAACTCATTTTGCCAAAGCAACAGTGATAGAGTAACATTATCAATAGTGGGCAGAATTTGTTTTGATAATGTTTATTTGCTTAAGGAGTCTCAAAATTCCAAAAAGAAAATTTTTATCTAATCAGAAATTTAACAAGCCCACCTTTAGTGATTATAATTTACCTTCGTTTTAGTCAAAACACTTCTAAATGTTTTCTGGTTAAAGATTTTTAAAAATTTAAATATGTCAGAAAATGAGTGCTCTACAAGTTGTTTTCCTTGTGTTTGGCTTAAATGCTGTATGCTGAATTATAAACCCATGTTTACAACCCAAGTAAATGGTCATTATCCCCAGCGAAATATTATCCCTATAATTTTTATTTTCAAGTGGCCCTTTGTTATGAAGGGGCTTTGTTTTATATTAGAAAGATTCGGGCTTCAGAGCCAGATAAACCTGTGCTATCCTGACTTTGTTGCTTCCAAATTTTATAACCTTAAGGAAGTCATTATTTTCTCTTAGCCTCAATTTTCCCATCTGTAAAATGAAAATGATCATGGTTCTCTTATATGAGAATGAATGGTACTACAGGTGAAAATTCTAGTCCATTAAAAACTTAAAAAGTGGTGTAGATTTTGCTGTTGTTTTAACTGTTAATATTTTCATCTCCATGTGAAATTATTTATTTCCTTAATCTCTTGATAGCAAAAAAAAAAAAGAGGCAGGTTTATCATAGGAGTTTTTTTTTTTTTAAAGATTTTATTTATTTATTTGACAGAGATAGAGACAGCCAGCGAGAGAGGGAACACAAGCAGGGGGAGTGGGAGAGGAAGAAGCAGGCTCATAGCGGAGGAGCCTGACGTGGGGCTCGATCCCGCAACGCCAGGATCACGCCCTGAGCTGGAGGCAGACGCTTAACCGCTGTGCCACCCAGGCGCCCCTATCATAGGAGTTTTTAAAATTAAAAATGAAATAAATATCATTAGTATTGTAATTCCTTTTAAAGGTGGAAGTAACTACTTTAACATTTTAGTATATAAGATTTCTTCTTGGGGTACCTGGGTGGCTCGGTACGTTGAGCATCTGCCTTCGGCTGGGGTCATGATCCCTGATCCCCTAGTTAGGTCTCCCTGCTCAGCAGGCAGTCTGCCTCTCCCTCTCCCTCTGCCTCTCCCCCCTGGGTTCTCTCTCTCTCTCTCTCCCCCCTCCTCACTCTCTCTCCCTCCCTCTCAAGTGAATAAATAAGATCTTTAAAAAAAAAATTCTTCTTATTTTCCAAATAGAAATATACTTGTTTTAACAAAAATTAATATATTTAAACATGATTTGAAAAAGATATTTTTATCCTTAAAAACTATGATGTATGTTTTTATTTCAAGACATATGATTCTATATTTTTAATAATTTATAAATTCTGTCATATTATAATAAATTATGTTCATGACCTATCTTACTCCTATTTCAGAGTACTATTGGAGATGTAGTTTTTTCCCAGTTGTTGTTCTTGTTGTTGTTAATACTAGAAATTACATTATGGTAAATAACCTTTATAACTAAGTCTTTTGTGTTATTATGATGCTTACTTAGAAATACTCACTGAAACAGAATTTCTGACATACAGATAATCTATCAGTTTTAGACACATTTCTACAGACCTTTAACATGTTTGACAAAATTCTCTTCAATTCTATATCAATGTGTTTTTCTAGCAGCTGTTTACATATTGTCCATTTCCAACTGAATTTCATCATAAGTATTTTAAGAATTTGATGGGCAAAATGGTATCTCATTGTTTTAATTGGATGTTTGTTATTAGCTAGATTAAATTCTTTAAATAATTTTTCCCTTGAATTTCTATTCATGCTATTCACATTCTTAACCTGTTTTTTCTTGACAATTGTTTTTTAAAAACAAAATTTGAGTGCATTTTATATACTCTAAAGCCATTAACATTTTATCACAAATTACTGATTTTTTCCTCAGTATTCTTTAAATATAAGTTTATCATTGACTTTTCTGTGCACTGTTTCCATGTTCTTGCCATTAATCCCTCTGTGATCTACAGCATTTGTATATAATAATGCCAATACTGCCCACATGATAGGACATTGTAAGAAGTGATCACAGGGCTTTATGAATTTTTAAGAAAGGGAGAAGGCAAAAATTATATGTAACTTATCTTTGTATTCTCAATGATTAACCATATGTTTTATATGTGTGTGGTTTTCAATAGGAGTTGAAGTAGACTAATACAATCTCTGCACCCCATTCCGCAGACACCTAAAAAACTACGTAGATTTTTCACCCTGTGCTCCTGCATGAAGAACGTATTTGCTATTTCTTGTATATCCTTCAAGAGCTTTTGCACTATTGTTTCATAGTTTAGACCCAGGGCAAGCGGCCAAACCCAGGTTTGAATTCAGGCTTCACTCTACCAGCTTCCTAGATGTGTGATCTTAAACAAAGCCTCAGACTTCCTGTCTGTAAAACAGGGGTAATTACTGTATCTATCATATTGATAATGTCATAAGACTTAGAAGTCTACCCAATATGAGGTAACCAAATAATGAGCACTTGATAAATGGTTGTTATTATTACAGTCAAAGCTAATCAAATATTCCAGATGTAGTACTATAACTGTTAGAGTCTAAATTATTACCTATTACATTATTAACTTCATTATGTATTACCTATATTCCTTCTATAGAAGAACATTATAAAGATTTCCAAGTATTTAAGGACATATTTTTTATTTATTTTTATTTTTATAATTTTTTTATTTTTTGAGAGAGAGAGAGTGGGGGAGGAGGGACAGGAGTGGGGGAGAGAGAGAGAGAGAATCTTTTTTTTTTTTTTTAAGATTTTATTTACTTGAGAGAGAGAGAGAATCTTAAGCAGGCTTCATGCCCAGCATGGAGCCCAATGTGGGGCTCCATCTCACAACCCTGAGATCATGACCTGAACCAAAATCAAGAGTCAGACGCTTAACCAGCTGAGCCACCCAGGCACCCCAGGACATATTTTTTTAGACAAGTTGCAAGGGAATAAAACAACAACAACAACAACAACAACAACAACAACAACAACAAAACCTATCTGAATGATTTAGATGCTAGAAAGAATGATAATGAATGTTATGCTTATTTTAAAAAATCATTCCAAACAGGTAGGATGTTAACCTTAAATAGTAAGTAGATCCCTGATATATACATATCTTTCAAATTCCAGAAGGGAAAAATGACTGTAATTAATCTATACTAATACTTGTAACTTTACCATCTTAATAAAAACCCAGGTAAATGAAATTTTGTTAGAAACAAATGACTATAAAATATTTTAGAAACCTATTATATTCATATTGGCAAGAAACAAGAGCAAAATGATATATACATTTTTAGCAATCAACAATTGAGCTAATTACAGATGACTTACACATTTGAAGCAACAATTAAGACAAGGTCCATTCTAAATTTGTTCACATTATACTCATCCAAATTTCTGTTTCTTTAACACTTTTGCTTATGGGATATTTCTTACTGATAATACTAAATACATAAATTTGATAATGTTTCTTATTCTTTGTATCTGATGTTTGACATTAGCTAAAGTCCAGATGTACATTTGGAGACATATACATTCAGAAAATGAAGTTTAATGACTACCAGTATAAGGTTATATTTCTCAAGTATTTCTCCTTGGTCTTTGGATATACTTTAAAAAACCATATGTTGGAAGAAAGTAGCAGCCTAGTCATTGGGTATGTTAATAGGTTCAAATAGATAAGAGAGAAGGGGACTATCTGTGAGTTCAGTACAACAAAATATCTGGGATTTCATATAAATCTTTATCATTATTTTGTTATAGCTGGGATTACAAAAAGGGACATAATCAGTCTTAAAAGTCGCTCACAGTTAACACTGCACAATAAAAGACTGGATTTACTGATAATTTTAATTCATCAAGTTTTCACATACATTGTAAAGATTCCATAATGACAGTGACAATGAGTATCTGAAATGAAATACACTTTTACTTCCATGAGACGGTTGTCAGTCTTTAGACACTTGTGGAAACACAAAGGAAAAATGTAAATAACAATCCACTTTATTAACTAATTTTGTTTATGACTTTACTATCTATAACAACCGCAGTACCAGCAGAGAAATATCTCCTTTCTTAAAATTGTTTTATATTTTCAAGGTTGGTCTTTAAGGAATTTCAAAATAGTCATAATTGTGATAAATAAGAGAAGGTGAGTTTTCTACCAAATAAATATTTGCAGTTGACCCACATGAGAACAGACTTTTCTAATTGTTATAAGAGCTGCCTTACTAAAGAAATGAAGGTTTCTCTTTTATGAAAATGTTGTAATGCTCATACTCAAACCCTCTGTGATTTTCAAAAATCAGCATTTAATCAGCATACTCATATTATTCCAAATAAAAAATTACTTACTGCAAAAAAATTTACTTTTAAAAAATTGTGATCAGTTCTAATAAACTTTATTACAGTGACTTGTTTTGCCGAGGATTTTCTTGGTTTTAAAACTGAAATTTCCTTGTTTTGAGATTATCACCCTCCTGGTCATAGGTCACTTAAATACATGTTGCCATAAATACACAAAATACAAAATAAAACCAAGAATGGGACTGTCACTATGAGTCATAAAATTTTTGAATTCACCTTAAAAAGGGCAAAATTGATTTAATAATGTTGGTTAGAAGAGTACAGTGTTTGTACAAAGTATGTTTAAAAGAAAAAAAGTGAAGCATGCCTTAGCATAGGTTATAACAGCGATCAAAATTTACCTTAATAAGATACTCACTTCTGCAAAAATTCTTCATAGCCACATATACTTAGAAGATGATCTTTGGGGAATAACTGGTCATTTGTACAAAAATGTAGAATCTCTGCAATTAGGTCTTTGACAAGATAATTAGCTAAAAACAAAGGTGAATAGTAAGAAGTTAATAAGAGCTTGTCATATATTGGCTGGGAAATGTTTTGAGCACACAAAAAAAGATACGTTATGAACTATTGTAACTGTCTAGCTCCATCAAGAGGAATTAAAATGAGATGCATCTCATTTATTTGTCTGGTTAAATTTGGAGATACTTTCGAAAAACAATTCTTTGCATTTTTTTTAATCAGTCTGTCTTCATATTACTGACAGAGCTAGGGTACTGTATTCCTCATGTTAATACCTTAATACATTGTGGCTCTGCATAAAAAGTATTCTGTGAGGGCGTCTTGGTGGCTCCCTCAGTTAAGGGTCTGACCTTAGTTCAGGTTGTGATCTCTCAGGTCCTGGGTTTGAGCCTGGCTCCTTGCTCAGCAGGGAGTCTGCTTCTCCCTTTGCCTCTGCCTGCCACTCCCCCTGCTTGTGCTCTCTCTCTTTCACTAGCTCTCTCTCTGTGTCAAATAAATAAAATCTTTAAACTATATATATATATATATATGTCTCCATGCTTTGAGTATGCTCTCACAGTCTCAATCAGTGAAGCAAGTGCAAACAGACTGTACTGATGACCCCTAACCAGTGAGAATTTGAACTGCATACTGCAAACACTCAATTGTATTCATCTGAGTTGTGTTTAGTTTGCAATTACGAGTTTACTTTGCTGTAGCTTCTTTTACTTCCATACGTTTTTGTTTGGAGGAAAAGGTTTTTGACACAAACTGGCTAACAAAATGTAGTGCAACTGACATTGCTGGACCTGCCACAAAGAAAAAAAAAGGGGTGTGGGGAGAGAATAATGCTGGATTTTAAAATGTGGGTTTTATGGTAGATGGAGGTATTTTCTAAGAAATGATCAGAGAAACAAATGGTAAAGATCATCATGGAATTAGGGATTGTGGAAATGTTTTGACATGGTAGAGCGTATCTTAAACACTCTGTTGCTTGGGAATACTGACTGAAATGCTATGATGGATGCTAGAAGAAAATATGGCCACAGCAAAATCATGACTGTAAGGGCTCTGACAAGGAGGGGAGAACATTGCTCGTATAGATGGCAGGAAAATATCTCCAGAAACATCAGTTCATTTTAATTAATTTGGCTCTCCCATTTCCAGGCTGCATCCCCTGTGCTATAGGGGGCATGCACGAATTCATTATTTCACTACAATCATCTTTCCACTCTATAGGATAGCCTCCATAATCCAATTTCTACTGCTACTTCTTTCATGTGCTTCAGTTTAATTATCTCCTACTATTTGTTTCATGTTACTCTTTGAATGTTTCATTATTACTTCTAAACCTGAAATTATCATCTTTCTCCTTGAAGTGAGCCATTAAGTGTCTGTAAGCTAAACTTCTCATCCATATTGTAAGCCAACAAATACTATGGCTTCTTTTAAGTAGATTTATGCTTATACCTTCACTTTGGCAGCTAATATAATACGCTTCACAATTTCTTGTACTCTTCTACTTTATGGAGTCCTTCTCAATCTGTTGACAATATTGCCTACCATATTGAAGAGGAAAATGCCCATTTGAGATTCTTTAATTAAGTACCCTGTGCATTAAATCTAGTTTTCTGCACATCATCCTCTACCTTTACCCATCTTTTGAAATATAAGTATCATTGCTTTTTACTATCTCTTACATCTTAATCTCTTATTTTTCTTATACTAGGTTCCATTTCTATCAATTAAATCCCCTCCCTTTTATATATTCAATATCCTCCATTACAAAGATGCTTTTGTTTTTTCTTAAAATTTCTGTTTCTGTTTAATCTTCCAATAAAATCTCCCCTTATCCATTTCATTCCATTAAGACAGTATTTTTTGTAACCTTCCCATTACTGCCAAACTTCTTTAAAAAGTAGATAACTTCTGCAAACCATTGTCCTTCACTCTTTAGTCTTTGCAAACTGATTTCTACTTCCAACACTTTGCAGGTCACAAATGGCCTCCTAATACAGTTCTAACCATGAATCATCTAAATCTGAAAGGAAAGACACTCTAGAGCAATTTTGTACTTGGAAATAAGGATAAGGGAATCATCTTCATTGAAGTGATAATTGAAGATTATGGAACACAGAATTCTTTGCTCAAAACACCTACTTCTCTAAAGGATTCCATTTCCTCACTCTTGGGGAAACAGTGTTCTCTTTGGATGAAAATGCCTTATCTTCACCTATCTCTACCTCTTTATTTATCTAGATTTCATTATTCCCGAAGTTTCTAGGAATAGCTTCTACCTTTTATTGAAGTCGTTCTTGATATACTCTTCAGATACACTATTTTGTTCTTTATAGCACATCTGTATTTACTAGTAAAACACTTTATGTAAAGTGGTGAAAGGATCACAGTTTTGGCATACAGATTGTTTCAAAGTGAAAACATTTGAAATCTTGTAACTGAACTTTCTTTATCTGACTAAAACAGAGACTCCCAAAAATACAGCTTCCATTAACTTTCTTCTGAGGTAATTTCCTGCAAATTCCAGGAAGGAGACAGACTGCCCATCAATTAACATAAATATATATATAGAGAGAGAGTTCCTATTTTCCTATTGAAGCTCCAAGTGACACCTCCTACACACACATACACACTTTTACATTAAACTGGTATATAAACCTTTACCTCTGGGTATTCAGCAAGTAACCCCTACATGCATGTGTAAATAACTTTGTCTTTTCTCCTACTAATCTGTCTATTGTCAGCTACCTTACAGCCACCATCCCCACCCCCTTCAAATATAAGTGAATAGAGGAAAGGTTTTCCTCCCAACAGTGGCCTATGCTGCTCTGTGTGTTTTATTTAATGTGTCCTTTCTCCTCTACTTTGTCCTCCTTCTTCCTCTGTACTTCACCCCTTCCTCCACCTCCCCTTCCTCCTTCTTATAAACATTTTTAATATCCTTGAGAGTGTAGACAGCCTCTTTACAACTATACATCTCTAACACTAGACACAATGACCTAATCACTTTCCTGAAACTTCTTCTAAAAGTCAAAAATGACCTCCAACTTGCAATATTCATCAAAAGAACACCCAGAGAGAGAGAGAGAGAGAGATGTTGGAAGTTAAATATTGTAAACTGAAAGAAGAGAAGTGGTTTCCCTAGTTCAGTTATTCCCTCTTCTCCAGCAACTGAGGCCAAGACACAGATTGTGATTGGCTCAGGGTTCAACACCACTGATTTTGGCTGGGCAATCAGAATCCTGCTTTTAGAAATTTGGAATTAGATCGAATAGAGAGATTGAATTTTCTTTAGGTAGCTGGCCAAATAGCATTTAAACTTGAGAGCTTGGCTTCCCATGTGTTTGGAAAAGCAAGAGAAATGAGTCAGCAGAAAACAAGGGAAACCTGAGAAGCAGTTATATAGAAGAGATGAGGTGAGATGCATACAGGAATTGTGGACTGCTTATTCATCTGTGCCTTTAGTACATTCTTGAATCCACTGTATTCCTACTCTTAAATTCTGTAAGAATTCTCTATATTCTTTAAGAATGTTTTTTTCTTCTTAAGGCAGCAAGAGTTGTTTTTTGTTAGTTTCAAAGCAGATGGTCCTAACTAAATATTCCAACATAACATTGTTATGTTTGTAACCATCTGCACTAACTCAGAATTTTGACTAGAGTAAGAAAGAAAAAAAGCAAAATAATAATTATATTAATAACAATCAATGAAAGAAAATATTTGTTGGAACATTATTTGTCAAGATAAAACGGTTCATATGCAGAAACTCATTTAGTAACAACTAATGTTTGAGGAACTATTATTGTTTTGCAAAATAGTTAACAATAACAATGAAATAAAATAGTAAACAACTTTAAAGAGATTCTAAAACTTTAGAAAAATAAGAATCATCTGATGAGTTTGATAAAATGCAGATTCTAGGTTCCAGGATCCATCCCCAGAGACTGATTCAATGGATCTATCTGCTCGTTATGCATCTATCTGCTCATTATGCATAAGGCTCCTATAGTTTGTACAGTGGGAATAAAGACTGGATCAGTGCCTGTTTTATGTCATAATTCATTCACATTTGAATGACGTAGTTGTTTCTAATGGGGAGTATTGCCATTTTCGTATAGTATATTCATTCATATGCTTTATCTGTATTCTTTTTGAAATTTAGTTTTTGTTTTTAATATTCTAAAAATTTGTTATGCTTGCCACCAACTATTTTATAGCAGAAAAGTAAAGTGTCCTGGGGTGAGCTATGTGAAAAAATGTAGCATATTCTTAAAAACAATAGCTAAACAAATGTTAGCAAAAGGTTTCCAGCTGTTTTCCTCTTCACTTCAGAGCAAAATACTAGCATTTAATAATGCTTCTTTTAATGCTTTCAGTCTGTGGATTCAAGGCTATGCAGCCTATACCAGCTTAACGTAGATTTTTATACTTATTTGCAAGGTTGCTTACCATATGGCATAAAATGAAGTAGTTGCGTTGAGTTATCAATACAAATATTTATATTAAACTTGGTATTAGTAAAAAGCCGATAGGGAAATGCTGTAGTAATGCTCCATATCTTCCCTGAATTGGAATTAATGTCAGCTGCGTGATATGTTTCTCTTATTCTGAAAAATATATGGAAAATAATACTTAGGAGAAGATTATAAGAAACTTCATGCACGGTTTTGCTATAGAAGATTTAAAATATGAAAACGGTCAACATCTGATTTGTGGTACAGTGGTGTTAGCTAGGCCAGATTGGTAAAGATTACAGTTATACCAAAACAACTGTAAAGGACCATTCTTTAGATTTCCCCAGGAGCATCTCATTTGAAGCAATTAAGAATACACTGTCATTCATTAGGCATGAAAATTCACTCTGAACAATGATTACTTCCTTCACTGACATTAGTTTCGAAGCCTGAATGCCTCCCCTTGGTTTTTCATAATGTTCTCAAGCTGGAAGACATTCATTTTGATTTAAGGATTTTTTTAAATAAATTACCTTGTGTCCAATTGGTAAATACCATTCTTGGTTATAAATTTTTGGATTTTACACAAATCTCTGGATTTTACATAAGTAATTTAGCCCAGAAGTCATTTTACACACTGAACAATACTTTATTGCTCAGATGAGTCAGAGAATTGCAAAATAGTTTACCCTTGGAGCCAGAAGCCTTGAGCTTGAATCCTGACTCTTCCATTTAGTAGTTTTATGGTCAGAAGCAAGTTATTTGACCAGTTTCTTTGTACAAATGAGGATATTTATATCTACTTCAAAGGTTTATTGCAAGGATTAAAAGTGAAAAGTCGGGGCGCCTGGGTGGCGCAGTCGTTAAAGCGTCTGCCTTCGGCTCGGGGCGTGATCCTGGCGATCTGGGATCGAGTCCCACATCAGGCTCTTCCACTGTGAGCCTGCTTCTTCCTCTCCCACTCCCCCTGCTGTGTTCCCTCTCTCGCTGGCTGTCTCTCTGTCACATAAATAAATAAAATCTTTAAAAAAAAAAAAAAAGTGAAAAGTCATGCAAAAGATTTTTGTAGAACATAAGCATATACCCATACGATGCATCATAATTATCATTACATATTATTATAGCTGAATCCTTGTTGATCCATGTTATTGCCCACGTGTAGAATATAACATAAAATTATTTGCAACTTAGATGTTTAAAATGGCTTTGACGATGAATATGAAATCATGGGGGGGGGTTGTTGTTGTTGTTGTTAATTATGCAGATATCTAAATTTTGTAGTGCTATTTCCAAAGAGAAAGTTATACGTTTTGTGTATAGAAGGGATACTATGCATTCTATGTAATGTATCGATATGAATTACATCCTTGGCATTCATTCTATTTGTGCAGCATTAAAGTAGTGCCAGGCTCACTGAAGTAGCTTAATCTCTATGCCCTTAAATTGCATAGAAACATCCCCTCCTTGAGGGGCCCGACAAATGAAAAAGTGCATGGCATGCATCAGAATCACCTTATTTTCTGAGTCCCATCCTCATCCTTGCTGACTCAATAGTTCTATACAGGAATCTTCACATTTTCCCTACCAACAGTTTCCCAAGTAAGCCATTACTGCTGCTACTCTGGCACTACAATTTGAGAACCCATTGTTTAGGATAAAGATATGGGCCACTCTCCTTTGTTACACCTATGAAAAAGGTCTAGACTCCAGTTCTGGTTGAGGAGCTTTATGATTTAGCATTCACCATATGATAGGATACTACTCTATGCATACATGATTTAAGCTTCTACTGTTTTGGGGAATTAAATTTAAAATGCAAATTAATGACCTATTCTCTCCTAAAACTTTGTTGAGTGTCTATTGTATTCAAAACTTTTCATATGCCATGCCATTTTATTGTATTTTTTACAAAAATATGACACATTCCTTAAAAGATGTGGCTTTAAAATATGTCACAAGGAACCAAATCCAACAAAGTAGACAGGTTCTTTAAAGGGTGTATAACAGGAATGTCAATAACACTTGTAGGTATGGTTATTTAAATATTGGACAAAAAAAAAACAGATGAAATGGGATACATAAATCCATTCTGTTGTGACCCTCTTATGAAACTTGGCTTTCAAACTCAATTTGGTCTTCTTTTGAATGAAGAGACTTGGACAGTGCCAAGTCCGTAGATCTTCCGAAATAGTTGCTGTTGAATGAATAGTGTGTTTGTGTACAAAATAATTATGCATCTATAAATGTCATTATTTTATATATGAGTATACATCCAAAAAGATGATTGAAAACCAAGAGAAATGTGTGTGGATATAACCTATATCTTCCTTTCACTACTCTATAAAGTTTATTACTGTTTGGTTGTCTGTTTTAGTTTTCATGCATACTTTGAAAAGAACCATTGAGAAAATTTACATTTAAGAATTCAGAAAATGCACCATGAGCTACTGACAAACCATTACATAAAATATTTTGTGTCACTATTGCATCCACAAGAAGATTTCATCTAAGAATATTACATTGTATTAAAAAAAGTGATGGGAAGGACTAGTAATAAGTGTTTTGTCAATGGATTTATACTGAGCGATGTCTTGTGATACTAAGAGAGCTATTTCTCATGCTTAGAGGATAGAAATGATCACATTTTAGATTTAAAGTGTCAAGTTCCTGGCAATGCTTGTCAATTTGTGACAGTGAGTAGTTTATTCTTAAAAGAATCAATATTGATATCTTTAAAGATCCTAATTTAGGAATCCAGTCATTTTAATTGTTTTCTGTGAACAAGAGTGAGGCATTAATTAAATATTAAATATTTTCATGGATTTGAGTTCCTTGGTTTTGTTTTTTGTTTTTTATCTGTGTGCCTTTCAATTCTTCCAATAGGGTTACAAGTTTTTTAGGGCACAGACCTTGCTTTTCTGCTTGTTCTACATTTCAATTATCTCTCATACATGGACTAGTTATTAGGCTTTCAAATAGCCTTTTAAATTAATGATTACATAAATGATTCCAGTGTTTAATCCCAAATGACCATTTAGTAGTAAGCTGCTATAGCTGATAAGTTATAGTTCATTTATATGTGTGCTTATTATTTTTAAAACAGCTATAAATAGATAAAAATCAAGAGAACAAAATGTAAATGCATTAATTTTTCAAAACTTTCGGGAACCTTAGCAATAGAAGAGATGGCGTTATATAAATTTTAACTGCTAATGAGAAATTGTTCCTTAAAAAAGGCATCTATAGTTGTAAGTTCATTTTGAATGAGCAAAGAGGATCAGTGATGTTTTTGTAATATCCCCTAGCGAATAAATTTATTTTTCAGTGGACAAACACCTATGCATTTGCTCATTTATTTTGGCAGTTCATTCAAGGCAAGATTAAATTATTAAGAGGAGGGCATTGTCACCATTTTAAATAGTATATCCCAGGTAAGAAGGATAAATCTATGATGTTTTGGTACAGAACCGTAATCTAAATGATCAATAAATAGCAAGGGCAGGTCTGAAATTATGAAACATTTAGCTTTAACTGAATTTTCAAGAGAATAAAATTGTTTTACTAAAACAACAAAAACAATACTAGCAGTTAATGAACTAATTTGTCATAAATTTATATTTTTCATTATGTTAAAAATTATTTAAAACTTTAACATTTTATATTTAAAATTAATCAGTTCAGTTATGTTAAATTACAATAGACAAATTTATGCTGGTACAGAAATTTCAAAGTTTAATGAAATAGCAACACTCACTTTTTTACTTTGTCGCAGAAGGAGGCCAGAGTCTTGTTACTGCCTTGCGGTACTTCAGCTAGCCGAAGAGAAAAACCTGTCAGCTGAAAGTAAAAACTGTTAAATTAATACAGTTTGGTGTGAAGAAGACATTAATACAATTGTACAATTTTAATTTTGTTTTAAAGATTCTGTCTGGAAGAAAGACCTTCCTCTGCCCTATGGTCCTTTTATGGTCCCTCTAGACTTAGAATCAGATTGGCAGGAGACAGAATAACAGGAGAAAATCAAATTTCACAGTCCTATGTATGGGGAATCCACACAGACAGGAGATTACAAAAACAGTGAGGCAACCTGAAGCTTATTTGAGCTAGGGAGAGGGGTAGGAGCCTGAGGACACAAAGGGGAGGAAAGCCATTAGCAAGAAGGGGAAAGGAGATATTTGAAAAGAAAGTTGCCCTATTATGCAGGTAAGTTCCTTAGGTAAAGGGGTGTCTCTGTTATTAGCTCTGTTCCTGTTGCAGGCTCTCCTTTTCAAGGTAAATTCAAGTAGTTATGGGGGAAGTGGAGAGTTTTTTGGCATCTGCTTGGTATTTATTACTTTTAACTAGAAATAATCTTTATGCCAAAGTGGCACCATTTGGGGCATCTCATCCTGCATCCCTTCAATTCATTCTGTTTTTTGTTTTTATTTTTTGGGGATTTTTAAAGTGAAGTAACATATATAGAAAATGTATGAGGGGTGCCTGGGTGGCTCAGTCGTTAAGTGTCTGCCTTTGGCTCAGGGCGTGATCCCAGCGTTCTGGGATCGAGCCCCAGGTCAGGCTGCTCCGCTGGGAGCCTGCTTCTTCCTCTCCCATTCCCCCTGCTTGTGTTCCCTCTCTCACTGGCTGTCTCTCTCTCTCTCTGTCAAATAAATAAATAAAATCCTTTAAAAAAACAAAAAAGAAAATGTATGAATCTTAAAGATATAATTCAAGTTTAAAGAATGTAGACGACCATGCTATCAATATCACAATAAAAATACAGAACATCTCCATCACGTTAGAAAGTGCCCCCACACCTCCTTCTGTCAAACTGTACATCCATTTGGCAACTACTGTTATTCAGATTGCTAACATTATAGATTAAGTATATATGCCCCTTTCTTTCTGGTTTCTTTCACTTAAATGATATATATTTTTAAATTTATCTGTGGTGCCACACATCAATAGTTTCATTTTTTATTGCCAATTAGTACTATTCTATTGATGAGTATTTCACAATTTGTTTATCCATCTTCTTATGGATGGACATTTGATTTGGGTTGATCATAGTTTTTATAAAGAAAACTATTAATTTTCATATACAAATATTTATATGGACATGTGTTTTATTTCTTACAAATAAATCCATAAATGGCTCAGTCAGAAGGTGGGTGTATGATTAACTATCAAAGAAGTAATTTTTGCTTTGTGTATATTGAAGCTGTTATTAGGTACATAACACATTTAGGTTTATTATATCTTCCTGATTGACCCTGTCATCATTATGAAATGATAATGCCAATACTAATAATACTCTGCCTTGAACTGTACTTTTTCTGCTGTTAATAATCAGCTTTTTGTTTGCTGATTGAATATGATATATTTTTATTTCTTTTACTTTCGAAAAACTTATTTGTGCCTTTCTTAAGTGTGTCTCTTGTAGATAGTAGTTAAATCTTTCTTTTTTATCTAGTTTGTCAATTTCCCCCTTTTTACTTGGAATGTTTAGTCTATTTATATTTAGTGTACTTACGGATATTGTTGGATTTAAGACTGCCATACTCATTTTTGTTTCTGTTTTATTCTTTTGTTTTTCCTTCCTTGCTTTTTTTTTGGTTTATTTGATTTTTTTCTCATTTCATTTAATTTCTCTTTTGGATTTTTAGTTTTTCTTCTCAGTATTATTTTTCTAGTGGCTGTCTTAGCTTAGAAATGACAACATGCATCCTTAACATATCACAGTTAAAACTGTACCACTGCATTTACAATGTAAGGATTCACAATAGCAAATAATATTTACTCCTTCCATTCTTTATGCTATTGTTGTCATATATTTTTCATTTATCGATATATTTATATAACTCTCAATAAAATGCTGTTGTTTTGCTTTAAACAGCTATCAAAAGTTAATTTAAAAGTAGGTTTTCATATTTACTAATATATTTACCATTTGTACTGCTCTTTCTTTGTTCATTTCTTTTCTCTCTCTTTTTTTAAAAAGATTTTATTTATTTATTTGTAAGAGAGAGAGCATGAGCACAAGCAGGGGGAGTGGCAGGCAGACCAGGCAGAGAGAGAAGCAGACTCCCTACTGAGCAGGGAGCCCAATGCAGGACTCTTTCCCAGTACCCTAGGATCATGACCTGAGCCAAAGGCAGATGCTTTACCAACTGAGCCACCCAGGTGTCCCACTTTGTTCATTTCTAGATTCCATCTGGTGTCATTTTCCTTGCACCCAAAGCACTTACTTTCGTATTTTTGTGTACCTGTTAGCTGACTAATTTCACTCAACATTTGTTTATATATCTATTGTAAGTTTTGAAGTGTATACTCAATGGATACAGAAGTATGGAGATATACATATGTGTGTATGTATCTATATATAGATACATGTATATATTATACAGGTATAGATATATATCTTTTAAAATGTCATTCCATTGTTGTCTGGCTTCTATTATTTCTGATAGAAATTTGCTTTAATTCAGATTGTTGTTCCACAGTGTGAAATCTATTTTCTCTTGGGGCTGTCTTTTATGATTTTCTCTTTACCTTTTGTTCACAGATATTTGAGTATGATTTGTCTTACATGTGGTTGTCTTTTATTTATTCTCTTTGGGAATTGTTGAACTTCTTAGATCTGTAATCACTGGCTATTTTTCATTTCAGGTATTACATTTTCAGTACTAGAATTTTCGTAGTCTTTATTTTTTTTGTAGTTTCTGACTTTCTCTTGAGATTCTTCATTGGTCTACTCATTATGTCCATCTTTTATTTCATCTACTTCAACATTCTTTTATAACCACCTTAAAGTCTCTATCTGTTAATTTCAACATCTGGACTGTGTCAGAATCTCAGTATTGACTGGGTTATTTTCTTGATTTGGAGCCAAAATTCCTTGCTTCTTTACATATCTGTGCATTTATTATTATATGTTCAACATTATAGATGACACATTGTAAATTGCGTTGTCTTTTTTACAGAGTATATAATTTTTCTCTGGCAGGCAGGAAGATCCTTTGGTATTTCAGCCTTTATTTTATTTTTTGTTAGGTCACTTCTATTTTGGTAGGTGCAGCATTCACTCTAGAGTATTTGCTTTATACTTTTAAGAGGTAGCTTTGGGTGATCTCAGTTGAATGCCTGAAGTACTCAGCTCAGTGTCTTCTCTTGCTAGGTTAGAATTTTGGCGCTGCATAACTTATACTTGTGTGTGGTGAACACAATCGCTTGGCCAAAAACCTGCAGTAAATCTCATGCATATTTCTGACTCCCACCCATTCCATAGCTGGAAAGGTACTCTGCTCTGGAACGCAGGCTCTGCCTGCTCAAGCTTAGTGATACTGCTGCTCAAATTAGGCTCTACTGTCCTTCTCTACTAGCAAGAAAGTGCCCCCAGGCAGAAACGAGAATGATCATGCAACACTTTGGTGTTTCGCTTCTCTCAAGCGCCATGTCCTATACTGCCTTGTGTTCATTGCCTGAAATCAGGAAAAATTTAGTACTTGTTTTTCTGCCCTGATCAGAAATAGATGTCTCTAAAATTCATTGACTTTTAATTCAGATGAGATGAGTTGCTACCTCCTCTGCATATGCCTCAGACAAAATTAGGTATCTCTTCCTCTGTGGACTCATTCTATCTGTTATTTTCTTCTTGCCATTATTTGTTGACAAGTTAATTTGAGCAATATGCTATTTCCAAAATGAAGTATCATGTCTTTTCTTTGCATTCATTATGCCTAGTATATCATGTTTATTTTAAGAATATGATAGTTGTTGAATAAATGAGGAATCCTTTTGCTTCACCCTATAAATTACAGCTGCAATAGTGTTTCTTTTTTTTTTAATTTTTTGCTGTTTACTTCCAGTTTCACTTGTGTCTAGACTCAGTGTAAGCAGAGAAATATTCAAATATTATACAAGAAACTCTAAGGTGACTAAATTGATTGGAGAACTACTGATGAAACCATTAGGATGAATTGCACAATGATTGCTTAATTTCCTATTCTTGGAATGATCCCAATAGAAGATGCCTGCCAACAGTATAATTTAGGAGCCTCTGGGCAAAAGGACATTTTTTCTACCATAATGACACAAAGTTTTAATTTATGACAGTATGACTCAAAATATAAATCTAATGAGATGTATATATGTTTCTGTGTGTGTATAATAACACAATAAGAATCAAAAGTACTTTCATCAAAACCTCCAATTATGATATTTTTATCCAATAAAATGTAAGGACTATAACATTTTATTTTGTTTTGATCAAACTGGAACTTTAAAAATGATATAAAATTTTTTTCTTTCTTCAGAAAAAAATCATTAATTTAGGAACATAGAATTTGTGAATAATAAATTATTTTTTTACAAATAATATTAATACATTTTCCTATTTAAGATGAGTGACCCTCATTACCAAATTAATCCAGTACATTATTGAATGATTCTTCCAGATTCTTTTGTTTAGGTCAACATATATGATACATACCTCTCTATTCTTTGGCCATGTATTTTCCCAGGTCCTGGGTAAAGAAGAACCTTCAAAAGGCATCAGAGAATGTTCCACAGTGTCCATATTTCTACATATTTCATTCTTTTCTTTTGGCATGAAGTCAGTTGAGAAGGCTGGATACATAGAAGGGATGCTACTTTCAAATCCTATGTGGTAGTTATGATTTTCATTTTCTAATTCGCTCTGTGAATTAATTTTATCCAAACTAGTGGATGATGAAGCTAAAATATTGAATCTGTAATCATTGGCACCATGATATTTTCCTGTGGGGTTTCCCCAAGAGCTTCCTTTGTTCGTGTTTTCAGGATTTGATAGCACAGAGCTCCTAAATCCAATTACTGGTGTTTTCTTAACATGGTGACAGGAGAGTTCTGAGCTTTTAGAAGTGAATTCATTCAAGGATATTTGGTGTGTTTCATCTAACGAATGCCTTCTTGAGTCCCAGCTTGGTGCACCGGGCACAAAACCAGTGTTGTCTTCAATTTCACTCTGATAGAGTGGAATTTTATTACTGATCTCATCTACTAGCTGATCAAAACCCAGACTGACTTGGCTAGGGAAAAGAAACTGATTTACAGAGGGAAATTCTTGGTGCTCATGCTGCTCTTGATGTGATTCACTGGTATTTAGATCTGTTTTCCAACAATATGCCATTTTTTATTTTATGTGACTGAGCGGGTTGATTCTGCTCCAGATATATACCTGATGATATTATAAAAGAGGATAGGAATTTTCCTAGAGAAAACATAAAAAGAAACAAAAAATTCTTTGATTAATTAGAAATAAAGGAACTTGCAAAAAAACAAATATGATGAATAAATATAAACAATTGTTTTGAAACTTCTCCTTAGCACATAAAATGATTCATGAATAATCTAAAACTCCATCAGGGCTCACAACATTAAAGTCTATGGGAGAGTATTGACTTTAGATTTGTGAAACTCTTATAAGAGAATAATAAGTCCATCTGAATTATGACAGGAATTTCATGAATCAATCAAAAATCAATATTCCCCTTTGAACTCCTTTTCCTACTGAAGATAACACTTGTCTCCACTTATCATCTCCTTCTGTATTCAATCATCTATAAGTGTGCTAGCATGTTAAAGTCTTCTATTAGCTAAACTGTCTCTTCTGGATCAGCAATTACTCCATCCCTAGACATAGTCTTAACTTTTTTTCTCCTTTCCATAACCAATTATCTTGTAGGTTGGCTAGACCCTTTCTTCTCCTTCCCAAAACTCTTTAAACAATTGCAAACTTCTTTCATTACTTCTCCAAAATGACTTTCATTAGGTTCACCAATGAGGTTCATGTCAGTAAATTCACTTGACATTAATTAGTTTCTTTTTTTTATTTAAAGATTTTATTTATTTATTTGACAGAGAGAGAGAAGGGAGCTGCAGGCAGAGGGAGAAGGAGAAGCAGGCTCCCCACTGAGCAGGGACCACTTTCTGGGGCTCAATCCCAGGACTCTAGGATCATGACCTGAGTGGAAAGCAGACACTTAATCTATTGAGCCACCCAGGTGCCCCAATATTCATCAGTTTCTATTTTACTTTATCTCTCTACAATACTTGATTCCATTCACCATACTTCTCATTTTAAAATTTTTTGCTTTCTTACTTTGACTCTGTGATACTGTACTTTCTGAGTCCTTCTTTGTTTATTCTTTCTCAAAGACTCATTTGCCTATTACTAATTTTCCACCTGATTCTTGTCAGTGCTTCTTTTCTTCTCAATTATTCTCTTCTTGTAAGTTATTTCATACTTCCTGTGGCTTTAAGTACCATTTATATGTTAATGATGCCAGCCTGGACTATCTTAATATTACCTTCTCAATGTCTCCACTTTGAAATTTTTTTTAACCTACAAGAGAAAGTCTAAAACTAGTATCATAGTTCGCCCAAGAACCTGCTCCAATTCGTGTTGTCTGTGACAGAAAATGACTTGACCGTGCACTCAATTGCTCAGACCAGAAACCAGAGTTTCATCTTTGAATCTTACCTCATCTTTATTCTCCTATATAAAATAAACTACCAGTTTCTATAGAAAATCTTTCTTCTCCCTCTCTACCACTGCCACAATCCTAGTCTAAAGCTTTTATCCCCTTACTGGGAATGTGGCGTTGTCTCTGAAACTGCTTCTACATTTTCTGCATCCACTCTTGTGTCCTGTAATCCTTTATAGTGATGTATTTAAGAGACTACACAAGTATCTCTTCTGGATATAGCTTTTCAGTGATTTTCCTACTGCCTCAGGATAACATCTATAGATATGTAAGATTTCTCTTTCCCATTGTATCATTAGACCATGTTAATCTTTCTCACTTATAGCTCACTACCAAGTATTTTGCTTTACTCATAGTAGTTACACATTTGTATTTGTTGAACAGATGATTCAATAAGTTAAAGAATTATAATTGAGTTATAAGAAAATGAAATTGAAAAGTATTTGTGTCATTTTTATGAATTTATTAGTTCCCTTAACAATTATATGTTTGTGTGTTAAAGACTAAAAAAAGGGGGGATAATGATGATAGTGGTTCACTATCAAATATGATTCTCTATCAATTTTTACAATGGCAATTGATTTTTATTCTGTTGGCACTAAGATTTACTTAAAACTCAGAATGACCTAAGAAATAAATGAGTTAGATTTATTATACTGCTTTACACAAGAAATTGAACAGATAGATTTGGTGAAAAATTTTAGTTCAATGCAGTCAAGAATTAAACTTTCAAGAGATATAAGTAAGAAGTGTATAGAATGAAGTGTTAACCAAAAAAAATTAATCTATAAAATGTTATTCCAAGCTATGCTAATTCATAGGTCACATTATCTAGCCAGTCTTTTTCAGGAATTGCCATTTTTTAATCTTCATGTTAGTAATGAATACTATGGTTCATTAAAACAAATGAAACTCAGGGCACCTGGATGGTGCAGTCAGTTAAGCATCCAGTTATTGGTTTTGGCCCAGGTCATGATCTTGAGATTGCGGGATCGAGCCTCATGTTGGGCTCCACAGTGGGAATAGAGCCTGCCTGAAAGTCTATCCCTCTCCCTCTGCCCCTCCTGCTCATGCTCTCGCTCTCTAAAATTAATAAATACTAAACTTGAAAATATATAAATAAATAATATAAAATAAAAATAAATAAACAAACAAATAAATAAATATTAAAACAAAAATGAGACTCCCTCATCTGACTCTATCATGAAACTCAGTATTTGTCAGCAGGTGTGACTTTAATTCTGACAACCAGACTTAATATCCTATTGCAGTCTTTCTTAGCCCAGCCTGCTCTGTCTTAGCTTAAATGTGGTAAATGTGGCTATATTAAGGTGATTTTAATAAATTGACAAATAATACTCAAACCCAACAAAAGGAAGATCAAAAAAATTGATAAGCCTCCAACAGCACTCATCAAAAAAAGAGAGAGAGAGAGAGAGTACCCAAATAAACAAAATCACTAATGAAAGAGGAGAAATAACAACCAACATTACAGAAATACAAACATTTGTAACAGAATGTTATGGAAACCTATGTGCCAACAAACTGGACAATTTAGAAGAAATGGATAAACTCCTAGAAACATATAACCTACCAAAAATAAAGCAGGAAGAAATAGAAAATTTAACTGATCAGTTACCAGCAATGAAATTGAATAAGTAATCAAAAAACTCCCAAAAAACAAAAGTCCAGGACCAGATGGCGTCACAGTGAATTCTACCAAACATTTAAAAGAAGAATTAATACCTATTCTTCTCAAATTATTCAAAAAATACAAGAGGAAGAAAAACTTCCATATTCATTCTATGAGGCCAGTATCACCCTGATACCAAGAACAGATAAAGACAACACAAAAAAAGAGAACTACAGAGACACCTAGGTGTCTCAGTCTGTTAAGCATCTGACTCTTGATTTCAGCTCAGGTCATGATCTCAGAATCGTGAGATCTTGCCCGTGATGGGCTCTATGCTCAGTGGGGAGTCTGTTTGAGGATTCTCTCCCTCTCCCACTGTCCCTTGCCCTCTCGGTTCTCTTTCTGTCTCTCAAATAAATAAAAAAATTTTTTAAAAAGAACTTTAAAATATCTCTTATGAATATAGATGCAAATATCCTTAACAAAATATTAGCAAACCGAGTTCAACAATACATTAAAAAAAAAGCCATACACCATGACTAAGTGAGATTTATTCCCAAGACACAAGGGTGGTTCAATATTTACAAAACAATCAACGTGATATGTCACATCAGTAAGAGAAAGAATAAAAACCATATGATCATTTCAGTAGATGCAGAAAAAGCATTTGACAAAGTACAACATCCATTCATGATAAAAACCCTCTGCAAAGTAAGTCTGGAAGGAATACACCTCAACATGATAAAGGCCTTATATGAAAAACCCACAGCCAACAACATACTCAATAGGGAAAAGCTGAGAGCTTTTCCCCTGAAGTCAGGAACAAGTTAAGGATGTCCACTCTCAACATTTTTATTCGACATAGTATTAAAAGTTCTAGGTACAGCAGTTAGACAACATAAAGAAAAAAAGGCATCCAAATTGGTAAGGAAAAGGTAAAACTCTCACTATTTGCAGATTACATGGTACTATATATAGAAAACTCTTAAGACTCCAGCAAAAAAACTACTGGAACTGATAAATGAATTCAGTAAAGTCGCAGGATACCAAATCAACATACAGAAATCTGTTGCATTCCTATACACTAATAATGAAGCAGCAAAAAGTGAAATCAAGAAAACAATCTCACCTAGAATTGCACCAAAACCAACAAAACATCTAGGAATAAACTTAACTAAAGAGGTGAAAGACCTGTACTCTGAAAGTTACAAAACAACGATGAAAGAAATTCCAGATGATACCAAGAAACGGAAAGACATCCCATGCTCATGGATTGAAAGAACAAATATGTTAAAAGGTCTATACTGTGACGCCTGGGTGGCTCAGCCAGTTAGGCGGCTGCCTTTGGCTCAGGTCATGATCCTGGGGTTCTGGGATTGAGCCCCTGCTCAGTGGGGAGCCTGCTTCTCCTCTCTCCTTCCCGCTTGTGCTCTCTCTCGCTATCTCTGTCTCTCTCAAATAAATAAATAAAACATTTTTTTTAGGGGCGCCTGGGTGGCTCAGTCGTTAAGCGTCTGCCTTCAGCTCAGGGCATGATCCCAGAGTCCTGGGATCGAGCCCCACATCAGGCTCCTCTGCTGGGAGCCTGCTTCTTCCTCTCCCACTCCCCGTGCTTGTGTTCCCTCTCTCACTGGCTGTCTCTCTCTCTGTCAAATAAATAAATAAAATCTTTTTTTAAAAAATTAAAAAAAAACATTTTTTTAAAAAGGTCTATACTACTCAACCAATCTACACATTTAATGTAATTCCTATCAAAATACCAACAGCATTTTTCACAGAACTACAAAAAAACCATCCTAAAATTTGTATGGAACCACAAAACACCTTGAATAGACAAAACAATCTTGTAAAGAAAAACAAAGCTGGAGGTATCCCAATTCCAGGTTTCAAGTTATGTTACAAAGCAGTAGTGATTAAAAGAGTACGGTGCTGACATAAATATGGACACATAGATCAATGGAACAGAACAGCAAACCTAGAAATAAACCCACAATTATATGGTCAATTAATCTTTGACAAAGGAGGAATGAATATTCAATGGGGAAAACACACTATCTTCAACAAATGGTATTGGGAAAACTGGACAGCCACATGCAAAAATAATAAAAATGGACAGCTTTATTTTATCATACACAAAAATAAACTCAAAATGGATTAAAGACCTAAATGTGAGACCTGAAACTAGAAAAATCCTTGAAGAGAGCATGGGCAGTAATCTCTCTGATATTGGCTGTAGCAACATTTTTCTAGATATGTCTCCAAGCCAAAGGAAACAAAAGCAAAAATAAATTATTGGGACGATGTCAAAATAAAAAGTTTCTGCACAGTGAAAGGAACAATCAACAAAACTAAAAGGTAACCTACTGAATGGGAAAAGATATTTGCAAATGACCTATCTAATAAAGGGTTAGTATCAAAAATATATAAAGAACTGATACAACTCAATGGCCAAAACCCAAATAATCCAATTAAAAAAATAGAAGACACGAAGAGACATTTCTCCAAAGAAGACATACAGATGGATAACAGACACACGAAAAGATGCTCAACACCATTCATCACCAGGGAAATGCAAATCAAAACTACAATGAGGTTATCAACTTACACTTGTCAGAATGGCTAAAATCAAAACCACAAGAAACAAGTATTGGCAAAGTTGTGGAGAAAAAGCCCTCTTGCGGTGTTGGTGGGAATGCAAGCTGGTGTAGCCACGGTTTGTATGGAGATTCCTCAAAAAGTTAAAAATAGAACTACCCTATGATCCAGTAATTGAACTCCTGGGTATTTACCCCCAAAATACAAAAACACTAATTCAAAGGGATACATGCACCCCTATGTTGATTACAGCATTACATTATTTACAATAGCCAAGATATGGAAACAGCCCAAGTGTCAATCAATAGGGGAATGGATAAAGAAGAGGTGGGATATGTATATACACCAGAATACTATTTGTAACATTATGGACAGAGCTAGGGAATATAATGCTAAGCAAAATAAGTCAGTCAGAGAAAGACAAATACCACATGATTTCACTCATATGTGGAAGAAACAAAACAAATAAGCAAAGGAAAAAGAGACAAACCAAGAAACAGATTCTTAACTATAGAGAACAAACTGAAGGTTACTGAAGGGGAGGTGGGTGGGGAGTTGGGGGAAATAGAGGATGGGAATTAAAGAGTATAGTTATCATGATAAAAATAAATAAAATGATTAAAAAATTAAACAAATTAAAAGTTTTTTAAAGTGAAAAAATATGATTTTTTTTCTTTACACATAGAGAAGTGACTTTATAATTTTTCGTGGCTTCAAAGAACTGATTGGGTTTTTTAAAAATTATTTCTTAATTTTGTAGAGCCATTAAAGAAGGTCTTTAAAGGTATCACTAGTCTGATCCTGAAGTTAAAGATTCCTTTAGGCTGTAGCATTTGTTGTTGTTAATAATAAAAGTGATACCTAATATTTTTGAGACCAACTCTGTGCTACTACTTTATATGTATTAACACATTTATTTCTCATCTCAACCTGTAATATTATTATTGCCACTTAACAAATGAGAAAACTGAAACACTGAAAGGTGAATTAATTTACCCAAGGTCTCCAAATTTGTGTTTACAGATTTGTTTTAAGTAAGGATTAAAGAGAGACATATAGGTGGTCATATCATACTAATATCATATCTAGAGCTGCCTGAATTTAGGCACTGCAACACAGTACCAACTCAACTCAGAGAACCTCTACTGAAAAGAGTTGAAAACTTTTAAATTTTTATTAATAATGATATTTTCTCAAGCATTTTTCACAGTACTGAAACTTGAAATGGGTTAGAGGCCTCTCTGAAAAATCTCATTATCATGAGATAAAGGAGAATGAGAAATACTTATCTATATTGAAAATGTAATAAAAACAAAACTTCTTTCAGATTCACTTTTTCAATATTAAATTTGGTGATTTTAAGGAATTTCTAATAATTTTAAATCCCATCCTTACCATCACAATCTAGAAGTTAAATTATTTCTTAGTTTATAAACAAATAAAAACATTATTTAGTACCAGCTAGCAAATGTGTATACTCTGCATTATGAAGTAATGAATAAACTAATTGAAAGTCATATACCTTGACTTCGAGGCAGAACTGTACATACAGATTAAAAGCAATTACAACATAATTGAGAAGACATGGCTATCGCTTCCTGATTTATATAAGACACTTCAGAACCCCCCCAAAAAAGTGTAATAGGCAGTATAATGCCCCCCTCCAAAATATTTCCATGTCTTAATACATGAAAACCAGTGAATATGTTAGGTTATATGGCAAAGAGGTTGCAGATGGATTAGGTTTCCTAATCAGCTGACCTTAAAATAGGGAGATTACCTGAGTGGGCTCAGCATAATCACAAGGATCTTTAAAAGTGGAAGAGGAAGTAATAGAGGTGGTCAGAGTGATATGATTTGAGAAAGACTCAGCCTGCTTTTGCTGGCTTTGAAGATGGAAAAACGGGCCATAAGCCAAGGAATTCAAACAGCCTTTAGAAGCTAGAAAGGACAAGGAAACAGATTTTCCCTTTTCTAAAAGCCTCCCGAAAGGGACACAGCCCTTCCAACACTTTGGTTTTAGTACAATGAGACCGATGTTGTATTTCTGACCTACAAAATTGTATGATAAATTGTTTTGTTTTAAGGCACTAAGTTTGTAATCATTTGTCACAGTAACAATATAAAATCAATACAATATGCAAACTGGAAGCTGCTTCCTAAATTAATTGGAAAACCAGAGACTGGAATTATAGCAGACAGCATAAAAACAGTCCTTTATTCTTTGTTGGTACGTTCAGCTAAATTCAAATGGGGTATTTAAAAGATGTTAATAATGACAACTTAGTTTACTGCAATTGCTTTTAACCTTCCATTCAGTTCAACTTTTCAGATATCAGTTTTTTATTGAGGGTTAATTACTCATCTGGCCTCAGGAGAAAGTACAGACAGAATTTAGGCACTATCAGAGAAAGGGCAGCCTCTGCCCGCTGCTTCCATTTTCTAAATCTACAAAGGTGCAGATATCATCCAAATAGCCCCAGTGTTCAGAATGGGAACAAAAATGTTTGTTTTACAAAAGAGCAAAGAAAATGTCTGAAGGTGTCTGTTCTTGATTCAAAAAGTCCTGGCTATCCTACTGAATTAGTATATCTGCAGGGGGGAACTGAGAAGAGGGTGAGAGAAATATATTACAAGGCTGAAGAAAAATGATTTTTGTATCAGATAGCAAATCGTAGGCATTGGAAACTTACCAGTTTTTAAAATATATATAAATGTCATAGAAGATAAAATCGTGCCAACATAAGACATGTCAAAGACTAATCAAGCCAAACGATCCGTATTGTCAGTAAGGTGAAGGGAAAGTCTATAGACTATGGAGCTAACCTGGTTCCTGAGAAAACTCTGGGCTGAAAGGGTGATCTGAAATTCCCATCTTTCTTCATCTGCTGAACCAATTACATATATCACGCAGACACAGAGAGACACTTACATTTTAGATAGATGTAAATTTGAACTTTCTCAGCTCAATTTGCTGTATGAATATAGAGAAGACCACAAACAATTATATATATGTATGTAATATATATATAATTTACATTATGTCTAATTTGGAATTGGGTGATGATGACGTAAATGTGTTATTATTATCATGAGCCTTGATATTATTTTCACCTAAGTGAAAGCAAGGGGTGCTTGGGGAAAATATTAATCTCCAAAAGTCTCTATCAGGTGCATTTTTACATGAACAATTGACATTTTCTTATACACGTGTAATCCAATAAAAGCCTCACTTCTCATTAGACTGCCTAAGCTTCTTATACATGAAAAATCTGAAGCTCTTATTTATTCTTATTTTGGGGAGATATTGGCTTAAATAAATGAACTCATTTATTCATCCATCTGCAGTTGACCCTTGAACAATGCAGTAGTTAGGGACGCTGATCCCTCCTGCAGTCAGAAATCCACATGTAACTTTTGATTTCCCCCAAATATCTACTAATAGCCTACTGTTGACTGAAAGCCTTGCCAATAATGTAGATGGTCGATTAACACATATTGTTATCAAGAAAATCATGAGGAAGAAGAAATACGTTCACAGTACTGTACTGTACTTATTGACACAAAAAGTTTAGGTAGTTTAAAAAATGAATCATCTGTCAGAACCTACATCAATATTGGCTTATGTAATACAAAACACTGTAGGTGTTATATATGTATTACTAAGACTAGACATCAAAAATAAAAGATAATGTGAAAAAAATTCATATTTATTACAGGTACAATGATTCATGCATTGATAACAAAGACAGCAATATGATTGCTTTTTGATAGCCTAGTGTAATCAAACAATTGCTTTATGGTAATTCATGTTCATAAGACACTATAGAAACACTGTCACTTTTTCATTGTTACTTTTTAAAAAAGATTTATTCATGTATTTGAGAGAGAGTGCATGCAGGCATGGGAATTGGGGGAGGGGCAGAGGGAGAGAATCTTCAGCGGACTCCATGCTGAGCATGGAGCCCAGTGTCCCATGACCCATGAGATCATGACCTGAGCCAAAATCATGAGTCAGACACTTAACCTACTAAGAGACCCAGGTGCCTCCTTTGCTACATTTTTTAAAAAACCATTTACCTATGATGATAGGCTGATACCCAGTTTCTCCAATTACAAGAGAGACATACTGTATGATAATGTGATTTTTTTTAAAGCAAAGTTATAAAACAGTAAGAAAATTAACATGGTTATTTTATATTAAATACCACTCACACTATGCCTATGTAAGGATAGGCTATCCACTTCCATACAAGTCTTTTATACACAATGTTCTACACAATGAATACTTAATGACACAATCTCATACATTTCTTGCCATGTAGTTATTAGATTTCCACACAAAGACACACACAATAGATTAGTTTATTAACTGTATGGCATGATGATTATATACCGTCCACTAAGTGGAAGTGGATCATCATAAAGGTCTTCATCCTCATTGTCTTCATATTGAGCAGGCTGAGGAGGAAGAGGAGGAAGGGGAGGGGTTGGTTCTATCATCTCAGGCATGGAGGGGGAGGAGGTGGAAGGGGAGGCAGGAGATTCAGGCACACTCACACAAAAATTCACAGTAATTTCTGACTTTTTTTGCTTTTTAATTTCTCTAAAAATGTTTCTACGCAGTACCAATCCTTCTTTATCATTTGTTTTACTTTCAGCACATGTATTATGGAAGGGTCCATGTCATAAAAGAAGTCAAAAGCAGTCTTGAATAATTGGAACCCTTCATTAGCTAGATTACCTAATGTTAATTTGTTTTTTGGCACTGCTTCTTCTATATTTTCTTCCTCATGATCTGGCACTGGTTTGAAAGACTCATCTCCATCAAGTTGTCTTCTGTTAATTCCTCTGCTTAGATCTTGAATTTCTCCAAAATCGGTATCTTGAAGGCCTTCATCCTACACCTTTGTTGCCATATTCTCAATCTTATGATTTCCTTGATTGGCTCTGTCTTAAATACTCTCAAGTTATGCACAACATCTGGACACATTTTCCTCCAGCAGGAATTTACTATTTTGGGAATCATGGTTTTCATGGCTTTTTCTATAACAGCGATGGCATCTTTAATGGTGTAATCCTTCCAGACTTTCATGATGTTCTCTCTGTTAAGGTTCTCTTCCATAGCATTGACAATCCTTTCCATATGTACTGTGTGTAATGAGCCTTAAAGGTCCTTATTATCCCCTAATCTAGAGGCCGATTATAGAGACTTTGTTTTTGGGGACAAGTAGGCCACTTTGATGCCCTTGGTGTTGAGCTCATGGGGTTCTGGGTGGCCAGGGGCATTGTCCAGTATCAGAAGAATTTTAAAAGGCAGTCCCTTAGTGACTTGGTATTTCCTGACTTCAGGGACAAAGCATTGATGGTACTAAACCAGAAGAAAAGGGTTCTTGTCCAGCCCTTCTTGTCATACAAGCAAAAGATTGGTAGCTGGTGTTCATCTTTTCTCTTCAAAGCTTGGGGTTAGAAGCTTTATAAATAAAGGCAGTTCTGATCATAAACCTGACTGCATTTACATAAAATAGTAGGGTTAGCCTGTTCCTTCCTGCCTTAAATCCTGGGGCTTGCTTCTCTTCCTTACTAATAAATGTCCTTTGTGGCATTTTTTCCCCCCAGAATAGGACACTTCCATCTGCATCAAAAGCCTGTCCAGGCAGATATCTTTTCTCCTCAGTGATTTTCTTAATGATATCTGGGAACTGCTCCCTCTTGATCAACAGAAGCTGCTTCTCTTGTTATCTTGACATTTTTTAAATACAAACTTCCTTCTATAATAATCAAACCATCCTTTGCTGGCATTAAATTCTCTAGCTTTAGATCCTCCACCTTTCTTTTACCTTAAGTTGTCATATAATGACTTCACTTTCTCTTGAGTCATATCAGACTCAGTTGTATATATTGCCCATATTAGGCATATATGTACGCCTTTCTTTTCGTAATCCTGCACCCACATAAAAGCTGCACTTTCAATGAGATTAAAAGGAATTTCACAAAAAGTGCAAGGTTTTTATGCCTGCTAGTGTGGCTGCCATCATTGATTCATAAATTTCTTTTTCTTTTTTTACAATAGTTCATATGCTGGACTCGTTTATTTTGAAATGGTGGGCAATTGCAGCTACAGACTTCCATCTACCGTACAGATGAAGCAATTCAACTTTTTCTTGTAATATCATGACTTTTCTCTGCTTCTTGGGCAAACTTCCAGCATCGCTGGTGACACTTTATGGGTCCAATGGTATTATTCAAGGCTAATGATATTATACTAAACATGATGAAAAATATACAAAAATATACAAGCCTTTCCTTGGAAAGGCTAGAAAAAAAATGCCCATCTCAATAGCAATGAGCATCACTAACATCCAGATTGTGATATTGAAATACTACTCATTAAAAGCAGGGCTGCTTGGGGGACCAGCTCATTTCTGATCTAGAGAAAATAATGTATAAGGTGAGTTTAAGAGATCCTATTACTGTAGTTAGTAAGGAAGCTATCAGAAGATACAAGGGTGTGCCAAAATGGATGAAAACATACCGTATGTGTTTAAATGCATACATTCATAATGACACACATACAACTAATTTCCTTTGTACAACACAGGGTTAATAGAGTACATCATAAAACATTTGTTTTGTCTTTTTTTATATCAAATGATCCCTGCATAACTAAGGCAAAATTTCTCTTTGTAGACGCCGTGAACTAATAAATGAAGAAAAAATGATAAATTGGGTTATCAATAGTTTACAATAAATCATGAATTATAAAATCTAGGCATCAAGCATTGGTGGCTTCTAACATCAGCCACCTTTCTGATACAAGATTCGAAACTACCATGAAGAAATCTTACAAATAATTCAACTTTAATTTATCTGATTAAACTTCTATATCCAATTACTAATGTCCAAAAAACACAGAGGGCAGAGGAACATGTTAAACCAAAAACAGGATAAAAATCGATATAGGAAAAATAAGCTAGTTTCTTCAACAAATAAATTGCGAGGAAAAAAAGGGATGAAAATGAAATACGTTAATTGAAAAAAAACTATAAAAACGTACCTACTCCCACCTGACTGCCAAAGGAAAAAAAGACAAAACAAAGCCATACAGCTTAGGTATATGCATTTGGATAATGAAACTATATAGAAAAGTACAGTGTGTTACCAGAAGGGTGTTTATTTTTGGGGAGAGAATGGGTGTTGTGATGGGGAGATGCATGGGGGACTTTATCGGTGGCAGGAAAGGTTTATCTCTTGACAATGAGGGTGGTTGTTCAACTTATGATAGCACATTAAGCTGTACCCTTGCTTTATGTCATTGCTAATATCATAAATTTTACAAAGGGAATAGGCAGCTTGATTTTGTAGACATGTGGAAATTGAGGATTTGTACAAAATCTAAATGAAGATGCCAAGTAAATATTTGCACATACTTTTTTTTTCATTCAGGAGAGTTGTTTAAGGAGAGTTTAATTAATTAAGAAGAGATGTAACCGATCTAAAAATGGAATCCTGATGTAGGAGACAACCCCTATTTAAGGAATGGACCCCAAAAGTAAAAATAAAAAATAGTCTGAGAGGTAGGAAGAAAACTGTAAGCCACTATCATTTCACTTTGTACACTTCTGGAAGTAGAAAGAGGGAAAAAAGTGTAAGGCAAGTGGCTCCCTTTTAAGACCTCATTAGGTAGTTGCACGTATTTCTTTTCACATCCATTGGCCTGAATATAAAACCACAAGGAAGGCTGGGAAATGTGGTTCCTTATGGTGTTGCCATGAGACCAGAAAAAAGATGACTATGCTGTTACTAAGAGGAAGAAATCATCTTATTTAGAACATTCATGATGGGATGATTTTCCATTTCTCTGGGAGGCCTGGAGTTAGAATGTGAAATGCACACATTGAACCAGGTGCACTAGGAACAGAAGTGCCTGATAGATGTGGAGAAACAAGGTCAGTAGATGTTAGTAAGTAGGAAGGATGTAGGCAATAGAGCAAGATGTCCTGGGATTCTGAAGAGTAGAGTTTACTATGAACTGTTGTTGTTTAAGAATAAAGTGTTAGAAGGGCACCTGGGTGGCACAGTCTGTTGAGCCACCCACTCTTGGTTTCGGCTCAGGGTCGGGAAATGGAGACCAGGGAAGGGCGTCAGGCTCTGTATGCAGCCAGCCTGGAATTCCTCTCTTCCTCTCCCTTTGCTCCCAACTGCTCACACTCTCTCTCTAAAGTAAATAAATAAATAAATAAATAAATAAATAAATAAATAAATCTTTTCTTAAAAAGGAATAAAATGTTAGAAATGAAAGACCTATAAAGCAGTGGCAATCTGGATGAACATTGGCCTTGCCTCCTCCTGTTCCTTGGTATGTGGGCATGGAAGAATCAACAGCTTCCACAGGAGGGCTGCAAAGGAGCAGGTCCTGAGCTGAGCCAGGTTTCCCTTTAGGAAAAGGAAGTGAAGGAAGGCTAAAGAATTCAACAACACATCTTGTAGAAATTAAATCTCATCTGGAAAAAGTGCTTCCCCCTGTATCTTGCGACTTGGAATTTCTGTTACTCTTCTTACATTGAGGGGACACGGAATACAAAGCGCTAGTTAATTCTGTTCTAGTTTTTTAAAATTAGCTGTTTAATTAAAGTATATTGAAATTGTTTAAATAACAATTTATTTGTATGTTTTATAGTAATCCATTTCAGGCACATCAAAGTTACATTTTTAGAATATGCAAATATTATTTAAAAGGATTTATATTTATGAAACATTATACATTTTTATTATAAAGTACCAGCAATAGATTGTTTTCTGTCATTTCAAACTGTCAAGAATTAGAGTAAAACCACAAATCGTTATGTAACTAGGCTAAATTTCATAGTATCCTGGTCCAAAATCATTTGGACTACTTTGTTTTACCTGACCCAGGAACTTAGCCCTTAAATATTTTCGTGGGAAACAATAATCATTAGGGCAATTCCAGGGGCTAAACATAATTCCGTGAAACTACAGCAAATTGATCTTCTACCATATCCTCCAATATATAAATTTTTATCTATTTTACCTTTTTAAAAACATGAATCTGGGCATTTTTAAATAAATATAAAAATATTGATTGATTGTCATATTTATTTCCATCTACTTCAAGTTTCATTGCTAAATACTAACATAGCTTAGCAAAATTTTCCATACATGCAAAAGGTTACCCTTTCTGTAAATATTTGATCTAAGTAGCAGAAGCAGGTCAATAACATTTTTTTCTTTGGGGGAACTCTAATACGGATCTGAAACTAAAATGGTAAATAATTTTATCTCACAAATGAAATCTCATTACATGGTAGTAGCTTTCCAGGACACAGTTGGAGAAGAATTGTGTGGCTGAGCAAAGGTCAGGGAGCGATAATGCCCCATTACCACCATCTGCCCGGATGCAGAAGAGGGAGCAGAGGCACGCATGCCACATGGTATTCGTTACTGTTCTAGTATCTAGAAACATATCCATGTTTTCACCAAATACATTCATACTTACAGGTGAATTAAATGTTCAAAATATTGCAGGTATGAAGAGATACCTACTTAATGATATTAGTATTAACATAATCTTTAGCACATAATATGAATTCTCAAGAAATCTAAATTTCAACTGAATCTTTGAAAAAGTTATTGCTATGATAATTTTTATTTCAATATGATTTAGAGAGAGATCTTACAAATTTGTAAAAAGCCAAGTGTAGGAGCGGCACCTGGGTGGCTCAGTCAGTTAAGTGTCTGACTTGATTTTCGCTCAGGTCATGATCTCAGGGTCCTGAGATTGAGCCCCGTGTGGGGCTCTGTGCTGGGTGTGGAGCCTGCTTAAGATCTTAAGATTCTCTCTCTCCCTCTTCCTCTACCCCTCCTCACACACACACACACACACACATGCTTTCTCTCTCTCTCAAAAAAAAAAAAAGTGTAGGAAAAACCATAATAATATAAATACAGTGGTAATTTTAATGCTTCTATGGGCATGTTTATTGTACCAGCTCATACACCACAAGGAGTTCCTTTAAAATATGTGTGTTCTATTTAAAATATACATCTGAAAGGCATACATAATATTATTCACTGCATAGGAGCTACAACAGTAAGAATGCACATAAAAATTAACATAGTATAAGAGTTGAGTGAAATAGTATTGTTTAAAAGAAAACCACAGGCCCAAAATGATGTCACTTAAATCTAGTTTCCAAACCAGGCTTAATACTTAATATAATTGCAGTTTCACTCTCCTCCAGAAATGCAGTCTTAACTGGTCAGTAAAGATTTTTTTCCATCATCACCAATGAGTCTGCTTAGAGCCCTCTCCATTCCCCTCAACCCCAAAAGGAAGATTAGGTGATCTGCATAAGACCCCTAGCCCTCCCCCCCAAGGGAAGCAGCCTTGCTTGAAACAATCCTTTTTCTTTGCTAATAACTTTCTTGCCTCATCCTCCTTTTATAAAAACCTTCCATTATGTACAACTCCTCAGAGTGCCCCTCTATTTGCTAGATGGGATCCTGACTGATTTATGAATTGTTTGATAAAGCCAATTAAACCTTTAAAATTTACTTGGTTGAGTATTTGTTATTTAACAGTATGTAAAGGTTAAATGAAAAAAATAGTAAGGCAGAATCAGAAAATTTTAAAACATTCTGGAAAGCACAAATTACCAAAATAAAAATTGATTCACAGACTGTGAGTTTAGTAAATGAGTCAGTTCCCTAATCTTAGAATAATGATAATAATAAAAGAGATTGGAGTTTTCAGGATCAGTTCAGTTATTTTCTTTAGAATGGCATCTGGCTGGTAGTATGTGATTTAAAAAATTAATCCTATATTTAAAAAAAAATTAAAAACCAAACAGTATCTATTCATAGTATGACATTACCAGCAACAAAGACTGACAACCATTCGTTTGATCACCCCAATTTTCACCATATGTGAGTCAAAGTAGATCAAACTGAAATAGAAGGGGGAAAAAATGGCTGACACTTGCTTTGTTATCTGAAGGTGAATAAATCTACCAGCCTGAAAAATGGTAAGGAGATGACTCATTTCCCTACTATTGCCTAGCTTGGATCTAGGGTCTGATCAGCTTTCCTCCGAACCCAAAAAAGGATATCTGTAGCCAGAGCTGCTTTACCAACCCTCTTTTTACATGCTTTCTAAGATTAAATTTTGCATTAATGAAAATATCTGGAGTCTTCTGTGGCTAAGCATTTGGTTTACTACATCTGGGAATGGGAGATGAGAAAATGCCATGAGAAAGTGCAAAAGGAGACTATTTTTGGCAAAAGGACTATATATAGATTAGAATTATATAGAAATATCTTTACCTTCTCAAAGTGATCAACCAGACAACAAAAGCAAGAGAGATGAAGTTCAGAATTTAGCTAAATTGACTGTTAGTGACCAGTAATTAAACTTAAGTCTGTTCGCATTTACCGTTCCTCTAGCTGAAAACCTAAGAAACGTGTTCTAACAGCAACCAGGTAAAAAAAATGAAAGGAACTAGGAGAAGTTACAGACATTATTTATGAGTCATCAGTGGAGAAAACCTTCATTCCTAAAGGATGAGTAATTGAGAAAAAAAAAATCAACACGGGAGATGTGAAAATATTTCGTAAGAAGTAAAATGACTAACAAGACACGAAAGGAAAAATTACTTTTGAAAAATATATGCTATAGTATTCCTAAGTAAATTGTATAAAAACTTAAGCTATATATATTTTTTAAATGATTGTATTTATTGTGAGAGAGAGACAAGAGAGAGCACAAGCAGCGGGAGGAGCTGAAGGGGAGAGAGGGGGACAAACAGACTTCCCCCTGAGTGGGGAGCCCTATGTGGGGCTCATCCCAGGACCCTGAGATCATCACCTGAGCCAAAGTCAGACGCTTAACTGACTGAGCCACCCAAGTCCATTAAGCTATATGTTTTTTTATAAAATTAAGGAACCATGTGTTTGATTAAATATGACATAAAAATTAAGTACAAAATAATATAGCAACAAAATACAGGATAAAAATATAGAAGAGATTGGATAAAAGGGAGATGTTAATAAAAATGGAGCTTAATGAGCTATTGAAATGTAAAGAAACTAAAAGTTGTCACACATTTAAAATATTTGTTAAAAGCAGAATTGGGGGGCGGGGGCGCCTGAGTGGCTCAGTTATTAAGCGTCTGCCTTCGGCTCAGGGCGTGATCCCAGAGTCCTGGGATCGAGCCCCACATCAGGCTCCTCCGCTGGGAGCCTGCTTCTTCCTCTCCCACTCCCCCTGCTTGTGTTCCCTCTCTCACTGGCTGTCTCTCTCTCTCTGTCAAATAAATAAATAAAATCTTTAAAAAATAAAATAAAATAAAATAAAATAAAATAAAATAAAATAAAAGCAGAATTGGGGGGGGTGCCTGGGTGGCTTAGTCTTTAGCGTCTGCCTTTGGCTCAGGTCATGATCTTAGGGTCCTGGGATAGAACCCTGCATCTGCATCTCCCTTTCCCTCTGACTCTCCCCCCGGCTCGTGCTCTCTCTCTTTCTCTCTCTGTCAAATAAATAAATTAAATATTTAAAAATAAATAAATAAAAGCAGAATTGGCACAGCAGAAAATGAAATTTTGAGATAAACACTGAGAAACACTATGAATACAAAGGAAAAGGAGCTAGTGATAGAAATGAGTGGGAGATGCTATTGCAATTACAACAGAGAAAGCACATCTAACATCACACTGAAATTCTAAAAATAAAATGAAACAAATAGAAAGATAACATTAAAGATTGTAAAAGTAAATCAAACTGGGCTGAGTAAAGCTCTGAATATGCATATCAAATCTGCATACGTATATGACGCATACACACAACTAGGAAAAAAATAAGAAAAATATGTAAACTTCTTAAATTTCAAAAATATTTACCTTTGAAAAGAATAGAGAGGAAGAGGTGAGGTGGGAAAAGGGAGGAAAAAGGAAAGAAAAAGTTAGCTTTTATATAGACTTCACCTTTAAGACAAGGGAACACTAGCTACTTAGTTATATAGTTTTGAGTGTTCAGTTTTCCATTTTGTGAGACCAGCTAAAACATATTTGCATGTAAGTATGTGCTTAGAAATCTTTGTACCCTTCTAATGGAAAAGGTGCATCGGTTGACAAGTTTTAATCAAAATAGGAATTCAAGAATAGGGAACTAAGAATAAGTTTTAAAAAATTGGTTAACGTTGACTTAGACTTAATAATTATTGCAAACAATTTTAAATATGATAACTTCAAAAATTATTTGGTATTAATAAACTAGATGAAAAATTATAGACTTTCAACTAAAAACTGAAAGACACGCTAAATTTTCTGTTTTACAGGAAGAAAGGGGATTAAATATGCTATTTTCATTTTATTGATGATTAAGAAAAAATAAGTTCAGCGTACCAGGGTGGCTCAGTTGGTTGAGCAACTGACTCTTGGTTTCCACTGAGGTCATTATCTCAGGGTCATGAGATCAAGTCCTATGTCAGGTTCAGTGCTCAGTGTGGTGTCTGCTTCAGATTCTCTGTCATTCTCCCACTGCCCCTGCCTCCCCAACTTGTGCTATAAATAAATAAATAAATAAATAAATAATTAAATAAAATCTAAAAAAATATTTTAAAAAAGAAAAAATAAATTCACCTATATTTTTTGCATATATATATATATATATATATATACACATATATATAATTGTTATGTATTACAGAGTCTTACTGGTTGAAGACAAATGGCATGTATAGTTTCCAGAATGCTAGAAGAATCAAAATTTGATGACATTTACATTATAATCATCGAGGAAATAGGAAATTAAAAATATGAATTAAGAACAGAAAACAGAATGACTCAGGTAGGATCAATTGCATCTCTAATAACAGTAAATACAAGCAGCTAATCAGATTAAAAATCATTCAAAAATATATTCTCAATTATGTAATTTTTGCAACAGAAACATAAAAAGCATCAAAGCAAAGTTAAAAGTGTTGCCAAATATGTTACTCAAACATACACATACATATGCACACAGACACACAGACACACAAGCACACAAAATTAAACAAGATAGTAAATATTGGTGTCTAGTATCAGAAAACAATAGAGGACAAAAAGCGCCAAGAGCATTTTACTGCAATTTCTAAAGAAGTTATAATAGATATAGGCATTTGTGTATCAAATAAGAGAGTGTGTGTGTGTGTGTCTGTGTGTACTTTTTAAAAAGTGAATTAATGGACAGTTCTGGGATTTTATAACCAACTGTTTATTGATGAAAATTTTACACTAACATTTTATAATTTTTCTTTTTTAATCTGCCCAAGATTGAATCTTTTAACAAGTAGTTCATCAATAAATCATAACAGAAAAATAAATTTGGATTTGATATTTTCATCTATTTATGATTTTTTAAAATTGTTTAAAACAATTAAACAGATAAAAAATAATTTGCACACACTAACAATCAAATTTTATTTAATGAAGAAACACTATGAAATTTCTCCTTCAAATCAAGAATAAGAAAATTATTTCTTCTGTCAAATTATTTTAGAAATATAGCCAATGCAATAAGATAAATGAAGCTATAACCATTAGAAGGGAGATTATTATTATTATTTGTAATGATATACTAATGTATGGAGAATGTGTTAAATCCTTAAAAATGTGGAGACACAATATTTCAATATGAGAAGATGTAAAATTAAAAAAAATATAAACTTTGGAAGAATCTATCATTTAATTCAATACCATTATTTGGGAAAGTGATAAGCTGATTCTAAGGCACTTTTGGTAAAGAAAAGGATGGAAAAATATTAGTAGGGACTTGCATATGAAAAATAATACACATTTTAAAGACACAATAAGTTAAACAATGCACTAAGCAGTTACAGATGTATGCATCAAAGAAACTAAAAAGAAAATGCATGAATCAACCTTAGCATATATAAATTTTTAGTTTAAGTTAGACATGAAAGAAATACTGGGTTGCTTAATAGATGTAACTGGGCAGACACACTTAATCACCTGGATAAAAAAACAACACCATTAAATATGGATTACAATCATAAAGTAAGTTTTATAGGGAATAGAGACCTAAAAAATGGAATCATGAGAATCCTTTATCAGTGGTTCTCAAACCACTGTGAAACACTAGATTGTGCTATGAAACACAAGTTTGTCATTTGTTAAGAGAAGTTGTCAGGAAAATATACCCAAATATGTTTTAAGAAATGCTGACTTACACAAGGTAAGCATGTTTTTGTTTGTTTGTTTGTTTGTTTGTTTGTTTGTTTGTTTTAATGTAGAAATACATAGAAATGTTACTAAACCTCATAAAATGTCAGGACAGGGCTATAGTTTGCAGTATTTTACAACTGGTTTACTCAAGATACTTTTTTGAGAGCACTTTTGTTTTGGTCAGGTGTCTTGGTCACAAGTGGCAGAAAATGCAATAGAGAATATGATGTGAACTAGGAACATGAACACTGTCACAACAAAGCCTCTCTTTCTCTCTCTCGAAGTTCTTTTTCTCTAAATACATTGGCTTCTGCATTTTCTACAGCAAAATGGACTTTTTCTCCAGGATGGGAAATATGGGTAGAGACCTTTGGGAAACATGTTTTTCCTGCATAGTAAATTACATCAGTTTGAAAATTTAGAGCAGGAATCTGATTGAGCTGGCTTAGATCATACGCACATCTTTTGGGTAAATCACAGGGGTCAGTGGTAGGCAGAGAGTGAAGTACTAGGATTAGCCAAGACTGGACCATGAGCCTAACTGTATGTTCTGTTAACAGGAGAATGAAAACCCAGACATGGCCATACCCCTTCTAGCCACACTCATTAATATTTTCTGGAAAATTGTCTGTCAGAATATATTCTGGAAAATGCTGCTTAGGAAGAAAAAATATAATTTAATAATTACAACCATTCCAAACATCTTCGAGTGATAATTTAGAATGTGCAAAACATTATTCTAAGTGCTTTCTAACTTCTTTAATCGTAATACAAAACTTAAGCCTCATCGTGGTCCTTTGAATAGGCATTATCAATTTCTTCATTTTAGAAGAAATAAGCATCTTTAGGAACTTATATAGCTAGAAAATGGAAGAGTTGGAATCAACCCTTAACAATTAGAAAAAAGAGGATTATTATATTTTAAGAGATCAGCTCAACAAACCACTCTTGATGTCAGTGATTTTGATATCATCTTTTGGACAACTAGTACTGTAAGAAATTATTGATTGGTAGTAACATAAACTTAAAGCATGAAGTAACAGAAATAATTACATGGTATTATATTGTATAAGGATTAGCAAACCAAGTACTGTACTTTTAAAATACATATCAGGAAGATTTTTAGTCTTGTTTTTTTATTTTGAACACTACTCATGGTTTTTTGATTTTAAGGAATAGTATATGTATTTTTCATCTGTTATATTTAGCATAGAAAACCATTTGGTAACTCTAAAGTAAAGGCTTAAAAATAATTTAAAATAACAAAGATATGTGGTTGGCAAAGTAATTGGAAATTGACATGAATTCATGAAAATTAACACAAATAATGAAATGACAATTCACTAAAGTGGATTGCTTTACCACCAAAAAGGTCAGATTTGTGAACCCTTAGTAAAAAGGAAAATTAAGGTAAGTTGTTGGAAAGGCGTAGAGAAGGCTTCTATCCTGTTCTGTCTCAAAGATCGGAAAAAAATTATGTGTTGTGTGAGTTCTGCTCTTTGAGGCAATCAGTGTTTATGTCTTCCTATATTAAATGAAAGTATATTGAACACCTGTTCAATGCCAGTCACTGGAGATGTGACCTTGAATAGAGATAAGACCATGGTCTTCCTTTTATGGTGCTGAAAAACCTGAGAATGATCTAAGAAAGTAATTTTGAATGTTATATGCATGTTACAAAAAGGTTTTTTTTCCCTTCTTCAATTCTGAAACTCCAACCAAGTGAAAATAATGAGCTATAAAGTAGTAGTAGTAGGGGGTGGCTAATAATGGTGAATTACATCAAAGAACATACAGTGTTCTTGTATAAAGTCACTGAAAGTTTGAAAAAAATATTAAAAACCTTCTGACAGCAGTTTTTTTTTTTTTCTGAGGATGTGTGTGTTTGAGTGTGTGTGTGTACATTTGTGCATGCACATATGTGTGTGTAGTAATGTATTCAGGTAATCTGAATCTAGGTATGGGTGTGTGGAATTATTTTTAGTTCCTTAGACTTGGATAAATTGAAAGCTCATCGGGAGCTAGAAAATAGGGCACATCTGAGGGGATTCAAGCAGAGCATAATTGATCAGAGTACAGTTAAAAAGAAAATACATATATCACTAATTTCTCTGGATAAACATTTTCTTCTTAAAGTTTGAATACATAGCCATGCATGTGTATATGCAAACATATGGACATGCACAAGTACACACACACACACACACACAATCAATAAATAACCAATCTGATGTTATAGAATTTTTTCAATACTGTGGGAGGAGAACATCATCATGAAGACTCTAAGAAAGAGAATTCTCCAAATAACTGAAGAACAGCGTTGCTGAGTAAGCAAGCATGCAGACATACCATGAATGCTTTTAGAAACAGGATATTAGTCTCCAAAGGGAGAGGAGAACAAAAGTGGTGACACTGGTTTCAATTAGCTGAAGACAAATACCTTGTCATGGCTCATCTGACCATTCATTCTGGCCTTCACTGTGAGCCAGGTAGATGTCTTTCTGGATTGGAGAATGTTTACCCAAAAGGTTGAGTGTTTGTTTTGTTTTTTTATATTATGTTAGTTACCGTACAGTACGTCATTAGTTTTTGATGTAAAAGGTAGAGTGTTGATGAGAAAATGTTCTGAAAAACAGATCTGAATCCAGGCTGTGTGCTCGCATAGCTAATTTTCCTGGTTTCCTTCTTATACAGTCTTTCAAGAGGGTGCTGTCTCAGAAAAAAATCACTCCTATTCAAAGTGCATAATTTTAAGAAAGTAATCAGAATGCAACCTAAGCAAAAATATCACAACAAAAGAGGGAGCCAACAATGATGGTGAAAAAAATCAAATGAGGAACATAAGTCAATCAATATTCAGCAAAACTGTCTTTCAAGAAGTAGAACAAGATGAAAACATGTTCTCATAAAGAATGGTGAATAAAATTGTAGTAAATAGTGGATAATTCTAAACTAACATTGGCTGTATAAACAATAATAATTGTTAATTTGGAGATCAAAATAAATTAGATATAATTAAATACTAGACCACAAGGCTATGTACGTTGGGGTTGGGTGATCCAAATTTTAAAAGTTCTTTGTATTGTCTAGGAAGAAGTACAGATATAGAAAACTTTAGATGTTTCAGGAATGCATGCTAAATTTTTAGATGTAACCACTAAGATAACAGAGGGTGTATCTTTCTACAGCAGAAAGAGAGAAGGAAATGAAAGCAGTAACAACAACCACCCTTGATCAATTTGGAAGAAGGTCCAGTGGTGTCAGGAAAATATGGAAAATTGGACAAATATAAATGGTAGAAATGAAAAAGTGTGTATCGGAAGCACATAAATGTAAATGGTCTGAATATATTTTGTAAAATCTCTAGATTGTGACATTGTATTAAAAAAGAAAAAAAGCCCATCAGGTGTACGGAGACATACTAGATATGCAAGAATAAGGATTACTTAAAATGAAAAGGACAGGAAAGCTTATCTCAGGCAAACAGTAGCAACAACAGAAAACTGGCGTCGTTATGTTAAAAACAGCCCAAACAGACCTACCTGCAAAAAACATGTCTGGAGGAGAAAAGAATCACTTTGTAGAACTAAAAGATTGAATTCACTTTGTAGGTATCTGAGATATGTATGTACTAAAAGCAATTCCTTCAGAATTCATGCCATTACACATTATAGTGCTACAAGAGAAACTTACAAGTCCACTTTCATAATGAAAGGATTGTATAGTAATCTCACAAGATTTATAGATCAATTAGATAAAATATCATTAGGCATGTAGAAGAGTTGAAAAAAATAACAAGCTTGATGTAATGGACATATGTAGACTATTGCATTCAATTAAAGGAAATTACACATCATTTTCGAGGACAAGCATTGCTTACGGAAATTGACCATATAGTCTGTGACTTTTAACATAATTCAAAGTCAGTATTACACAGACTATTCTTTCTGACCCCAGTATATAGTTAAATATCAATAAAAAGAAAATTTACAAATAACTCATAAATATTCAACTTCAAAACATTTCTAAATAACTCAAGATGAAAAAAATCACAATAAAAAAAGAAATACAAAAATAAAGTTGTCAAGAAAAGAAACATGTTTGTATAAATTAGATGTTCAAAGATACACATCATCCTTATTCTTGTACCAGAAAATAATTCTTGAAAATATTCCATCCAACAGAAAAACAAATAACTAATAATAAAAAGTGGACAAATTGTATCATTAAAGGACTATTGCTAAGAGCTGATAAGAAATAGATTTATGCCTAAATAATTATAAGGATTCATTTTGTGCTATGATTATCTGTATATCGTTTCACCAGATCATAAATTTGGAAAAGAAACTAGTAATTTAGGTAGACATCCAATGCAATATATTTCTAGATAGGAAATGACCACTGTATCACTTTTTCTTTCTAAGCTCCAAGAGAATTATATTGTTCTGTTTGCTTACTTGAAGAGGGCTTCCTCAGACGAAAATGATCCCAGCTCAGAGAAGAAAAATAAGTGAAATCACGGCCTGGAGGCTGACGCGGGCAGCAAATGAGCTTGTTCATTCAATGAATGAGTTAACTCATCGGCTTAACGTGATCCTTTTGCATAGAAGCTGGCTGCCACCATCTTGTTTGCCAGCTCCGTCCTGGTACTATTTCCTTATGCTCAGCTCACAGACTTTCTTTCTGCCTGGCCCACATGGCAAGTAGACAAGTATGGAACAGGAGTTGCATGTCATGGAAAGAGCCCTTGAGTTGGAACAAGAAACCCTTGATTCAAATCTGAGCTTTTGATGACATTACTAATGACCTAGGTGACGTTATTCGTAACGTAAGTGACATGTGTCCTTTAACCTCTCTGCTGTTACCTGATATACGCTATGGCATTAGATAATGTATTTAAAAAGTTTGACACTATACACAAGTTACATACTAAAATTGCTGTTTTAAAGTAGGACATATCATTTCTGTCTTTAATCCTAAATACCAGAAATCTATTTGTTTTCCAGGTATGAAAGTAAGGGGGTGACTGGGACACATATGCGTTCCCCTTGGCCTTCAGTGAGCTGCCAGTACAGTGGCAGGCAGACAGGGCAGGGCAGGAGCCCAGCCTGGAGTTACAGAACAGAAAGAAAACAGCTGCTTTTCTCCAGCAGGGACTCTGGTCAGTTTGCAGCCCATATGTTAAGAATATCCACCCTTCCTTTAATAAGAAAATCCTTTTGGAGTCATCATCAGCGTGCAGTCTATAGACTACAGGCATCAGCTTCAAGATACTGAAGAAAATGTGCACAAAGAAACAATCTACCAGCAGACATGACGAAAATTGGCACAAGACTCTGACAGACATAAAAGTGAGCAGTTAGGAGATGACATAAAGGATATGATATTACGGGGTCAGCCGAAGAAAGGGAAGGAAAGCAGGAGAGAGGGAGAAAAGGGATAATAAAGGCATAATCAGTTCATCTGGAGAATATTTACAAACTTACTCCGATTTTAAACTTCTCTACATTTAAGTTTTACAATATAATTAAGGAGCTAGTTTGCCTCAGCAGTACATTTGAGTTCAAATACTCTTCTATGTATTTGGTTAAGTACAGGAAGTTTACTTGTTTCAATGTCTTACCTGAAGCATACATCTTCCTGAAATGAAACATGATCTCATTTCTTTTCAAGAGTGAAATACGTTCCTACAAGCTAAAACACTTCTATTTCAAGGGAACATTATGCTTCCTCTGAAAGCTTTTATTCCTGTTTGGCAGGTTTGGCTTGTTTAGGAATCTATTTTTCATCAAACCCTGGAGGGCTATATGGAAAAAAGGAGTTTACATAATGGACTTAAGCACAAAACTTAACAATGAATTAGCTTCTCTGTGCTAAACAGAATTTGTGCCAAATAGCAACATGCAAACAAAAAAATACTTTTGAAAAAAGTGGGTAAGGTGAGCATATTTCTCCTCCGTGGTTTTGCTCATATTACTATTCATTTGAATGCAGAAGTGCTTGGGGGCAAGTGGTTTCAATTCGCAGAAGCAGAAGTGAACCCTTGAAAATGCTACTCTAGCCATTCTGTGAGTTTGACTATCAAGTTATTTTCTTTAGTTAATATGTTCGTTTTTTTTCAAGTTTAGGGAAATGTCAATTTTGTTTTCTCAACCACAGGACCATAGTAAATTTCAATTTTTAAAATATTTCTTATTATCTAATCATATTTCAAAGAAACAGAAATAAAAAGGAATATTTAGAAGGCTAACAAGAAAATAGATGTGGGTAGTTTGTTGTTCTCGTTTTGGTATACCGCTGTTGAAAATGAGCAATGAGTGGAAATTTTGTGGCAACCCCTAAAATTATCTAATTGGATCCAGGAACTAGGTTCAGCCAGAAGCATGCTTGCTTTACTGGAGAAAGTTTTAGCAACCAAAAATACGTTGGGTCACTTTTTTGTTACCAAAATATAATCATAGGACCCTCACTTTTTTCTTGTTTTTTTTCCTTTCTTTTAATATTTTTTTAGTTTTTTTTTTTAAGACTGGATTTCTTAGATAGAAGGATGGAGAACAGAAAATTGTAAATTTAATTCACTCTCAGTGCTGCTTATGAAAAGATATTTATAAATCAAAGGTTCAAAATGAACGTCCTCCCCTCATACTCTTTTCCTTACAGAGCAACACAGGTGTGAGGCATTAAGACGAAGTGGAAGCTTCGCCTGGAAATGGAAGGTGAAAATGGTTGCACCTTTATATTTTAATCATAACCTAGTTTGCAGTTCTAACTTTGAGACTCTGGAGAGGTAGAGGGGTTTAAAAATAGCTTTACATGTAATGATCTTTCCTTAATACATTTATGCTAAACTCTCTTTACATTAATTCCTACAATGGGCCACTAATTTTTAAGAAAATACTCCCTTGAAAAATTGGGCATTTTTGGACCTACAAATCTCTTATCCTATGTTATGGTAGACTCATGTACATTTGAGGAGAAGCTGAGAGAGCTGAACTGTTTTGGAAAGGAACAATCTAATCTTAGAGGAACTGAAAGATTAAGGTTAGCACAGTTTGGTAGTCATTATTTGTTAACAAGAGCGGGTACCAAAATGTACCTTGTACTTTGTTTTCTTTGAAAATATGCTCTTCAATACCATCTATTTCCTTACTTAATATGTATGCTTACCTATTTCAGAAGAACTTTTAATTAAAAATAAAATCAGATGGACAATTGTGCTATTTGTCATTCACTTTCTCATGTTTTTGTTCTATGCCTACTACTTAAAACAGGCAAAACTTTGTCTCTTACCAAGTAGTATTCTCATTTTTCAGGAGAAGCATTTAAACAAAATGATCAGCTGTCAATGCTGAAATCGCAAGTCTTTTGGGAAAAGAGCAATCTTTAGAGTATCAGTTTCTTCCATTTCCTGTGTGTTGTGTTAATATTACTTTAGGTTATCTTATCTATATTTTTATTATAAAATGCAAAGTTAAAAAGTGTTGAAAACAGGAGTTTTAAGTGTCTTGGTGGATAGATTCCTAAAACTTTCCTGCTCATGGCATTAAGTATACAAACTTTTTTTTCTACATATGTTTATTCCCCCCCCCCACTTTTAGGAAATATAATTTATTTGTTCAAAATGCCTTAATTTTAATTTTTTTATTTTTTTAAATGCCGTTATTTTTAGAAAACACATTCCAAGATAGGTTCTGTAAGTGTCCTTGCTAGTCAGCCTGCAGTCTTGCCTCAAACCTGGGAAAGATTCTTCAACCCAGGCTTTAACGATAAGATAGAATTTAAGCGTAATCTTGAAATTTTGATACAGAGCATTATAGTTCACACCTTGAGACTGGCAAGATGCATGTTTCATATATGCTCAGCAATTTCCCTACCCCCTCATTCCTCTTAACATTATGTACATGAATCCTTTTGAAAATAGGACCTCCCTTACTAAGTCAAGAATTCTGATAGGGTATCTACTAAGTGCTTAGCACCTGCTTGGTTCTGGGTGTAGTCTGATAAACTGACAAAGTCCCTGCTATCATGGAGCTTACATTTCCTTCCCCCAGCCCTGCCTAGTAATGTGATTTGAACGCAGTTAGTATCTCGTTGACAAACAAGTGAAGGCAGTTGCAGATATGATATAGTTATTTGTATATTCCCACTTCAAATATTAAGAAACCGACAAAGAAAGGAAATGTCCTGATCAAGTCATTTTGAAATTAAGTGCTAGTTGCATTGCTGCTATATGAAAAGTAAATTGCTTGTTCTTTCATTCACTTTAGCCTGGGGGTAAGGAAGAAAATGTATCAATAGAGTATGAGGTCTTTATAAAGATAGAACTTTCAGAAAAAATAGTATTTGTTTAAAGTCTAGTATAAAGGAGCAAGAAATTGATATTCATATTTCCAAACCTTATACAAACTATGTTTTTGACATTGTTTGTGAAATTAATCCTATCATTTTATTGTAAAGGATTATTCAATTACTAAAGAATAAACACAAATGAAAGGTTCATTAAAGAGTATTCAGTTGAAATAAAACAGTGTTTTAATATTACCTGCTCTCCTGGGGTGCCCATTGTTCATTACTAGCACCGGAGAATGCTGTGGATTGGTTCATTAAACACCATTCCAACCTTTTTCCTTCTGTACACGTCTGCCTGAAGATTCTGAAATCTTAACGTGACACTTCCCATGGACCTTGCCGCCAAGAGTCAGGATGAGAATTAGGTTCCACCAATAAGGTGTATTCGAACATATTTTAAAAGGTGAAAGCAAGGAATATTTGTGTTGTTTTGGATTTTCTTTTCTACTTCCAAGCAAGACCATGGTTTCTAAAGCAATCCTCCACCATCCATTCCTCTCTTCCCTGGGCGTTGGGAGGCAGCTGTGGCAAAAGTAGTGGTGACAGCTAATTCCCAGTTTTCTGTGTATGGGGTTGCTTTTAAAGTGGAATGTTTGTACGCAGCAGTTCCAGTGGTGGCCTCAATTCCTGGATGTGTTTGTTCTAGAGTATTCTTTTCCAGTTTAGAGCCCACAGATTTGGCTCTTCCTTTCATCATTTTTTGAAAGTCCTGTATTCTCTGGTTATGCCTTCCCCCCTGCTTTAAGTACTTAGATTTGTTTCTGAATAACACAGTACCATGTCAGACTATGAGTTGTTGCCCCATGTCTTCATCTCTTTCCATAATATGGTTTCGACAGGTCACATATCTGTTCAATTAAAGACTGCCTTTCTCAGCCTGCCTTACTGAAAGGTATGACCATGTGTCTAAGTTCTAGATAATGGAATTTAAACAGATGTTAGATTTGATACTTCTGGTTTTTGTCCTTAAAATGATACAGCATGCAATATTCTGGCACCTTTCCCTCTTACTGATCACTGTGTGAAGGCAAAAATTGAACCACTTCCCTGAATCCAGAAATAGAAGTTACATGTTGAGAATGGTAGATTGCTCTGAATAATTTTATGAGACATACATCTATCTTATTTAAAATGCTGGATTTTAGTCTTTTAATGGCATCTTAATCTTAAATAAAATATAACTTGGTTACTAGAAGTGGAACTCTACCATACTAAAACAAAATGAGGCTTTGGTCTAACAGGTAGTGGGAGGAAAGAGTGCAGATACTGCAGTCTGGAAACAAGCGATCCTAATGACACCATTATAAACATTTGGTAAAACTGTGACTTGTCATCCTTAAAAAAGGTAGACTACTTGCTGAAAGAACATGTAACCTCCATGAACTGTTTGGAAGAACTCAGAACATTGAAAAAACAGATTGTTTAGGCATGTCAGCTGTTTCTTGTTGTGCAAAGTTCTATGACAAGATGTACTTGGGCTGGTTATAAGAGGTGATTTTAAAGAAGTCTCTTTCAGCAATTGCTGGAGAGGATGTGGAGAAAGGGGATCCCTCCTACATTGTTGGTGAGAATGCAGGTTGGTGCAGCCACTCTGGAAAACAGTGTGGAGGGCCCTTAAAAAGTTAAAAATTGAGCTACTCTATGACCCAGCCATTGCAATACTGGGTATTGCAAAGATACAGACGTAGTGAAGAGAAGGGCCATATGCACCCCAATGTTCATAGCAGCATTGTCCACAATAGCTAAATCGTGGAAGGAACCAAGATGCCTTTCAACAGATGACTGGATTAAGAAGCTGTGGTCCATATATACAGTGGAATATTACTCGGAAAGAAAGGGATAAAGAAAGGGGGGGTAATCAGAAGGGGGAGTGAAGCATGAGAGACTATGGACTCTGGGAAACAGACAGAGGGCTTCAGAGGGGAGGGGGGTGGGGGAATGGGATAAACTGGTGATGGGTAGTAAGGAGGGCACGTATTGCATGGTGCACTGGGTGTTATACGCAACTAATGACTCATCGAACTTTGCATCAGAAACCAGGGATGCACTGTATGGTGACTAACATAATATAATAAAAAAACATTTAAAAAAAAGAAAAAAATAAAGAAGACTCTTTAACAGTAATAGGCCTCCAGTGCCCACATTAAAACTTCTCGGTTAATTGGGGTCCATTCTAGTTTCAAAGGTTGGATTAAGGGTGAGCTTTCCTATCTAAACTAATATTTTCAGATAGTTTCAAAGTAGACACCATTAAATTGAGGGGAAGCAGAAACGTGCTGAGCAAAGAAACCAGTAAATATAAAAGGGTCGTCTGCAAGCATAGAAACCTTGTCTAGATGAGATCTTTGATGATGGTTATTTGCCTGTGGATCTGATGGTCAGTAACTAGACCAAAAGCATACTAAGTTTTTTAGGGATTGTATTGATTTGTAAAAGCCAATATGTGTTTGACCTTTAAAGCAACTCTAGAAGCTTCCCAAGGTGGCTTTGCAGAATATAGCCCACAAAATGTGTGCAGTCTCTGATGAACTAGCATCCTGTTCTCTTGTAAGGAGGTAATTATAGGGTCATCAATATTTTTGAGAGTGAAAGGGACACATGTAGAACAACGAATTCATTCATTCAATATTAAACCAGGACAATATATATGAATCAGGATGGTCACAAGAAAACCAGTCCCTATGGCAATAGAATAGTGGATAAATATCCCACAGTAAAAAAAGATCCCATAGTAAAAAAAATAGGAACCACAAATGACAAGGGATGAGAGAATCCCAGAAAATATAATCAGGATCTATTCTAATAATTTCACTGCCAGACAAGGGAATGTTTGCAATTCTTATCCAATAGGATTTGACTATTGCTTTGAAAAATGACAGTTGTGTTTTCCTTTTCTTCATTGTTTAGAAGGCAGCTATCTATGCTTACCACTCTACCTACAACACTATACTCTTCTGTTTTTTTTTTAATAAGACTTTATAATATTGGGTGTGTACATATGTGTAGAGGGAGCAGATATGTGGAATGAAGTTGTACACTGGAAATTTGGTGGCAGGCTGCAAGTTGCATCCTTTTCCCTCCTTATAGTAATGGTCACCCACTCAAAAGCCACATATCCCAGCTCCCCTTTCAATGAGATGTGGGCAAGTTACTAGTTCTCCTCAGTGAAATGTGAAAAGAAGTGATGTGTGATTCTTTCAGTTGTGCCCTTAGAAGGATTGTATACACGTTGTCCTATCTGTTCTTTCCCATCCCCCCCCCCCCCCCCCCCACGCACACACTCCTGGGAGATCGTGATGAATAGAGTAGCCACCTTGGAAAGGGATACCTTGTGCTGAGGAAGGTAAAGCTGAATTGCTATTTTTGTCCTTTGGTTTTTGTTGTTGTTGTTTTTAAAAGATTATTTTATTTAGAGAGAGCATGGGGCAGGGGCAGAGGGAGGGGAGGGGAGAGAGAGAATCTTAAGCAAACTCCCCACTGAGCATGGAACCCAAGGTGAGGCTCAATCAAATGACCCTGAGATCATGACCTGAGCCAAAACCAAGAATCAGATGCTTAACCTACCGAGCCACCCTGGCGGCCCAGAATTGCTGTCTCTTATCCTTACCTTAGATATAAAGAAGAGAGAGAAAACACAAAAGAGAAAATTCTGTCTTGTTTACACTGCTGTATTTTGGGTATCTTTGTTGCAGAGTTTAAATTAAAACTACATTAACTACTACAGTATGCATAAATTCAAATGATTATTTTTCTTAAAATTTTACTTGCATTATTCACAAAAATTAAGTCAGAGATTCAAACTGACACTTCCTGGCTGAATGCATGTTCAAAATAAGAATAGTACAAATATTTATATTCCACAAATTTAGAATAGAAATTTAATTGTTCTCCAATAATTATTTTCAGAGAATATTTACATTAAAAACTTTTCTGTTGAATATTGATGCCAGTAATCATTAAATTAATTCTAATATCTAATTCTAATTTCCATTCTGAAAAAAAAAGCAAGTTAAAACAGTAACAACTGAAAACTCTCTTAGATCATTAAGTGTGTGTAAAAATTAATGTTCAGAGTACAGAGTGCACAAAAAGAAACACAGGATTGATTTTAAAAGGAATTCAGACTTTTTTTTGCATACAACATCATGAGTAAATTTTTCTACTTTTTTAAAAAACGTCATTTATTTATTTGACACAGCACAAGCACAAGCAGGGGGAGTGGCAGGCAGAGGAAGAAGCAGGCAGAAGCAAGCTCCCTGCTGAGCAGAGTGCCTGATGCAGACCCATCCCAGGACCCTGGTATCATGAACTGAGCCGAAGGCAGGCGCTTAACCGACTGAGCCACCCAGGTGTCCCAAATTTTTCTACGTTTTTTAAGAAAAGAAAAACAAAACTAAAAGTGTATTCCTCCTTTATCCCAAAGCTTGTTTCTCAAATCCAAGACCAAAGGTCTATATCCATTTTATTTTCTTTTGCTCAGGTTTGTCTCCTTGGAACAACCTGAGAAAATTCTCACTGCCTTATGGCTATTAGAGTTGCCAGGGTGAGAGCAAAGCTGAAATATGAAGCTTGAGGAATAGAGATGGGAAGAAAATATTGGGCTAACTTCTCTTGAAAGTGAAAGAAAATTAGTTGAAGTCGCCAGATTGGTTTGGGTTGATGTTATTTACTAATGGTTATACTTTACCTTACCATAGATAATTAGAATTTGAACATAAGGGATAGTGATAACCATACTGGAATTATATTTTGGGCATTTGGGAAATACATGAATACTTCTAGGCCTTCGAGCACTACAACTACAAAGTAGAGTGTCCCAGGCAGCAGGATGGTGACTTTTTGGGTTTAAGTTATCCAAATAAAACCTTTCTTAACATATTTTGTTCTTCCAAAATTGCATTGTTCTTTATCTCAACAACTTTCGAGGCATTTATTACTTTCTGCCTTATACTATGATGTGTATATATGCATTTTATTGCCTTGCATTTTATTCCTATTCTCTTGCTTTTTAAACATAATAAGAACCAATACATTTATTTTAAGAATTTATTGTCAATAGATCTTGATCTTGCTTCTGTGCCTTTTTGTATTTCCGTACCCTTATTGTATTATTTTTACTAACCACATATATTTGTTAAAAAAAAAGGTTTTTAAAAATTGACATTTATTTCTTTATTCATTTTGTTGCTCTTTGGAGCCAAAATTAATACAGTAAGGAAGGAAAGTCCTCTTCGATTCCATAAAAAATTTTCGCACAACTTTTTAAAATGCAACCCCCCCTTTTTTCTGTTATCTTGTTTGAATGTGATCTATCTTTTTGGAGACATAATTTACATACAATGAAATGTATAGATCTTAAGTACACAGTTCGATGTTTGGCAGAATGCATAGACCTAACTCAGAGCTCTGTCAAAATACAGGACATTTCCATCATCCCGGGGAAAGTTGCATCAGACTCTTAACAAAACCTCTCCTCCCAGATGCAATTACTGTCCTAAATTCTATCACATCGATTTCTCCCACCTTTATAGATCTTCTGGATTCAGAAGACTGTGAAGGGTCTTTAATTTTGCTCTGGCAGACAAGTAGCTTTACTAGTGTTTCAACCTGATCATTTTGAGCTTGATTACAATATGGGGATAGACCAGCGCTGCACAAAGCCCTGGCCATTCTGGAGTTTCGACTTAACTGCTAGGATGTTCAACAGAGTCTCTCCCTTCCGTCTGGCGAGGTCTATGGTATATTTTAGTACTGCCATGCCCAGATTCTCAGTTGGGTTTACAAATCTACAGAAGAGTGTGCCATGCCTGTGGAGACTCTCTCTACACAAGCACAGCTTAGAATTTGCGCAAAGATGCAAGATGACTCTTACCCAGTTTGTGGAGTTCTCTGCCCAGCTGCTTTCTTTCTGGTACCCTTCCCTGCAAATATCAGGTACTTTGGTGGCACAGAACTCCAATCTTTGTTCCTTCTCAGGGAGATTGCTGTTCTGTGTCTGAGCTCCACTTCTTAAATTGGAAAGTGATCCCTAGCAGAAAGCCAGGATGAACTTAGAGCTCCTTTTCTGTGTTAACTTTCTTTCATTGATCACAACCCTGAGTTCTCTTTTTTCCGATTTTGTCCAGATTTGTAGTTATTTGCAGCAGAATTATAAATCTGATAAACATTACTCATTTCAGTCAGAACTGAAAGCCCCATAATCAGGTTAATTTTTACTTACATTTTTTTTTTGACATCCTGTCTTGGTTGATATTTGCCCGAGAACTGGAAACATTGATTTGAATCTGAATATTTGGTCTACTTAATTCCAAATGTTAATATTTGAAAGAGTTGTTTCATAGCTTTTTAGCTGGGAACAACTTTAAACTCTATTTTCAGACAAATTTAAAGAAAAATAAATTTAATTTACATATTTTAAAATAAGTGAAGATAGTTTATTACATTCAGGGTTGGATTATTAGTAGAGATATTTATATTGCATCACGTGTAATTTTGGTATGCTCAGTCTTTTTCCCTTAAGATAAATTACTGGTTTAATTTGCAAACATCCTCACAAATCCCTACAGATGGGTGTGTATATATTTCTATAATGCATTGTGAATTGAGGCCGAAGAGAAGTTATAATTTAACCAAGACCAAAGGATGATTACTTTTGAATAATCCATTTTTGGGTTAAATTGATTTGGATTAAATGTTTTGGATAAAGCATTTTTGTTGCATATTTCAAGAAAAGCAGATTTAATATAACAGCTTAAATACTCAAATAGTGAGTCGGGTATCTGTTCTTGACCCCAACAGGCTTTAGGCAGCTTGTGCTACTGTCACATACAGTTATATAAGAGATGCGTTTGTGGCTTGTGTAATATAACAATTGGTAAACAATCATACTCAGACAAATGGCTCTCAGGACATAAATGATTATGACTAAAACTTCCAATTATTTCAGAAAATTATTAGTTGACAGCGTAAATGGACTTTGACATTGTAAATATAGTTTGACTTTGACCACTAAATAACTCCTTACTGCCAATAGAAATAAATAAATGTGCTGGAGATATTTGCAATCTCAGCAGGATGACAAATGTTCCCAATTTGTCCCTCATAGAAAATGGATCAGTTTACAGTAGCCGAACTATATTACTTCCATAATGCCACATACCTTTTTACTAGGCAAAGATTTCTAAGAACTCTACTTAGAAAATTCAGGAATTAATGGTATTCTCCTCTCTTCTCTAAAGAAGAAATTCTTTTTATAACTCTTACTTTCTACTTCTTTTTCAGCTTCTCCATATGCTTATTACAAACTAAGGTTTTTATAATTTCAGCTATATCTTTAATAGTCTCTGGGAAATTACAGATTTCTATAACTATCTAATTTTGCATATATTTTGCATATAATCCAATTCTATGGCATCAAATGTTATTCAAGTACATTTATAAATGAACTTTATTGAAAATCAAAACAGAAGCTGCTATACTGTTCTGTAAAACTGACCCACTTATATTTTTGTCTATTTTATTTTATTGTCTATTTGTCTATTTGTCTATTTTGTCTATTTTATTTTAATGCTGCAGTATCTACACTGTTGTGTCTCTAGTTTTCCCAGACAATAAATCAGGTCAGAGACATAGAAAAATAGGTATAGCTTTGAAAGCTATCAAATAAAAGACAGCAGGGCATTTATTTGGTTTGAGTACACATTCTGTGTTTTCAGAATTTTGGTTAACTTGCATGTTAATGAGTGCACCTCTGCTGTGTTTCAAATGAAAGCAAATCTGGGTTCCCAACTATTCTAGAGTGCCACCTTCTGGAAAATTAGATGCTTCTCTAAAAATAGAAGAGGCTCCTTGTGATTGTGCCAGAAGTTGGTCTTGGTACTGAGAAAAATCATGCCTCATGAGAAATATATGCTTCTTTCAAGCAAATATGATATTCCCCACCTCCCCCCCTGGTGGATTAAAGTTAAAGAAGACACCGATATGTGGCAAATGCAGAATAAGTGACAGATTTTTTGACTGCTATATTAGGAATAAATTTGTCAATTTCACTTTTTCCCCTTGATAAAACTAAATAGCAAAGTTGTTCTGCTTCTCTATATCTAGTAACAGTACAAAGAAATATGGAACACTGTCGTTAACACAGTTAAGGTTGTGCTAAGCCTTAGAAGTCCTAGTTAATTGTATATTCTAAGGCTAATTGATGAATATATGTTTTGTTTGCCATAAGACATGAGATAATCGGCCTTTGTTTCCTGACTAATTCTAACTACATTAAGTTAGTTAAACTTGTCATTAGCTAGGGTTCAGATTTAAGTCCAGGGCATCCCACATTTGTCACCTCCAAGAAAACAATATTTTCACTTCAATTCAAAGATTTTTAAAGGAACTATTGGTATTTCTAAGGTTTTATTTTTTTAATTAAAAAAATCAGGTAAAGGTTGAGAAACATTTTTTAAAGATTTACGTATTTATTTCAGAGAGAGAATATGAGCAGGGGCCGGGGCAGAGAGAGGGAGACAAGCAGACTCCTCGCTAAGCAGGGAGCCCTGTGCTGGTGCTGTGGAGCTCATCCCAGGACCCTGAGATCATGACCTGAAACCAAGAGTCAGAGGCTTAATCTACTGAGCCACCCAGGCACCCCTGAAGACTAAAAAAAAAAAATTAATCCCTGTCTTAATTTCTAATTCTGGTCACATCAGATTGTAGGTATACAGTCTAGTCAATCGTAATGGCATCATACAAACATTTGGCTAAATTTGGAGGAGCAAATTTATTGTACGTGAACAACTACTCCTCCCCATGGCAGATATCACTAACTGACCTTGGCTCCATTCTTTCTAATCCAGGAAACAGTATATATAATACTTTGCTCCAAACAGTCTTAGCAGAATAGCGTTTATTTATGAGATGAAGCTTACTCATTATTGAAGGCCTAAAAGAACTACAAGGAAGATGAAAATACTTATAGTGGAAGTAGGAGAAAAAGGTGAACAAGAATAATAGCAATTTTAAGGGAAAGATGGATACTGATATAATTTAAGATGGCAAACAGGGTTGATAGTCTCAAACTCTCTTCAATTAAATTTCACCATTAGATATTCATTTTTTTGAAAGTAATTCTTCTTATTCAATAGGAAATTACCATCAGTAGGTGAAAAAACATAATACTATATAATCATTAACACTTGTATCACATTTATTTTCTAAAAATCTCAGTCACCTTAAAAACATCTTTTCTTGGCAAGGAGTGAGAGAGAGAAAGGCAGACCAAATTTTTCAGCACATGTGCGGTTCAGGCACGGTGAAAGTCCCAGCAAGAGAAAATTGCAGATTAATTACTCTGTCTAGGAAGAAATCCAACAACCTTCAAGCCTATGATGTGCTGGATACTGTTTTATGTGCTTAGGATACAGAGAATATATGCTAGAGTCCTAATAACAAAAAGCACCCCATTAGATCAAAGAGATTTATATAAAAGAAGGTGGTTGGAACTCTTCAACTCAGTTCACAATTATGCCTGCAAGTAGTACAGAAGGGGAAAAAAATGAGAACTTACGAATAAAACAAAATTCCCTGGAGAACTAAATTTAAAACCAGTGCATAATTGGTCAGAACAGAGATAAAATAAATCACCTCAAAGAGATATATGATAGGAACAAGACATGCACCAAAGTATTGTCTTTATGTATAGTATGTGACCTTGACACATATAAAGAACATGACAATTTTAAGGGTGATTGGTCAGTAATAGAAACATACAAAAGGCAGCTATGAAGTCAAAGTTGAGGAAACCTATCCAGATATCGCCCAAGTGAATCAGTAAAACCTACTTTTGTTTGCCAGTTGGTTTAGGAGGGGAAGGAGGGAAAGAGAGAGAGAATTTACAAGTTTATGTGATTTAAAAATTAAGAGAGATATTTGACCTCAGACACTGCTTGATCTAAGAATTCTATACTACCTGATTTGATCTTTCTTCCTATCTCATTTCTGGTTCTTTGTCTACACCATTCTCAAGTGCCCTTGGCAACTCTCAGGTACCATTTCCATAGTTCACAATCTAGGAAGTTAATCTCATCTCTCTTCTCCTCCCCACCCCTCCTCTCTTTTCTTTTTAAGCAAAACATATTTCATTATGCTGTACAAAGTTTTGCATCTACACTATGTTCTTATCTCTCCAAATAACTATAAAAATATAAATGTATATTTATGTTGGTTGTATTATTTAAAAGCTCTATTTCCTTGATTCATTAAATTCTGAGGAACATATATTTAGAGGTATTGCTTTCTGCTTCCCACCACTTCTCACTAATTTGAATCTCATTGATTCTGATGGTTTTGACTCCCGCCACTTCCCCATAAATGTTGGACATGCCACAAAAGAGATGTCCACACATCTTGGGAGGAGAAACTGGAGCCTTTTGAGTCTTATAATTATATAGTCTAAGCCTGGGTTTCTTGGATCTCTAGTTCTGGGAGAGTTCAGATGTTCAGCTCCCATTACCTGCCAAATTTAAAAAAATCTATTTGGGATATAAGGATTATTAAATTTCCCTCTGAGACATCAAGAATGAACACTGTGGTGTGAAAAGCTGTAAGAAGTCTTGCAATGAGAAAGCAAATTTCTAGAATTTGTTGAGTACACATTGTTTCACACAGCATATCATTTTTCTTCATCAACCCATTATAATATGATTTGGGAAATTCTGGGATAGATGATCTCCAACATAAAAATAAATGAATCCCATCATCTTAGTCTATTGCCATTAAATGTTCAAATTATAAAATTTCTGTTTTTCTGCTTCAGACTCTGCAAAGCAAACAATTGATTATAATTTGAGCTTCTATATAAGTCAGCCTGTGGGGAGAGGATGTTCTAGTTTTGACCATCAGAGAATTCCAATGTGCATGACAGTCAAATTGGTAATGGTAAATGACTGAATTGGACTCTGCCTTATATACCAATGATGTAAGAGAATGCTGCAGAAGTATTCAGACCTACCTTAACAATTTCTGATATAATACTGAAATGTAAGTAAATCCTTCACTATGAAGTAGGTTTCTTTTCAGTATTTAATTATATTACACAAACATCAAAAATGTAAAATGCAGGTGTTAATTTTGAGTTAGAATTGGAATTCATTGAAAGTAAGAGGTAATAAAAAATGAAGAATAAAGCACTATGGTTGTCGAGTAAGAAATACTCCCATTGAACTGGATATTATAGAATATGTCTTTTTTCTTTTTCCATAGTGTTTCCCTAACTTTTTGGATCACGTGCCTCCAAATTAAGTATCTTAAAATACAGATGCCTGTTTAATCTCTTATTGTACTATTCAGTTCATATGCTTTGTCATTTGACCCTCACCAAAATTCTGTTAAAAAGGCTGGGCAGGGGTGTCTGGATGGTGTAGTGGGTTAAGTGTCCAACTCTTGGTTTCCGCTCAGGCCCTGATCTTAGGGTCATGAGATCAAGCCCTACATTGGGCTCCACACTCAGGGCAAAGTCTGCTTAAGACCCTCTCTCTCTTCCCCTCCATCCTGCACTTGCCCTCACTCTCTCTCTCTAAAATAAATATATAAATAAATCTTCTTAAAAAAAAAAAGGCTGGGCAAATGAAAATACATCCCATTTATAGTTGAAAAATTGAGAGCCAGAAGAAATACAAGACTTGCCTGAGTACACATAGAAAAATCAAGGATGCCTGAGTGGCTCAGCCGGTAAGCGTTTGCCTTCGGCTCAGGGTGTGATCCCAGAGTCCTGGGATCGAGCCCCACATCGGGCTTCCCGCTCAGTGGGAAGCCTGCTTCTCCCTCTCCCACTCCCCTTGCTTGTGTTCCCTTTCTTGCTATCTCTGTCAAATAAATAAATAAAATCTTTAAAAAAAAATCAGAGAATCTCATCCAAAACTTAAAATTCAAAAGGAATCTTTTATAATAATCTAGCTTTCTAAATTAAAAAAAGAGATTGTGCTTTTTTTCCTTCCCAGATGCCATCAATATTATGTATTATCTATGATGTATACTTTGTTTAACCCTATATTGTCATGAATTATTTCTGAATTGTTTTTAAAATTAATGTTTATTGTTACAAATGCACCGTAATTGTCCTGAGGACAGGACAGCTTCAAAACAACTAATAGCATTATAGCAGATAGATGTATCTCATCAAACAATGACTGGGAATCATAGTTTCCTGATTTGGTTAACACTTTAATTTACTTTAAAATGACTTGTAGGAGGATAATGTAACATATCAAAGAAAATAAGTACCTGGACTTAGAAATACCATCTGGAAAAAGGTGCTTCTCAAAGACCCAGAAATCAGATATCAGATAAGCCCAGAATTCCACTAAAAGTAACACAATGTTTGTGCCTACCAAAATTCTGTTTTTTATTATGCCCTTTTATCAATCCACTAAAAACTTCCAAAATTCCAATTTGTTATACTGCCTAACATATTACAATCTAAAATGTCTATCTACTAAGGGTTTGACCAGAGTCAATTATCCTGGAATTATCTTCGGTTCATCATATTTTATTTTTTTAGGCTTTGTTATTAGGTTTTGAGTATCTTGTTATCTCTATTGGCTGGCAGTTAGTTTTCTACTTTGTTGTATATTACAAAATTTGGGGAAAAAAGTATTTTTCTTCCCCACATTTTCTTTGGCAGATAAATTTATTTTGCTTGATTCTATATCTTTAATTTACCAAGACCACTTTGATAGCTAATATTCTTCTATCATTATTTTTATACTAAACTCTTGTAATAGAGTCTCTGTGTCTCATAGTTATCACCACACTGTACCTGGACCTATAATTGTCACTTTGTTCTCTCCCACTGGACATCGACTCTATTTTTTTTAATGTTAACTCTTGAATGCAGGGATTTAATTGTACTCTTTTAAATATTTCTGTTATTTATAGGAATAGAGCACATAAATATGCTCAGAATGTTTAATACATTAAAGAATTTGAGTGTCCTTTAAATATATTAAAATGGCAGATTCAGTGTGAAGCCCACTTTATGTTTGAATTTCAGAATTTGAAATTCTTTTTTAAAATGAGAACCATAAGAAATGGGTATATGCATTAAAAATGAAAGCTAGTATCATAAAGTAGAAAATGAAAAAATCTAAAGTGATGGATCTTGTAAGAAAGACTTTATTATCTTGACACTGGTTTCTTGAGGGTTTAGGGTTCTTTCTCACTAATTGTTATTCTGTGGCTCCCTACTCTACTTGTGGCTAAAATGTGCAATTATCTCTCTGTTTCTAGTTTCTATTTTACCCCCTTTTGATTTTGATTCTGAATTTGTTCTTTGGACCAGGTGCAAGTCAAATACTGACCTTGACCATGTCATTTAACCTTTCTGGGTTTCATAGTTCCATCTCTAAAAGAAGAGTTTTGAACCAAGATCTTCAACAGTTAACTGATTATACAAAGTATTTTTGCTTTACCCTATTCTCTCCACAGTTGTTGTCCAGAACAACTATCCCACTTTTTTTAAATGCACATTGAAGAAAATTTTGCTTATTGGAATTCAAACTTCATTTATGAACTAATAATTTTTACAATTATTTAGGCATTTTTGTGATTAAATATTTCACAACACACTGTATGTTAGTATGACTCACCATATATTTTCTTCTCTATTTTAAAATTTTAATTCTATTTCCATTAGAAATGCAAACAGGTTGAGCTTAGAAGCTTATTACAGGTTTAATGATTCACTACAACGCTGTGAAAGGATTCTTGTTCACCCTTGATTTTATCTTATCAGTTGCTACAACTAAAATTACATGTTCCCATGCTTTGTTTGAGCACCTTGAGTGACTGGCATGACAACTATCAAAATCATTTTCTCCAATCTCTTCCATTAACACTTTCTATTGACACATTTAATTTGTACAACTAAACGGTTACTGGTAATAATCTAGTTGTTTAATCCTTCTTCTTTCACTAGCTGCCAAGGCCTGGACAGGGAGGTCCAGGCTATACAAGGTCTCTTATAAACTTCTCTTAGAAACTTGATTATGGTTTGAAATTGTCACTCTCTTTTCTGTCACCCATATGAAATCTAAAAGTTTTCATTGATGGTTTAGTGGGCTGGGATTGGAGGTGTATGTTGTAGCTCTTACAAACTTCTTCTCTATAAAAAGATTACTAGATTGATTGATCTCATTAGAAATGGAGTTAAGTCTAATGGAGCAATTCTAAAAACTTTTTGGTCTCAAGAATCTTTTATCTTCTTAAAGATAAAAACCGCTGAATAGCTTCTGTTCATGTAAGTTACATCTTTTAGGATTTCCTATTGGAAATTAAAATTAAGAAACATTTGATATATATATATATATAATTTTTTTCTGTGTATTTATTTTTTTCAGCTTTATTGAGATGTAATTGACATCTAACATTGGGCATACTTAAGGTATACAACATATTGGTTTAATACACATATATTGTGAAATGATAGCCTCAGTAGCATTAATTAACACCCACATCATGCCACCTGATTACTATTTATTTTTTATCTTGAACACATTTAAGATCTACTCTGTTAGCAACTTCGAAGTATGTAATACAGAGTTCTTTTTTTTTTTTTTTAAGATTTTACTTGTTTATTTGAGAGGGAGAGCATGAGCGGAGGGGAGGGGCAGAGAGAGAAGGAGAAGCAGACTCCCCCGCTGAGCAGGGAGCCCAACATGGGGCTCAATCCCAGGACCCCAAGATCATGACCTGAGCTTGAAGGCAGACACTTAACCAACTGAGCCACCCAAGAGCCCCTGTAATACAAAATTTGTAACTATAATCACTATGCTATACATTTGACCTCTAGAACTTAATGTTATAACTGGAAGGGTTTTTCTGTTTTGTTTTGTTTTTTTAAGATTTTGTTTATTTATTTGAGAGAGAGAGGGCGAAAGAGAGCACAAGAACCAACGGGGTCAGGGGCAGAGGGAGAAGCAGACTTCCTGCTGAGCAAGGAGCCTGATGTGGGCTCAATCCCAGGATCCTGGGATCATGACCTGGGCTGAAGGCAGACGCTTAACTGACTGAGACACCCAGGAGTCCCATAACTGGAAGTTTGTACATTTGACCATTATCTCCCTCTTTTCCCAGCCCCTAGGAACTCCCATTTTACTCTCTGTTTCTATTAATTTAGCTTTTTAAAATTCCACATATAAGTAAGACCATACAGTATTTGTCTTTCTCTGTCTGACTTATTTCACTCAGCATAATGCCCTCAAGGTCCATCCATCTTGTTGCAAATGTCAGGGTTTTGTTTCTCATGGCTGGATAATATCCCATTATATATAAATACCATATTTTCTTTATCCATTCATCCACTGATAGATACTTAGGTTGTTTCCATTTCTTGGCCACAAAATGTGAGTGCAGTTATTTCTTGGAGATCCCATTTTCATTTTCTTTGGATATATACTCAAAAGTAGGATTGCTGAATCATATGGTAGCTGTTATGGGGATTTTGAGGAAACTCCATCCTGTTTTCCTTAGTGGCTGCACCAATATACATTCCTACCAACAGTGCATGAGGGCTCACTTTTCTCAATACCCTTGTTAAGATTTGTTATTTCTTGTCCTTTTGATGATAGACATTCTAACAGGTATGAGGTGACATCTCATTGTAGTTTTGATTTGCATTTCCGTGATGATGAGTGATGTTGAGCACCTCTTCATGTATCTGTTGGCTCTTTGTATGTCTTGGGAAAGATGTTTATTCAACTTCTTTGCCTATTTTTTAATTAGATTCTTTTTTCCTTATTGTGTTGTATGAATTCTTTGTATATTTTAGATATTAACCCATTATCAGATATATGATTTGCAAATATTTTTTCCTATTCTGTTGATGTAGATGGTTGTCCTGGCTGGGGGGAAAGTTTTTAATTTGATGCGTCCACTTATTTGTTTTCACTTATGTTGCCTTTGCTTTTGGTGTCAAATCCAAACAATCATTGGCAAGACTAATGTCAAGGAGATTTTCTCCTATGTTTTCTTCTAGGAGTTTATGGTTTCAGGTCTTACGTTCAAGTATTTTGTCCATTCTGAGTTGATTTCGTGTATGGTGTAAGATAGTGGACCATTTTCATTTTTTTGCATGTGGCTTTCAAGTTTTCTCAACACCATTCATTGAAGGGACTATCCTTTCTCCTATATTCTTGACTCATTTGTTGTAAATGAGTTGACCAAATATGTATGGATTTGTTTCTGGCTCTCCATTCTGTTTCATTGATCTCTGCGTCTGTTTTTATGCTAATACCATACTGTTTTCATTATTATAGCTTTGCAATATCATTTGAATACAGGAAGTGTGATGCCTCGAGCTTTGATCTTCTTTCTTAAAATTGCTTTAGCTATTCAGGATCTTTTGTGATTCCATACAAATTTTAGGATTGTTTGGTCTATTTCTGTGAAAAATGCCATTGGAATTTTGATAGAGATTGCATTAAAACTGTAGATTGCATTGGGTACTATGGACATTTTAACAATGTTAATTCTTATAATTTTCCTTGTATGGATTGTTCACCTCTTTGGTTATATTTATTCCTAAGTATTATATATATACTATATATATAGTAAATGGGATTCTCTTCATTTTTTTTGATATTTTGTTGTTATTGTATAGAAACACAACTGATTTTTGTATCTTGATTTTGCATCCTGCAAACTTACTATCTTTAAGGATTTCTGTATATATAATATCATGTCATCTGCAAATAGAGACAACTTTATTCCTTCCTTTCCAATTTGAACACCTTTTATTTCTTTTTCTTGCTTAAGTACTCTGAGTAGGAATTCTTGGACTATGTTGAATGAAAGTGGCAAAAGTGGGAATCTTTTTCTTATTCCTGATCTTAGAAGAAAGCTTTCAGCATTTCATCATTGAATATGATGTTAACAGTGGGCTTGTCATTTATGGGCTTTGTTATTTTTAAGTATGTTCCTCTGTACCCAGTTCTTTGAGAGTTTTTATCATGAATGAATGTTGAATTTTGTCAAACATTTTTCTGCAACTATTGAGGTGATCATATTATTTTATCCTTCATGTTGTTAATGTGATACATCACATTGATTGATTTGTGAATGTTGAATCACTTTGCCTCCTTGGACTAACTCCCACTTGATCATAGTGTATGATTCTTTCAATGTGTTGTTGAATTTGGTTTGCTAATATTGTGTTGGTGATTTTTTTGCATCTATGTTTATCAAGGATATTGGCCTATAATGTACTTTTCTTGTAGTGCCTTGTCTGGCTTTGGTATTAGGATAATACTGGCCTTGTAAAGTGAATTTGGGAATGTTTCTTTTTCTTCTGTTTTTGGAAGAGTTTGAGAAGGATTGGTATTAATTCTTCTTTAAATGTTTGGTAGAATTCGTCAGTGAAGCCATCGGATAGTGGGGAGGTTTTTTATTACTGATCCAATCTCTTTAGTCATACTTGGTTTATTCAGATTAATATTTCTTCCTGCTTCAGTCTTGGTAAGTTATATGTTTCTAGGAATTTATTCATTTCTTTTAGATCATCCAATTTGTTGGCATATAATGTTCATAGTAGTCTCTTATAATCCTTTTATTGTTGTGGAATTATTTGTAAATAATAAATTATTATATGACAAATAAATAGACATTTTAATGAAAAAATAACTATAATATCCAAAAGAGAGAGACAGAGAGAGAAAAGTGGCATTTTTAAAAAACATATTTCCAAAACCTGTTGGAGTCTGGTTTAATAAAAGCAGATAGATTCTGATAAACTTTCCTGCATTCAATGTGTTATGGTATTGTTTTGAATCTGCCCTCGCTCAGCTGTGTAGTTGGAAAAGGAGAAATATTTTATTATTGTTTTCAAATCAGTGTGGACATCGTTCTTTGATACTACCTCGTAACTCATTAAATGTTAGTAACACTCATTAAGTGTTAGTACAATATGGAATCTGAAATCCTGTTAACAAACCTTTCACACACCGCTACATTAAAATTCATGGTTTTATCTTGCAATGGATCTTTTACTCGTGCATGATTTTACAACACCAAGCATTGTTTATTTAGAAAATATTGATTTACTGAGTTATGCACCTGTTCCCAACTTTGGCATGTTTCATTATAGAATATCCAAAAACAAATCATATTTGTTTATATCACCACTAATCTGTTTAAGTATTGGCAACATATAGAGTTCAGAGTGGTGGGTATAATTCTTCAGAATTCAGACTTTTGCTTCAAAGATTAAGGTGTTTTGTTTTATTTTGGCAACAAATAATTATTTTCTTTGAAATGACAAGTACACTTCACTTTTAAGGACACCAAATATTCAAGGGGGCACCTAGTTGTCTCAGTTGGTTAAGCATCAAACTCTTGAATTCAGCTCAGGTGATGATCTCAGAGTCCTGAGATGGAGCCCCGTGTAGGGCTGCACACTTAGCAGAGAATTGGCTTGAGGATGCTCTCTCTCCCCCCACAACCTCCCCCCACTTTCTCTATCTCTCTCAAATAAATAAATAAATCTTTAAAAAAATAGTAAATATTCAATACCCAAGTTGAGTAGCCATAATTTCCCTGTCACTAATTCTGATAAGTAAAAATGGTGTTCTTTAGAAACGTAAAGTTCATTTTTCAATTTGAGCAGTTGCATGTTTGGCTTTCCTCATGATAATCTTATATTTTAACATGTAACAAGCATGCTCTATGTGCAATTCTTATTTAATTACACAAAGTGTTAAAATAACTTGTGTTTAAAATTTGAGATTTTATTTTATTTTTTATTAATATTTTAATTATTTATTTGACAGAGAGAGAGAATGAGAGCACAAGCAGGGGGAGCGGCAGGCAGAGGGAGAAGAAGGCTCCCTACTGAGTAAGGAGCCAATGTGGGGCTCTATCCCAGGACCCTGGGATCATGACCTGAGCTGAAGGCAGATGCCTAGCCAACTGAGCCACCGAGGCGCCCCTGAAGTTTGAGATTTTGTACAAAAAATGATTATATGACTTCATCAGATTTTATAAAAAATGTTTTTTCCTCTATTCATTCTTAGTGAATTTTACTTTTTTTTTCTTTTTTTCTTTTTTTTACTGTCCCTGTGGGCCCGTGAAGAACACAATAACAACTGGAACAATTTAGTTCCAGTTTTTTGGATTGTGATCAGTTTCACCATAATCGCTCTTGCACTACCAGTGCAAATGTCAACAAAGTGAAAAAGGAGAATAAGTTTTGTATTTTTATGAAATTATTTGACCTCATGGTCCTCCTCAAAGGTGCCTAGAACATGTATGCTTATCAATGACATTTTGAGAACCATTGGTCTTAGTGAAAAAAGCTTCCATCTAGCATTAGGAGACCTAATGGGTAACTCAGCTTTGTTGTAATTATTTTGTAATTTATGGTACATTTCTTAAACTTCTAATCTTAGTTTCTTCATCTATAAAGCCTATAAAAATTAAAGGGTTAATTACATCCTTCACAATACTAACATACTGTTATGTTATTAGAAAGTGTGTGTGTGTGTGTGTGTGTGTGTGTGTGTGTGTAAAATCTGAGCCTCATTAGAACGAACTAAATTATGTATCCCAGATTCTACACAGGGATAAAATGTGATAAAATTTCATCTGCTTAATTAGTGAAGCTCCTCCATTTTTGTGAAAACATAATAGTAGATATTACTGGTAATTCCTAAAAATCACTTGAAAGTTGGTCCAGTGTGAGTTTGTTATAGCTACGTGGTAACTTTACATTATTTCAATATTAGTAATTAGAAATGGGATTACATTAGGGTAGAGTGCTATTTTTCCTTTTTTTATTTAATTAAAAATTCAATTAGAGAAATCTATTCTGAAAATACACTGAAATCTTGCTTTAAAAAAGTAGTAATAGCACATTCAAGTTAATTGGATTCTGTGGCTAAATAAGAATAATTATCAAAAAAAATTCCTAAAACTTCCGTCTTTGTTAAGAATGCACCTGGGCCCTTCCCTCTTATAGATATACTTCATAATCATCATTTTTCCCTTTGTAGATTATTATAAAACACTCACTGTTTCAGCAGCATCAGTTGGAGGACTTTATATCACTTTATAGATCTATAATTAGTCTTGATAAGTGAAATTAGCTTGAATTCCCAATATACACCTTGTGAATATACAAACTCTACAGTATTTCTGAAAATATTGGTGATATTCTGTACACTTCTACTTTAGAAATCCTGCCGTTATGGTGCTATATATGTTTGAGCAGCTTCCTCCTCCCTTTCCATTAAAACTCACTTACACTGGGGTGCCTGGGTGCCTCCGTCGGTTGAGCATCCAGCTCTTGATTTTGGCTTGGGTTGTGATCTCAGGGTCCTGGGATCGAGCCTCGCATCAGGCTCTGTGCTGAGCATGGAGCCTACTTGGGATTCTCTCTCTCCCTCTGGCCCCTCACCACCTGCTTGTGTATGTGGATTCTCTCTCTCTCTCTGTCTCTCTCTCTCAAACAACGACAACAAACAACAACTCACACCAAGTATTATTAGTGTAGTAATTTGCAGCAACAAATCTATTTCCATAAACTTGTCTTTTAAACTAATGCCAAAAATCTTCCTTATCTCTACAATTTGAAGTGCTGAATTATACGAATTGCTATCTGAGTTCTTACAAAAGACAAGAAACCTCCAGTGACACACATGGAGAGGGGACAGAAACTAGGTTTAAGAGCATAAGCTAACCCTGTGATTACTTTGGGGGTATGAGTTTAAAAAGACTCTAGCAATAAATTTTGAACCTACAAGGAACTTCCCAATAAGTGAAAGAGGTATTGGACATATTCTGAGCACGAGTTTTGGAAGAAAAGAAAACCAAAATTTTTCCCTGTTAGATAAAGAAAAATGTCTCCTTGTGAGAAATCAAGACCTGAGGTCTGTACCTCAGATAATATGGAGACGGATACAACACGCAGTGCACTGCAGAGGTGCCCCAGTCCAAGAGATTAGCAAGGTCTAAGAATCATTGTAGACCATGTTAAGTCACATGCACATGGAAAAAACCTTTTATTGTAATCCTTAGTAATACAGAAATAATATGTATGTTTTGAAACCAGTAAATGGGAATAAAGAAAAATCAGATAAAATAAGAGAAGAAAGTTATGAGTAGATTAAGAAAAACAAGACTATTTTTTTTTTAAGATTTTATTTATTTATTTGACAGAGATAGAGACAGCCAGCGAGAAAGGGAACACAAGCAGGGGGAGTGGGAAAGAAAGAAGCAGGCTCCCAGGGAAGAGCCTGACATGGGGCTCGATCCCAGAACTCCGGGATCATGCCCTGAGCCGAAGGCAGACGCTTAACGACTGAGCCACCCAGGTACCCCAAAACAAGACTGTTTTAAAAAGCATGGCAAATAGCTTTGAAGCATGGCAAGCAAGAAATACAATGTAGAAATAAATCCAAATATGTTGATATTTAAAATAAAAAGGAAGAACCTTTCAAGTTGAAAGACAGAGACTCTGGTTTAGACTAAATATATAAAAGTATCCAGGTAAGTGTAATATGAAAAACATCATGATATTCATTGAACTAATATCTTTGTTTTTCAACTAATATCTTTTGAGATATTATGTGCCAGGCATTGTTCTAGGAGTTTCAGTACATCATTGAATCAAACATATAAATATTCCTGCTCTCATGAAATTGAATTTCTAATGAGGGAGGGAAAATAAACAATAAATAAGTACATTATAAAAAAGTGAAAAATGTGAAATATGGAGACATTAAGAAAACAAAGAGGAGGGTGTAATTTAAATAATGTAGAAAGATGTCAGGCAAACACTTAGCAAAAGAAAACTGTGATATCTGTATTAGTATGAGAAAAAATAGACTGAAGGCAAAACAATTATTACTGAGTAAAGATATTCTATATATATGATACAGAAATTCTACAGAAACATAAAAATCTCAAACCTGAACATACCTAACAACATAACTTCAAGATTTACAGAGCAAAAATTAAAATAATTGAAATATTTAAAAAGCTACAATAGTATTTTGAGATTTAATCCAACTCTTGAAAAATTGCTAAAGCAAACAAGCAGTAGAAGGATATAGAATATTAGAACAATAGTCATGAAAACAAGTTGTTTTTCTTAATGCATTAATACAAGATACACAGAATCTTGAAGAAACAGGTAATTCATTGTGCATAAATTTTTGAAAGAATGGAAAACTAACTCTTCTATGAGGTTAATATAACCTGGATACCCAAAAACCCAAAATCCCATCAAAGTAGGAAAACAGAGAAGGAGAGGAAAAATATAATCCATACTTATTTTTGAACATAGGAACAGTAATTCTAAGACAGTAATTTAAAAAGCAAACAGGTACTTACGAGGGGCACCTGGGTGGCTCAGTGGGTTAGGTGACCAACTCTTGATTTTGGCTCAGATCATGATCTCAGGGTTGTGAGATTGAGCCCTACATCAGGCTCCATGCTCAGTCTGCTTGAGATTCCCTCTCCCTCTGCCCCTCCCCCCTGCTTGGCTGTAAGCTCACTCTCTGTGTCTCTTTTTCTCTCAAATAAATAAATAAAATCTTTTTAAAAAAAGAAAACAGGTACTTATGAAAATGAAATGATGCCTCATAACTAAGTTGATTTTAATCTAGTACTGTCTTACCATTGGAAATCTATTACGATTTATTTACATATTAACAATCAAGTAGAGGAAAAATATATGACTATCTCATTATAGGTAGAATATTTTTAAATTAACATTTTATACTAATTCAAAATAAAAAGTCTTAGCAAGCATGAAATGGATGGGAATAGCCTCATCTTCATTAAGAATGTCTAACAGAAATATAAAACATCATTTGCAATGAAATATGAAGTATTTAAAATAATTCTGTTTTCATAAGAAATAAAATAAGAACTACCAACACCACTTGTATTCACCATTGCATTAGAGGTCCTAGCTAACACAGTGGGATTTAAAATATAGTAATGGTAGAAAGAACAGTTGTTATTATATTTTGATGATGTGATTGTATAGAAAAGCCAAGAGATTTCACAAACTATTAGAATAAGTAAGAATTCAGAAAACTTTCTGGCTATGGAATAAATAGTAAAAATATGCAGGTTTCCAATATTTGTAATTCACAATTAAAAATGCAACTTAATGATAGATATAATGTATGATAACATGGAAACAATAATATGCCTCTGAACAAATATTAACAAAAGATGGAATCTTTACAGAGAAAGCAATTACTATTCAGGAATATAAAACAAAGCATAAGTAACTGGAGAGAGTTATCACTGTTATGGATATAAACACTCAATGTCTTAAAGACAGAAATGTTATTCAATTAAACTATTAAGTGAATGTAATTCTTACTTAAAATCTCAACATGTTCTTTCATGAAACTTGATAAGCTTTTCTACAATTCATTTGAAAAGGCAAAGAACAAGACAGGCTAAGATAATTTGAAAGTAAGAAGAATTTAAGAAATACTTAACCCTCCAGGTCTCTAGAATTATTAGAAATTATAGTATTTCTATAGATGATACAGTATTTGAGCAGGGTTTGACAAAGAAGCCAATGACACACACACGTATGCATATATAATGCATTACAAATCCATTTACTTTTAATCTTTCTGTGTCTTTTTTTTTTTCTTTTAAAAGATTTTAGAGAGAGAGCACAAGCAGGGAAAGTGGTAGACAGAGGGAGAGGGAATAAGCAGGTTCCCTGCTGAGCAAGGAGCCCAATGTGGGACTCAATCCCAGGACCCTAAGATCATAACCTGGGCTAAAGGCAGACACTTAACCAACTGAGCCACCCAGGCCCTCATCTACCTGTGTCTTTATATTTAAAGTGGGTTTCTTGGCATTCCTGGATGGCTCAGTTGGTTGAGCAATGGACTCTTGATTTCGGCTCAGGTCATGATCTCAAATTGAGCCCCGCATCAGGCTCCCTGCTCAGCGGAGCGTCTGCTTCTCTCCTCCCTCAACCTCTCTCCCTCCCCACCCTTCCAGTGCACTCTCTCTAAAATCAATCAGTCTTTAAAGAAGGTTTCTTATAGGCAACATAGAGTTGGACCTTGTTTTTTGATCTGCTCTGACAATTTTTGCCTTTTAATTGGTGAATTTAGACCACTGACATTCAATGTGATTATTGATATAGTTGGACTAATGTCTACCATATTTGTTGCTGTTTTTATGTTTGTTGTCTTCATTCCTTGGTCTTATTTTTGTCTTCCAGTCCTTCTCTTCCTTTTTTGATTTCTGGTACTAAATTTTAAAAGAAAAATTTCACTCTCTTTACAATTATGTTAGTAAATTACTGAGAAGAACTTGCTTTCTGATATTTTGGTTTTTTCTCCAAGATTTCTTTTTTTTTTTTTAAGTTTTTTATTTATTTATTTGACAGAGACAGCCAGTGAGAGAGGGAACACAAGCAGGGGGAGTGGGAGAGGAAGAAGCAGGCTCCCAGCAGAGGAGCCTGATGTGGGGCTCAATCCCAGATAACCGGGATCACGCCCTGAGCCGAAGGCAGAGGCTTAATGACTGCACTACCCAGGCGCCCCTCTCCAAGATTTCAAATGCAGAAAATCATTATGGTGGTGGCTGGCAATGGTGAGTGAGGTAAAAAGCAGTGAACTCATTAAATATGAATTCCCTTTTTCCAGCATTTGCCTCGGTGCTTAGCATAATGAAATGGCAAAAGCAATGTTGATGATAATGACTAACAATAAATCATCCTGTGAAATTATCAGTATGCATTCTCTAAAATTAAGGAAGTATAAATATTTAAATGATAAATATAAGGAGGCTTCTTATTTTTCATTTCATGTATTTATTACTTATTTTACCTATTCTAACTTAACATTTTGTGGTGTTAACTGGAACCTGCTATTTATAATCTGGTACTTTGAGTTCCCTCATATTATGTACTTCTAATAATTGATGGTGATCGCTTATAATTTTACCTCACTTCAGTGATATTAATACAAGAATATAGCTCTATTTGCACTAATTTCTAGAAACTTGCAGAAAGAAATACAATGAAGGAAAAGTAACAATGAAGTCACAAATTTGAATGCCTTAATCTCAGTCCTTTACTGTTTCCTTGAACTAAATTTACTTTATTTTATTTTTTTTTGAACTAAATTTACTTTAAAATAACATGACATATTTTAGAATATACTAAGAACATAATATGTAAGTAAGGATTCACAAATGGCCCAAAATAATAAAAAGTGTATGCTTGTCGATATTTATAGTGATGGATATAATATTGACTCTCAGCACTAAATTTAAACTAAAGTATGTATTAATTATCTAGGTAAGATTAATATGGTAATTTACTTTATACTTGTGTATTTAAATTCATCATTTTCATAGCCTTTAATTTTCCCTATGCCTTTCAAATTCCTGCAAAATTCCTCTGGAGGGCACTATTACCATAACTAATAAAATTAGCTCCAGCGGGCTGTGATAGTGAGAGCCACTGCATTTCTGTTAGTGCGGCTTACCTATTTCAAGTCTCAGTGTTCAGCCCGACTTTAACTTCTCCATCTCCTTGAGGGAAAAGATTAACTCTCCCGTCTTTCCCTTTTGAGGATTATAGAAGTTATCCCTAATCATATTGTACAGTATTTAAAAACAAACACCATTTCTGCACTCCTTATTACTTCTTGATAAAATACCCTGGAAAGCTAGTGTGAAATGAGAGTGCTACATGATATTTTTTTTTCTAATTGCTTTATTAATAGGTAAATAGGACTTTGAGTAGTAGCAAAGAAATCAGCTAAACATAAAATTATATCCCCATTTCATTTTCTTCAACCCAATCTTTTGCTCACTGAATGAGAATTCAAGGCAAAAAATAAAAAGTCAAAGTTGCTTTTATGTTTTTATATTTGTAGAGAACACATGTTATTTTAGAAAGTAAGCCTGCTCAGAAAGCTGTGTGTGATGACTATAACCGAAATAATCAGTCCTTTAAATAATTTATGTGATCCCACTTAGAATTCTAATTGAAAAGGAATGTATTTCATTGAAAGTCAATTGAGATAATTACTTATCTAAATAACACCTGGGTCATTGCACTATTTACCTGCAGTAGTCTCTTTTTTGAATCTTTGAATACTTTGTGTCTGAATCTTTTTCATTTTCTGCTTACATAGAAAATCAAAAGTGTTTGGAGATTTCATAAGTTTCTAAATTACAATGAGAAATTAAATATTGCCTTCTAGATAATGAAAGTTTTCAGAAATACTGTCTTTCATTTTAATGATTTATAACATAATAGAAATGCAGCAACTATAATTTTTGATATTGAGAAGAAAAAGAAGAAAGTAACGGCATGGCATATCAAAGAATGAAATCTTGGGGCGCCTGCGTGGTGCGGTCTTTTGAGCATCTGACTTTTGGTTCTGGCTCCAGTTGTGATGTCAGGGTTATGAGGTCCAGTCCCATGTGGGCTCTCCCTCCCTCTCCCTTTGCCCCTCCCTCCTCTCTCTTTCTCTCCCTCTCAAATAAATAAATCTTTAAAAAAAGGACTGAAATCTTGCCCTTTGCAACAACGTGGATGGAACTAGAGAATATTATGCTAAGTGAAATAAGTCAGAGAAAGACAAATATCATATGATTTCACTCATATGTGGAATTTAAGAAACAAAACAACGGGCAAAGGGAAAAAAAGACAAGAGTGAAGCAAACCAAGAAACAGACTCTTAACTATAGAGAACAAACTAATGGTCACGAGGGGGGGGGGGGGGGGGGGGGATGAGTTGTATTGGTTATGGGGATTAAGGAGTGGACTTGTGTGATGAGTTCCGCAGAAATGTCGAACCACTATATTGTACACCTGAAACTAATATTACACTGTATGTTAACTAACTGGAATTTGAATTTAAAAAAGTAATGGCATATAGAACATAATTTTAAAAGGGACAAAATATTTTTCTTAATTTTCCAAAAAATAGTACATTTTACCTACGTATATTCCACATCCATCCATATTCATTTTGAACTATTAACAAATGTATTAAGATTTATGTTAACTCTGACTCTCTGAAACAAATCCTTGCATATTGATGACATTTATAAGAGATTGTTTTTTTTCCCTTCAGAGAAAATAACCTTTTTCTCTTCCTCAACAGACTGTACAATTGTATTGATTAGTGGTAAGGAAGGGGGCTGTGGGATTGAGCGTGTTCTGTTTCCTACGATTTCAAGTAGAGTACTGCTAACAGTGAACTGATCCCACATTGTGTGAAATGTTTCCAGAGCCTCTTGTTTTCTTAAGAATTTGTGTAATTTTGCCTTTTATTCCATGTAATTCCATGTTTGTTTTAAAAGAGAGTATCTGAAATACTGTGGCACGTTTATCCTGCTGAGATTCCACTCTAAAGCCTTTTTTTAGAAGCAAGAAAAAGAAGATGGCATTTGTAATTAAATACAGATTCAGCTCTTAAGTTGTTTACTGATATTAGGCTTCATACAATTTATTTAATTTCTCTAAACCTCAGGTACCCCCTGTAAGTGGATTAATATCAGACTGAGCCACATGAAATTGTTATTTATGCAAGTTAAAAATAATGGGGTATCAAAATTTTCTTACGGTTCAAGCTAATTATAGCCTCACCTTCCCACATATATATGAAGTAATGTGTGCAAAGCTCCTAGTATTTTACTATAGTAATTTTAGTTATGCTAGGAAAACTGTGCAGAGCTATATGCCAACAATGTAAATCAAAATACTTTCTATATTACCAATAAAAATAAAATCTATTGTGACAAGGGAGAAGTCCATGCAATTACAAGTCATAGTTACCAAGTTACCAATCATTAGCCATGAAAGTAAACACCAACATTATTATTTTTTAAGTAACAACTTCACAGGGTTGTTAAAATGATTATAGGAGAAAATATATATGGTATCTCTCATGTATATTTATGCGTTAAAGAAAAAGTAAAGTAGTACAAATAGGTACTATGTAGAAACAGTACAAGCAAATATGCCCGGTGCTGTTCTCTATGTCGGGAATACAGCGGTTAATAAGATAAAAGTCCATTCCTTCTGGATGCATAGACAGTAGTTCAAAGGGACTGATAATAAGCAAATAGATACATTCAAAAGCAAAACAATTGCAAATAGAAATATGAAAGAAAAAAATAAAAATCTTAGCATGTAATAAGTACATAACACTGATTTTTAAAATTCAATGATACTCTCATCATTATATATCCATACCATTAAATCACGGCCCATCATTCCCTTTCCTTTGTAGCTTAATTTATATGGATATATGATAGGAAGGTCCACATATCTGGAGCATTTAAAGAATTCTGAATTATTAGCTTCTCTGGATAACAAACATCCTGTGAAAAAGCCTCTGTCCTCTTTTCCTTCATTAATGCATTAGCAATAATACTGCTCTGGTTAAAAGGTGGTAGCACCATACAACTTTAAAGCTAAATCTAATTTAGGTTAAGAAATAGGGTGATTGTTATTAGCTATCTGCATTATATTTCCCTAAATAACCAACCTTCCTAAGCGAAACATTTTTATTTCACCTTCTTTTTTTATAGCTGCATCCCTTTGGAATCTTTTATCACTTTATTGCATTTGAAGCGCTTTCTTTTTTAGGGAAAAAAAAGAACTATTTGAACTTTACAAACAGATATAAATGGAAAGAAAGAAGAAGAAGGTCAAATTTTGGGTCTGCTAACCTTGGCAGTGTCCTTTGAAAGTAGTCCCCAGGTAGCTTTAACTTCTGCAAGCACATGTGAGCCTGAGCTCACCCTCGGGCCCAGCCTGCTTGGCAAACTGACAGAGGTCAAATTTTCACACAAATGAACAATTTCCCTGATAAAGTGAAACTGGTACTTAAGCACAAGCTCTAATGAGCAGCCCCCTGTCTTTAGCTCCCATTTTAAAGTATCCCCAAGGTTTCCAGTACAATTTCATTTGACCTTTAGCTAAAGACCATATTTTACTAGATCACCAATTTCCCCTGATCCCTGGAGTGTTTGCCTATGTCAGCATTTATAAGAAACCCATACTGCACACAAGGCAAGTGTTTTTTATCCCTCTTTAAGAGCAGCCTATCTCTCCTCCCATCCGTTCCCCCCCCCCCCCGATCTCCTATCCCTTCTTTGACAAGATGATAGAATTTTTCAGACTGTTTCTTCAAATTCCCTAAACAGCATGCTTTGGATTGATATATTTTGGCCTAGGAGCAAAATAGGATTATAGGCTATCTAAACTGCCATTATTTTTTTGGATAAACTTAAAAATATGTGGACTTTCTTAAGGTTGTAGTAAGCACCGATTTTTTGTATTATAGGAGCTTCAAATCATGTACGTCAATTTCCTCTTTTCCTATTTGTGGCATAACTAGGATTAATTATATAACAATTATATAACAATTAGTGTAAATTGTTATATAACAATTAGTGTAAATTGTTATATAACAATTAGTGTAAATTGTTATATAACAATTTATAATTGTAATATAATGTAAATAATTGATGTAAATAATTGATCATACTGCTATTTTGTTGATTTAGTAACTGCTTTTAATTATATAACTTCTTTTTTGAGTCAACTATCATAAAAACAATATCATAGACATTATTAGAGACAAACACTTATTCCCCCACTAATTAATTATATCTGCATAAAGGGAGAAAATTTCCATTCCACCTCCAAGAAGGAAAAGCTCAGATGGGACACCTTCATCTTTCCTACACGTTCTCACTCCCTCCTGCCAAGGGAATAACAGTGAGTTATTAACTCTCTCCCCTGTGGGTACTGAGAAGACAATGTGATCTGCTTTCCCTGTCATATGATAACCATATTGGTATGGGCTTTGTCCCTATGAGAATGAGGCCTGCAGTTTGGTAGAGTAAGTGAATTCTGGAATGAAGTATAAGGAAGCATGCTGGAGCTGTACACAGAAGCTAAGTGTACCAATTCAGTCTTTACCTAGGAAGTTATATCTTGATCTTCATCTATCCTAATTGTGTGTGTGTGTGTGTGTGTGTGTGCGCGTGCATGGGCGTGCGTATATTTCAATCAGTCGCAAATGTGTTAGGGAAAGTAAAGGTGGTATTTGCTGGAGCCCTAAATCCACAACATATATAAATATACCTTTTAGTCTGTAACATGATACATGTTATAACAATCATTGTTGTTTTTATCCATTCTAATGAATAAAAATTTGAAACACCTAACTTGTTTTTGGATGGGACAAATTCAAAAGCAAGATCAAAACTAAATTTAAATGCCCCTGGGGGCTCCTGGGTGGCACAGCGGTTAAGCATCTGCCTTCGGCTCAGGGCGTGATCCCGGTGTTACAGGATCCAGCCCCACATCAGGCTCCTCCGCTATGAGCCTGCTTCTTCCTCTCCCACTCCCCCTGCTTGTGTTCCCTCTCTCGCTGGCTGTCTCTATCTCTGTCAAATAAATAAATAAAATCTTTAAAAAAAAAAATTTAAATGCCCTTAGACATCATTTTACTTTCTAGCATTCTCAGTCCCCATCATTCCCAAGTTTTTGATTCATTCAAATGAATAAATTTTGAAACAACTAACAGTTTGATTAGAATTTGAACTGGCTCTTTATTTTAGATTTGATAATGTATAAATAATGCCATTAATGATTTAGCTATTTGAAACAGATATGGAAAAACAAACATAGTACACATTGTGTGCCTCTTTGGCTATATACACCCATCCAACCATTAGAAATGCGAATTCACATAAGGTGGTAACAACAACTACTGGAATTTATCAAGGATGTGCTACTTGTTATTTATGGTACTGACTGCTTAATCAGTGATATTAGATGTTTTTCCTATTTCACAGCTGAGTAAACTGAACCATAGAGATGGTACATACGTTTTCAAAGGTTACATAGTTTGTTACTCTTCAAATTCACATTCATGGGAGGATTATGTCCAGAACCCACTGTGTTGACTACTCTACTTGCCTGCTTTTAGAACAAAGTATGGAAAATTGCTTCACCCTCAGACTAAGTTTGGTAGAAAAAGATGATTGTGCCTTACTCCCAGCTTCAGTATAGCTATATTTAATCAATACTACAGATTTTGGCAGCCTGCGTTTTATAGATTTGTCTTTTACAGTATTTTCTAAAAACTATTGCTGACATATATATGAGTTATAAACATATAATTTTTTTCTCCAAGTAATCTCTCTAACCACAGACCTAATGAATTTATGTCATCAGTAATGGAAAAGCATCTGACAATTTGTGTAGATCATACAAAGAATTAAGATAGTTTTTTCACAGTAAAAACAAAAATTAAATTAACATATAATACAGGGGAAACAAAGAATTTACATATGGCTCACATGCCTAGGATCAGTTTAATGCATTAGGGCCTGGAGTCTAAATTTTGGGCAACAGCTATGCTGGTCTTAGGTCCATTCAGGATTATTCATCTATATCACAGCAGGAACACATACCCAAGTAATTTTCCACTTCCTCCATTCTATCTACAAATTATTTGCTGAAGTCCTCCCATAAAGAGTAAATATTGACTCAACAAATATGTATTTTTCCAGGCCAACAGCTTATAATTTGGCATTTGAATGCTTCTGTGGAATTCATTTAGTTATATTTTCCCTAAAATTGGGGTACTGCTTTGGTAATTAAGGGCACAAAAAATCCATAAGCAATCGGAAATTGGGGGAAAAAACAGACATGTTATGCAACACACAAAAAATGTATGAAGTTCTATAAAAGGAAGCACGCATACTGTACAAAAGGAGCCCAGAAATGGAAATGATTGCTTCTGTTTGGGGATATTGGTAGGGTGGACAACTCTTCTGGTTTGCCTGGGACTGAGAGATTTCCCTGGATGCAGGACTTTCACTGTTAGAATCAGAACAGTCTAGGAAAACCAGGACTGTTGGTCACCCTAAACTGGAAAAAATTTTAGTAAGCTATATTTATGGACAAATGGTTAATAATAATAATAACCATATTATTATTTCAAATTACCATATTATTGTGTCTAATAATCCTCACCCTTATTGTGTGCAAAACATTGTTCTATGGTAATTTAATATAGGCATCCTGTGTTATAAAGGCTATTATTTATTACACAGGAACAGAGGCATAGAGAAGCTTGTCAGGTAATGTTAGATCAGGATAGAGTAAGATACTCAGGAATGGTGGGGAATGAGGTTGAAATCTTATCAAAAGACATTTCAATTTAGCTTCGTTTTTGAACTTGTTCCATCCATATGGATAACACCTGCAGACTGTGTCTGATTGACAGCTGCCGGTTGCAAACTTCAGAGGGATTAATGAAGATGTTCCACAGTGAACACAGGAAAGGAAAGACACTGCAGGAAAGGAGAGCACTCTGGACAACGGAATAACAGTGTAAAGAGATAGATGCTGAAATGTTCAGTATGGCAGGGACACTGGCTTTTGTGAAAGGAGAAGGAGAGGCATGGTATTGTTAGTAAAAAAAGGTTAGAACCAGGTTTATGCAGGTATGTGTCGTTTATGTCATGAGCAGTAATCATTTGTCAGAGGTTCCTAAGTAGGAGTGTGACACTAATTTTTTAAAACAAAGTTTGGTGCAGCATTGCCAGTAATTTGAAGAGAGGAAAGGGGAGAAAGCATTAAGATGTTACGGCTGCTGTCTCCTAAAATCATAATGACCTGAACAAAGGGAATGACAGTGGAATTGAGAATAGAGTCAAAGGCATTTAGAAGGTAAAATCGAGCACTCTTAGGACATGACTGAATATGGCAGTCAAAGAAAAGCAAAATATGAGGATGATTAAAACCTGCCTTGTTTGAATGAATAAATAAATTGTGATTCATTTTGAGTGATTTGAAGAGTCAGAAAGTGGAGCCGATTTGAGCTAGGAAGAATTAGGGAATACAGTCATATTTAGATTCAATGTGCATGTGTTTTATGCTCTTCAATGAAACAGTGAGTTGGAAAGTTGTTTTTATCATTCTTAATATTAGAAGTCCTAAGGTAAGCATTCTGGTAGAAATGCTATAAACTTGATAGAATGAGCACAGCTTTACAAAAATCCAGGTATAGAAGCTGGCAAATAACAAAGTGGAGTTCTGCCAAATAGGTTAATGGTCCTGAAAACCATTTACCCCAAGATGAAAAAGAAATGTGGGGGGAGATTAACGAACTAGCAGCCTTTACTTTTAACTTTAGAACAAATCATATTTTATAGTCTTATGGGATGCTATTTAGGGAACATTTCATCAGGTTAATTCACCAACATTAATTATTATTTATCTCATGTCTATAGTGCTGCACATTTTACTACATAATTTGCTAGGTAGGATGAGACACAGTTCCCTTCCCCTAAGGACATTACATTGCAAAAGAGATATGCTGAACACCATTATCAATTATGTGTGACTTTTCAAAATGATAATTTATTGATTTTGGCCTACTATAGTTATAGCACCCCATTGCTGCTTCACACACATAAACACTCTCTCTCTGTCTGTCTTCAGGTCAGAATAATCAGGGAGCAAGTGAGTGACACAGCTCAATTCAAAAAAACATTGATTGTACATCTATCGTGTGCAAAGCTTTGTTTTAGGTACTGCCTAGTGAAAAGGAAGATTAATAACATATCTTTTGCCTTAAAAAAGCATTTAATAATCTATCAAGATGGAAATTTTCATGGCATTTTTATGCATATTCTCTCATTTGATTTTCACAAATGTTCTATGGACTTGGTAAGTGAGGTCTTATCTCATGTTTCATGCATGATGCAATTGCCTTGTAGATAAAGGTAATATGTCTTCACGCCTTGTGCTCAAGTTGTTGTTAGTTATATAAATGAGTCAGCATCACAAATGGATAATAAAAACAGGAAAAGGTTAAACTAAAAAGAGTGTGTGGTCTGTGTGAAAGGTTTACATCAGTATCAGCAAACACACAGCATTTGCACCAGACTCCTCATTCCCTCAACTCCAGCAGCGAACATCACTAATCAGCTCCAGAACTCATTTCTATTAAGATGGAATTGGCCTTAAATCCCCTCTCTACACAGTCTTTCAAACAGCCATTATAGTCCATTGCAAGTGGCATTTTTCATGAAACCTATTTGTCACCAGATTTAGGAAAGAAGATGTGATGACAATCGAAAAGCTAAGTGACACCAATGAAGTAAAAAATGTTTGAGAGAAGAGTTCAGAATTTTTTTTCTGGAATTGTTTTGAGAGGAAGCGTATGGTATAAGCAGGAAGGGGATTAAAGAAAGAATATTATTTAAGGGATAGTAGAAGGTTTACAGGGAATTAGGACTCTAAAGGGAAGAATATGTTAAAACAGATGCATGATTATCTGATACAGGCCAGGAGATTTTTGTCTTATGCAGAAGTCATTCTATCTTTTGCTCTTTTCCTTTCTTCTCCCCACCCTACCCCACTGCCCCAATTCACAGAAAGACAAAATCTTTCTACGGAAAAATTAAATGGTAAATATTCATGGACTCTCACGCATCAAGCACTCAGATATGATGAAAGTTCGCAAAGAAACGATCAATTCCTTTATCTCTTACTCACATCTCTGCTCCCAGACAAAAGATAGCTGGATGCATGTCCATACCTTCCTATTCCCATTCTCCCAGACAGCAAGGCAAAGAATCCTCCTCTCACTACAATCTGCTTTGGAGAGATGGCCTCATGAAAATGATATCTCCATCTGCTAATTGTAAATTAAATCAGTGAGGGAACATGTCTTTCTTTATGAACTCCTCCAACTTTTTAGTCTCTCACTCCTGTTTTGTTTTAAACTTTACTTATTTTATGAGTAGTTTTAGGTTCACAGCAAAATTGAAAGGAAGGCCCACAGATTTCCCATACACCCCCGTCCCCACACATGCATAACTTTCTCCATCATTAACATCCCCCACCAGAGTGGTATATTTATTACCAAGGATGAATCTACATTGAAACGTCAGAATCACCTGAAGTCTACAGTCCAACATTCATGGTGTTGGGCATTCTAAGTCTGGATAAATACATAATGATATATATCCATCATTACAACATTATACTGAGTATTTTCACTGCCCTAAAAATCCTCTGTACTCTGTCTATTCATCCTTTCCCTNTCTACTTATGGCAAAAACTAAACTTTTCATTGTCTCCATAGTTTCGTCTTTTCCAGAGCCATATAGTTGCAGTCATACTATATGTAGTCATTTCATGCTGGCTTCTTTCACTTAGTAATATGTATGTAAGTTTCTTTCATATCTTTTCTTGGTATGATAGCTCATTTCCTTTCAGTGCTGAATTATATTCTATTGTCTGTATGTGTCAACGTTATTTGTCCATTTACCTACTGAAGGGCTTTTGGGCTTCTTCCAAGTTTTGGCAATTATGAAGAAAACTGCTATAAACATTTGTGTGCAGGTTTTTTGGGGGGCCTAAGTTTGCATTTCCTTTCAGTAAATATCAAATAGTGCAATTGTTGTATTGTATGGTCAGAGTATGTTTAGTTTTGTAAGAAACTGCCCAACTGTCTTCCAAAGTTGCTGTACCATTTTGCATTTCTTTTCTTTTTTTTTAAGATTTTATTTATTTATTTATTTGACAGAAAGAGAAAGAGAGAGAGAGAGAGATCACAAGAAGAGGGAGTGGCAGAGGGAGAGGAAGAAGCAGGCTCCCAGCTGAGCAGGGCGCCCAGATGCGGGACTTGATCCCAGGACCCTAGGATCATGACCTAAGCCAAAGGCAGACACTTAATCAAATGAGCCACCCAGGCACCCCCTATTTTGCATTTCTGCCAGTAATTGAGAGTTTCTGTTGCTCACATCCTCACCAGCATTTGGTGGTGTCAGTATTCTGGAATCTAGCCATTCTAGTAGATATGTAGTGATTGGTATCTCATTGTTGTTTTAATTGCATTTGCTTGATGACATATGGTATTGAACATTTTTTATAAACTTTTTGCCATCAGGGTAATATTGACAAGAAACAATCAGAGAAAAAGACCAAAAAAGGCCTCAGAAATAAATTGTGATAGCATAAATAAAACCTCCAGTAGAAGACTGAAAGGATAATGTCAAAGATAATTTCTGGAAATTAGAAAAGATTAAAAAACAGGGATACACACACATATATAAACACGTGCACAGATACACACACACACACACAGAAAGAGAGAGAAAAAAAATAGAGTTTCTGATTTTAAAATTTCCCAAGAAAGATAATAGAAAAAAATTAAAGAAAAAAATTCTCCAAAAACAAAATAAAGAAAAAAAAATCCTTACATGAAGAACATGAAAAATGAGACTTTCATTTCATTTCATTTTTTTAAAAAGATTTATTTATTTTAGAAAAAGAGTGTGTGTGTCTGTGTGCAGGGAGAAGGGCAAAGGGAGACAGAGAGAGTCTTAAGGAGACTGCATGCTGAATGCAGAGCCTGATGTGGGGCTCGATCTTACAACACATGAGATCAAGACCTGAGCCAAAACCAAGAGTTGGTTGCTTAACCAACTGCACCATCTAGGCACTGCTGAGATTTTCATTTTAAAAGGCTCTCTAAGTGACCAGTGAACTGGATTAGACAAACTTTTTACTCATGCAGAAAACATGAATATAACACTAGAGATTAATGTGGACACGATAAAAACTTAAAGAAAGGAAAAACAATTGATATAAAAATGAGAAAAAAATGACATTTAAAAAAATAAAACTTACATGACATAAGAATGGAGTGAAGTCTTCAAAATTCTAAATATTAACCTAGAGTAATAGACCCAGCCAAATGATTACTGAACTGTAAGGTTAGAATAAAGATGCAGACGTTCAAGGACTCAGATATATACCTCTCCTCTACTTAGGCAATTAGTTATGAAGGTATATTATATTAATAAGGGAAGAAATAAACAAAGTAAGAGAAAAATAATAAGAAATAGCAAGCGGTTCAACATAAAAGAACCATAAGAAAAACTCAGGATTATAGATATGCAACATGTCTTGAGAGTAATCTGTCCAGTTTGAAACAGAAAGAACAAATAATAGTTATTTGATGAGTATGAATATTCAGAGGACACAAGTTTGCTTGATGTGTGCTCAATCTTACCAGGTAGTTGAATTTAGGGATAGGCCTATAGAAAATCAGACAAGTGAAAAATGAGGGAGCTATTAACTTCAGAAAATTAAACTGTACAAAAAAGGAAATCATAGAACTCTACTTGATTCTGTAATGAAAAATTTATAATTCTCTTAGTAGTATAGCACTTATTAAAATTTGGATAAAACTATATTCATTAATGAGAAAGCAAGGTAGGTCTATATAAGGTTAATTTCATCTACAGGAGAACGAGTCAAAAGATGATATCTAAAATTGTTAATTATATATTCAGTTATAGAAAATACAGAGGAGGAGGAGTAGAAGGAGAAACCGCTGAAAGTATTTAAAGTAATTCATAAACAGGGGAAAGATAGGGCATGGGTCTATACTTTTATTGTGAGCTTTTTGGCTTCAGGATCCTATCTGTTTTTAAAATATGTCCTCCCAATTGTCAGATGTACTTGGTTAGTCTAAAACCAGCCAAGGACCTGTTGACACCTTCTGATCTTCCATTTTTCCTCATGAAGGGAAATATCTAGAACCCCCTCTGTGTAGTGTAGTCTTTCTTTTTTTATGATTATATTGTGAAAATGATCTATAGGAATTTCTGATGAATGAAATTCTCCATGTCATTATGGTTTCATCCTCAAATACTAGAGCTCTCTGGTAAATCTTCTTAATCTGACCTTATTATCATTAGTGAGGCACTTTAGTCCAGTGTCACATAGCCACCATGTATTATTCCTTGAAGACCTATGCTCAGGTTCTTCACATGGGTCTGGAATGTGCTTCCTACTCCCAGTATTTGTCATGGTTGTCTATCCTACTCAGACCATTAGAGTAGTACTCCCAAGAATCTCTACAATACCCCTTCAGTACCTACTGAATTCTCCTTTTTTTTTTCATGAACTTGTGCTTTGTAGCTCCATTTTAAGATTTATCCTAATATACCTTGTGTTAGAATTAAATACAGTCTTTGTATGTTTTTCCTACCCTAAACTTAAGTGTGTAGCAGATGTGCACATACACAAAAATACACACTGAATTGTGAACTTCTGCAAGGGTATGACTAAGTCCTATTCACTTTTTTTGATGATAATTTGTATAGGAAAGCAATGAGTAAAGGCTGATTAAATTGAGAATATCACATATATTTCAATGCAAAGAAATTTATGAGGGAGATATCTGCTATATGAAATTCTGTCCACTCTAAAATACACAGTTTATGAGCCCACACGGTTTTACAATTTCTAACTAGCTTTTTCTTTCTCTTTCTTTTTTTCTTTTATTATCTACAGAGGATGTCACACAACTGTCCAAAGTCATTTTTTTCTTTTCAAAGATTCCTTGCTATCTGTCTTAGTCCATTCGGGTTGCTATAATAAAATACTGTAGACCGGGCAGCATATAAACAATAGAAATTCTCACAGTTCTGGAAGCTGAGAAATCCAAGACCAAGTTGCCAGTAGATTCAATGTCTAATGAAAACCCACTCTCTGGTCCATAGATAATCCCTTTCAGCTATAATCTCATATGGCAAAGGGACAAGGGATCTCACTGGGGTCTCTTTTAGAAAGCCACTAATCTCATGACTCCACCCTCATGACCTAATCACTTCTCAAGATTCCACCTCCTAAAACTATCGTGTTGGGGGGTAGGATTTCAACATATGCATATTGAGGGGACACAAGCATTGAGATCATAGCACAGTCTTCACCAGGGCAGATAACCTGACCTAGAACCTGGACATTTCTATGCTGACTTCTTAGTAAATACACTTATATCTTTTATCTTAGCAGTAATTAAATTCTGATAATGGCAAAAGAAGTAATTATTGAACCAACCCTAGAGAAGCTGGTTAGAAAAACTGAAAATAAAATAAAATAAAATAAAAAATAAAATAAAAGTTTGAAGAAATGTAGGTAAAAATTTAAAGAGAAGAGTGAAACAGAAGAAAATAATAACATGGACATTTGAGCGACTACTCCCAGATAGCTGAGAAACTAAAAATCTTTCGAAAAGCTCACAAGGCTGTAAGGACCAAAATTAGAATTCAGGGCTCATGAAAAAGAAGATGACATCATGCAGAAAATAATATTTTTACAGAATTTATATACAGTGTTCAGAACTCAAAAACTAAGAGTAATATGAGGCGGTAAGACAATATTCTTAAAAAGGGAGAAAGAATACAAAATAGAAGCAGTACCATAAGGGATACAGATCATGGAGCTATTACACATGGACTGCAGAACAATTATGATGAATAAATTCAAGGAAGTAGAAGACAAGAGTAAAAATTTGGACAGTGAATTAGAAGCAGTAAAAAAAAAAAAAATCAATGCAAAGTCCAATTCCTCAAAAAAATAGACCAGTTGGACAGATTAGACAGAGCTGAATAAAATGATTTAGTGGACTGGAATATAGGACAGGAAACATTCAAAATGACACAGACAGACATAATAATGGAAAATATTGAAGAGAGGATAAAAGTAATGAAGATAAATGAAAAATCTAACACGTCTGTCATTGAAATCCAGGAGCAAAAAGAAGGATACATTGGGGGCAGAAGCAATGTTTGATGAAGCTGAGAGTGTCCTGAAACTTATGAAACCCAAGCAGGACATACATAAAGAAAACTCCACCTATCTACATTATAGTACACTTACTAAAAATCAAGTATGGAAGTTTTTAAAACAGCTAGGAGAAAAGGACCAATGATAGTCATAATAGCAACCACAGGATAAACAACTGACTTCTCACAGAAGCCAGAAGACAACACAATGACATCTTCCAAGTATTGAAAGATTATAACTGCAAGCTTAGCATTTCAAAGCCAGAAAAAGATCCTTTAAAAAGAAACATGAGACATATTTGCAGACAAACTAAAACTGAGAATTCAACAGTCCATAATTTTGCAAAAGGTAATACGAAAGAGTGCTTTTTAAGGAAGAGAAAAATATTACAGATGGGAAGTCAAACATAGGACTTAATGAAGAGCAGCAGAGGACATAAATGTCTAGTGAGTCTAAGTGCATGCTGACAGTATAAAACAATAGTAATCTTCTAATTCCCTATATATGTACATTTGTACATATACATGGAATGGGAATTAAACAGAGTTTTTAAATGTTTTAAGTATGTTCAAGATGTTGGTAATTTTTACTTCTTGGGTGGCATTTTCATGAATGAGTTTGTTTTATTTTTAATAACTATAAACTTTTGATTTATATACTCTTCTGTATGTCTGTGTGTCTACTTGCTTTCAAAGAAATAGTTATAAAAATATTGACAGTAAAGCTACAAACACGTTAAGAAATTAGAAAAAACAAGTACATTGCAAATAAGTAGATGATGTTAATTCTGGTTTTATCTCTTGCTATTTCTGTATGTTTCTGTTCTGGTCCCAGTAAAATGTATTTTAAAAACCTAATATTGTTTTCTGTTTTCAGCAACAGTCCAGACCAGATATCGTGACTATAAATAGTAGATAAAACCAAATACATATCTTTTCATTGTATTGCTGTTCTCATAACAAAGTAAATTCTAAATGACAAAAAAAAAAAAAAAAGAAGAAGAAGAAGAAGGAAGGGAGGGAGGAAGGGAGGAAGGCTGGGGAGGAAAGGAGGAAGGGAGGAAAAGAAGGGAAGGGAGGGAGGGGCACCTGGGTGGCACAGTCGTTAAGCTTCTGCCTTTGGCTCAGGGCATGATCCCAGCGTTGTGGGATCGAGCCCCACATCAGGCTCCTCTGCTGGGAGCCTGCTTCTTCCTCTCCCACTCCCCCTGCTTGTGTTTCCTCTTTCGCTGGCTGTCTCTCTCAAATAAATAAATAAAAATCTTTAAAAAAAAAAAAAAGAAGGGAAGGGAGGGAGAGAGGCAAGGAGAAGGGCAGGGAGGGAGGAAAGGAGGGGGGAAGGAAAGGAGAGAGGAAAGAAAAGAAAAAAACACAGCAATAGAGAAAAGGAAAGGAAAAAGTTGGAAAGCAGAATCATAAGCCTAGCCTATTAATTATGTCAGCCTGTGGTTGTTGGTTTCTTTTAGTAATCAAGAGTCTTGATTCTTAATTCTGAACAAGCAGTGAATTTGAAACTGAGACCACTACACAAAGCTAGAATTTTTAAAACCTCACTCAGTGAAAGGGACTATAAGAAAAAAAATCTGTCTGCGAAGTAAGACTACAAAGAGTTTTGTCCCTTTTGGCCTAGATTCTGGGTGGGAGAAAACCATTTGCCATCAACATCACATCACCTTATGAGAACACCACCTTTAAAGTGCATGGGTAGTTCTACCATATTACAGTTGGAAGTGTATTTATATATGAACTGGAGATTGATTTATTGAACATAATTAGCTTTCCAAAATTAGTTTATAATTTCATAGTTACATATAAGAAAATAATATAAATTTATAATATACTTTTAAATATCCTTTACAATTAGTTCTTTCCTTGATTCAGTCCTCAAAAAGTTGTTGTGGGGATTAAACTAGATTATATGCATTAAACTGTTAGATTAATGGCACATAGGAAATGCTCAATAATATTGATTATTATTATTGTCATTATTATAATCATACTCACATTAAACTTTAGTGTCTGGACACACAGAGAAAACAGGGAAACTAACTTTTAGTCTACCACTATGTTGCTTGCTTCCATGATCTTACCTTATTCTTTGAGACAGGCATTGCTATGTAACTTTGATAGCTGAGGCTCTGGGAATGGTAATGTTCTAGGATTCCTGGTAAGTGGTAAGTGGTAAATCTGGAACTCCAAATTTTGGATCTTTGACACCAAAGCTTTAATTGGTTCTCTATGCAACAAAACCATTCACAATTCTGAGTCCTCATATTTCACAACAAAGGTTTAAGTTTGAAGTTTGTATTCCTTAAGATCAGATGCAATATGATTTGGCTTTTTATTGGTAATTTCTTACTAAAAGTAAAACAAATAAAATGGAAAGCATAGAACAAACCCCCTCTATCAAAGCAAATCAGAATTCTGTTTTTCTGGATTTTCCAATTCATTGCTTGAGGCTTCTCCAGTCACTACCAAAACTTCCAGAAACTAGAATGTGGTGATCACTTCACAGTGCATACAAGTATTGAATGATTATGTTGTATACCTGAAACTAATATAATGTTAAATGTCAATTATACCTCAATTTTTAAAAATAAGTAAAAAATAAATAAAATGTAAAATGTGGAAGCAAAAACAAATAATTATCCACCTATTTTTATTGTTATATTTAATTTTTTCATTAAAGAAAATCTAAATCTAGCTTCACACTGTTTTGCTGTAGATGCATCCATGAGGGTAATGGAGCTATATCCACTTCCATAGGGTTTGAACTAATGTATGGTTGTAATGGTAATGATGATGATAATGGTAGTGATGAACTAAGTTAGTGACACTGTTGGAGAGACGAAAAGGAACCAGATAGCAATCTTTGAATATAGACATCCAAGTTACTTTTGTCTGCCTTGAAGGCTAGTAGAGAAACTGAAGGATTAGAACATGTGAGACACTGGGAAGATTTTTATTTTAGAAAGAGCATTCTCATCATTTGAGAAATGGATTGCGGAGGAATGACTGGAGGCAGGGAGAGAAGCTAATAAGTTGTTGCAATAATGCAAACGAGAAATTATGAAGACCTGAATTAAGACAGTAAGAAGAGATAAATCTAACAGATAATTAAGAAAACTGACATATAGGACCAGGAATGATTGAAAATAAGGAAGTGAGGAGTCAAAGATGGAGTCCAAGTTTGTAGTTTAAGTGAGTTGACTGGTTGGTGATAGCCTATAGAGAAATAAAAAAAAAAAAAATAGGGTGAAAAGAGAGAAAGAAGATAATGAATTCAGCTGTGGACATTGGACTAGAAACTTTCCCAGTTTCAAATGGAGCAGGCACACGCAGACATAAGATCTTTGCTTCAGTGATTTCTTGCAATGGGCTTTAATTTTGAAGCTGGTGACACAAGCAATCAGTGCTGGGGTTAATCTCTCTCCCTGTTTCTCTTCCCTCTCTTGAGTAGTCGTACTACTATTGCTGGTAGTAGCAACAGTGGTTGCAGCAGTAGTATCGATAGTAATAGTAGTAGTTGTCGTAGGAGGGTAGAAGCTGCAAGACCAATTGCCCAGTGCAAAAATGTTCCTTGGTGTTTAGTGTTCAGTTGTTTGGCAGAGGAAACATTCTGCACCACAGTTTTGGTAACTATTCCCAGCTCTTTAGTCTCAATTCAGCTTTTCTGGTCCTTTCCAAAAATTGTTTTGGACATTTAAATGATCTAGAGTCAGCTTCTGTCACTTGCAACTAATACTTCTTGCTTAAACGGAACACTTGAATTTAGGTGACTATAGGATATATAATTAGAAATGTCAAATAGGAAGGATGGACTCAGAGGTCTTGGTTCTTGAAAAAAATTCTGAGCTAGAGATTTGGCTGTGATCAGTATTTGGCTGACAATTTTAACCTGTTAGAATTTAGGTCTCTGAGGTGGAGGGTGGTGATGGAATTCCAAACACAGGTGAAGATTGTCCTCACAAGTTATGGATACCTCATTCTCTAAGAAGAAAAAAAAATACTAGAAGCAATGGCAGAAATTGAGCACCTGCATTCCCATAGAATCATTAATCACCAAGATTGATATTCTTTCCTCAAATCATAAAGTTTTGTAATGACAACAGAACTCTCTCCTACAACCCAGGGTTGGAGCCCCTCAAATTTTCTTTTAACCTAAGCTTTTAAATATACTCCTCCAAGTATCTAGTTCATGTCAGAGTTACAGTCACAGTTCTTCATTCTATCAGAAGTAGGTCTGTTATGATGAGAAGAATACTTGGTGTTTTCACAGGTCCTAAGCAGCCTTTATGATCTGAAATCTCTTCTTCACACCTGACTTTACTAGTATAGTAATACTGGCAGGATAAAATAAAATTGAAAAAGTACTAAATGTTTAACAAATGCAAGAATTGAAGGAACTCAGAAGTTTCAAACACAATTTTCAACATAAATTCCTTTTAATAGTCTGTGTTTGGCAAAAACAGGAACTAAGATTAATTGAGATAAGTGTAAATGACTAATTAATGGATTGAAATAATTTTTTTTCTAGATTCTCATTTTCTCATCAACTATTCTCAATCCCTACTACTTATCTTTAATAACAAACATTGATTTATCTCTAATAATTAAGAGCTATAATTTCTAAGGGGCTTATCTGCTCTTGCCTTAGTATCATTTCTCTTCTTGTATAATCAACCATTTGGGATAAGGACCAACATACCATCAGCAATTGTTTTGGTCTTATGGCTCTTTGCAGATAATTACCTTATTGTTATTATAAGATTATGTTTTTATAATCTGTTTTCAAATGTCTTTGTCCTCCCTAGATTTAAGATCCCCTAAAGGTCAGAGAACATGCCTTAATGATTTTTGCAGATCCAGAAGCTAACATAGAGTCTGAACTGTAGTAGGCTTTCAATACATATTTATTGAAGGAGAGATTGAAGAAATCATAAACTAATGAAGAAAAATATTGCCTATAAGGAGATTAAAAGAAGGAAGTGCAGTCTATTGAGAAAAGTATTTCATGCATAGAATTTATTTTTAATAGCAGATGTTTATTAGGTACCTAATAAAGTGATTGATATTGTAGATGCACAAAAGTGATGAGCCTTATTTGTAGGCAGCATATTAGGGAAAGGTATATTTGAGAGATTGTCAGGAAAATTCAACCTTAACTCTCACAATACACTTTGATAACTGCTCACATTTCTTAGTATAACGAAAACATTTAATGCCTGTGAGAATGGAATAAGAAGAAAGAAAAGAAATATTTTCTGACAAGATTTCACTAAATCAGTGTTATATTGAGCAATTTGAGATAACTTAGTCTTTGGAAGCATTGCCAGTCATAAGAATTAAGGCAAAAAAACCCATCATTTTGCATAGCATTCACCTTCTTTGAATTCAAAGTTAATAAACCATAATTCTCCTAATTTCTTTTTTGAGAAGTAAGGATCATCTCTTTCAGAACTTTGACTGATTCCAAATGTTGTTACAAGGCTCAAAATGAATTAAGGGTTTGTGTAAGGATGCTTTGAAAAATAATGTCTGTGTATGGGGTCTATTTGAAATTAGCAGATGACACTAGCATGATTAGATGAAAATGCTAATTTTATGATGCTTGTATCCTGCTGTTTAATGGTTGATTCTGACAATATTGTAATTAATTTTTTGCATCTATTTTGTCGAGTTTTTAAAGCCAAGGGCATAATTTATACAATTAAATAAAACCTTGATGTTTTCAATCAAAAAAGAAAAACACTCGAAATAACATGGATCAGACCCTGTGAAAAAAGCAAGTTGTTCATAATATAGCCACTTCACTCTGAATAGTTAGTATCACGGCTCTGAATTTCAATTAATGGTATCCTTCAAAAGCCTCATGCTTTGATAATTAGTTTGGACCTGTGTCAAATTCATTTAAATGAGAAATCAGCTTTCAAATACAAAAACATGCTTTAATTTAGAGGTCTGCTTTTAACTTTTTAAAAATTTGTCTTTTATTTTGAAAAATTTCAAATGCTCAGGAAAGTTGAGTGAACAGTAAAGTGAACACCTGTGTACCCATCACTAACATTGACCAATTGCTAATATGCTATCTACTTGCACCATTTTCCCTTCTCTAAATGAATGCTTCAAACATCAAGATATTTTGCTAACTACTTCAGCATGAATCATCAAAGACAAAGACATTTTCCTACCCAGCCATAATATATTACATTTTAGAAAATTAGTATGAATTCAAAGTTATGATGTAACAAGCAAACTTTCCTCTGTTGTAGCAAAAATGTCTGTTGCAAATTTGTTTTATCCCATTGAGGATTCAGTCAATATAGATGAATTATCATTGGTTATGTCTTTTCAATTTCTCACAAGCTATAGAAGTTCTAGAATTTTCTGCCATTCTTCATATTTGATTCTTTGAAGAGTCCAGCCCTTTGTCTTGCAGAACAACTTGTACTAATAATGTATGTTTATGACTTGACTTAGGTCAAATATTTTTGACAAGACCATGGTATGGGTGATGTTGGGTAACTCTTACTGTATCATAGCTGGAGGCATATGACGTTGGGTCTTTCCACTATGCCAGGAGTAACACACAAATCTTTCCATTGTAAAAGCACATTTTCTCCTTTGTAGTTAATAAATCATCTGGGGAGTGATACTCTGAGATCTTGTAAATAGACTTTTATCCAACATGTCACAGATTGTTTTAGGTCTTATTGATTATGCTTGTTAAAATCGTTAAAACTACATTAGCAGATAGAAAATCATGATTTTTGAATCTTTTATTTTTTAGTACATTCCTCTTAACTCAACATTTTCTCCTTCCTCTTTCTTTTTAATATTACCATGGATCTATGTGTGTTTATTTCAATTCAATGTGTTATCTATCAGCCATTAAGTTCGTAATTCATTTTGATACTAAAATTAGGCCCCACATTTTGTTAGGGGAGGTTCCTTCCAGCCAGTTTCTACTTCCATGTATCCTGACACCATTAGTCTTTGAATATTTTCTTCTTGATGAAAAAAATATTCCAGGCTCACTTTTGCATTCTGCAGATCTAGAACTAGTCATTTCTTCAGAGAACCTTGGTCTTTTAAATGGAGAGTAGTTTTTTCAAAGCAAGATCTGGGTACTAGATCTGTAAAAAAAAATTTTCAATCCTTATGTATAATAACTTTTCCTCTCCTCATTTTCTTGAGTAGGACCTCTGATACAAATCTAGGTAGGAGTAATAATACTGAATATCTTTGCCTGGTTCTGACCTAAGGGAGAAGTACATTTTTACTTTTGAGCATGATTTAAGATGTAGGGATTTTGTAAATACTACTAATCAGATCAAGCAGGTTCTATTGCTGTTGTATTGACGATTTTATCCCGAATGGATGCTGTTTTATCTAATGCCTTTTCTGTACCTAACAGAAGAACATATGATTTTTCTGTTCAGTGTTTTGATGAGATGACTGTATTTGATTTTTGGAAACTTTTTGGAAGTGATTTCAAATTTATAGAAAAGTTATAAGAATTAAAAGAACACGTATATACCCTTTATTCAGAATAACTTATTATTAATATTTTATTTCATTTTAAATTACTTGATGCATGTGTACTCTCTTCAAATATATACATAGTTTTTGATTGAACCATATAAAGTAGTTTGGATACATCATAGTCTTTTACCCCTGAATGCTCCAGTGTCTATTTCTTAAGAATAGATATATTACTAGGGCCCCTGGGTGGTTTAGTTGGTTAAGTAACTGTCTGGCTCAGGTCATGATCCTGGGGTCCTGGAATTGAACCCCATATCAGGCTCCCTGCTCACTGGGGAGTCTGCCTCTCCCTCTCCCTCTGCCATCCCCCTGCTTGTGCTCGCTGACTCTCTCAAATAAACAAATACTTTAAAAAATAGAGATATTACCAAATCAAAGCACAGTTACCAAATGCAGAAAATTTAACATCATTTGAAATACTTTCATTTAAGCTACCATTCCAATCCAACTTTTCAATTCACCCATAATGTCATTAAAGCCTTTGTTCCCCTCCAGTACAGTTCTCTTCTAGTTCAGAAATTGCATTTAGTCATCATGCCACTTCAGCCTTTTAAAATATGGAACATTTTTACAGTCTTATTTAGCCTTTTGTGACATTGAAGAATACAGCTCCCTCACCTTTTATTGAAAGAAAGGTTTTTAATTTTTTTTTCTGATTTAATTCAGGTAATGTATTCTTGTCTGAAAAATTACATATATGATGCTGTGTTTTTGTCAGAATATTACATCTGAGGGACACATATTTTCTATTTGTTCCTCATTGGGGATATTTACTTTGATCATTTCCCCAAGGTCTGATTTTTTTCTGTAGAATTACTGCTTTTATTCCTGGCGAACAATAAGCAGTCTGTGGGAAAATATTTTAAGACCATACAATTATTAGCTGAAGATGACTTTATGATTGTCAAGAGTAGCTTTTTGGCTCTGTGAAGGCCAGTGTACTTCAGCCTTCCCTACTCCCATGGCATAAACCTTCAAGAATCTCAGCTGAAAGCCTGAGGTCTTTATCAGGTCTCTTGAACTCCAACTTCTGTCTTCCTAGGACTATAAATCTGTTAAAAACTTCTGTTCAGGTCTTCAGCATCCCAGTTCTGCTTTCTGGTGTGTTTGTTTGTTTGTTTGTTTGTTTGTTTGTTTGTTTTGAGACATGCCCTTCCTCTGAGCAGCTTTGACATCCTAACTGTCAAAAGAAAATTTCGTGCAAATTTTTGGATTCACTTTTCAGCATTTTCTTCCCCTCCATTTCCAGCCCTTTGGAAATCCTAGATTTCCTATCTCTGCTTCCTCAGCTCTGAGTGGAAGTTTCTGTTGAAATTCTATTGTTCTTCACTGGCAAAGTTAGAAGCAAAGTGACTATGGAACTCATGTCCCTGCATTTCCCTTCTCTCAAGGATCACAGGCCTCAAGTTCTGACTGTGTTGCTGATCTACAAGACATTCAAATAAGTGTTTCATGTATTTTGCATTTTTAAAAAATATTTTATTTATTTATTTGAGAAAAAGAGCAAGCAAGAGAGAAAGGGCATGGGAGGAGCGAGGGGCAGAAGCAGAGGGCAAAGCAGACTTCCTGCCAGGGAAGCCAGACAAGGGGCCCAATCCCAGGACCCTGGGATCATGACCTGCGCTGAAGGTAGAGGCTTAACTGACTGAGCCACCCAGGTGCCCCTTGCGTTGTTTTTATAGTCGTTTTGGCAGACAGGTTATTTTTATACAAACTATTCTCTCATAACCAGATTGGAAGTCTACTCATTATTCTTTTTTTTTTTTAAACATTTATTTATTTATTTTAGAGAGAAAGAGAAAGGGAGGGAGAGAGAGCAGGGGGAGGAGCCGAGGAAGAGGGAGAAAGAGAATCTCCACTGAGCGCAAAGCCTGATGGGAGCTGGATCCCAGGACCCTGAGATCATGACCTGAGCCGGAATCAAGAGTCAGATGCTTACCAACTGAGCCACCCAGGCGCCCCTACTCACTACTCTTTTAATAATAGTTGAATTATGCATATCCAGCTTCTTTTCCTATAACCTAAAATGTTACCTAATTTAAAAAAAAGAAAGCTTCAATAGATGTGACAACTTCTTCATTTTTAATGTTTTTATATTTTATTGAGTAATCCTTTTAACCTCCTCACACTAAATCTAATTAATAATTCAAATCCATGAATTGTTGATCTCTCTGTTTTTTCAATGCTTATACCAAAAATTAATCACAAATCAAGACAGAAAATGTTTTGGTTTTGATTCCATTCTTAACCTATGACATAGTAACCTAAGAATTGAATAAGTTTCATCCACAGCTTCTTTACTAGACTTGGTCAAACAGAGAAATCAGTGGTTTAAAAGTGTTCTGACTGGGGTGCCTGGGTGGCGCAGTCACATCTGACTCTTGGTTTTAGCTTAGATTTTGGTTTCAGGGTGGTGGGATCCAGCTCCATGCTCAGAGCAGAGTCTGCTTAATACTTTCTCTCCCTCTGCCCCTCTGCCCTGCATGTTCTCTCTCTCTCTCAAATAACTAAGTCTTAAAAGTGTTCTGACCGTTCTTTGTTTTCCTCTTCTCCCAAACCTAAATCTATTCTCTTCCATTTTGCATATTTTATGCTCCTAGACTGAATTCTGTATCATCTGGAGTTCCTCCATTTTGACATCTAGTTGGGACTAGACTCAGGGAGGCTCCTGCAGTAGACTGGAAGTTATTAGGATAAACAGAGTGGGAAAAATTTTCTGTACTCTTGCTAAACCCCATGAGAGTCTGACAATATCTGCGTTCCTTTGTGACTTTGCTTATAGTCCCTAGAGACCTTATCTTCTTATACTGTCTCAGCAGGTACTGGTTCCTAAAACCATTCTCTTTCTTTTTTTTTTCTTCAGGCCTAGGATAGTAACAGTGTCCACCATGACTTCTCACTGGGTGCTTCACCATTCATTATTAGTTTCTTAGGCATATCTTCACTTCTGAAATTAGCTGATCCATTAAATACTGTTCAGTTAAATTCTTGGAATAAACCATGACTTTCTTATAGAAGTTTTCACTGATACATTAGATTAGTAATTATTTTGAAACACTCCCAGAGAAAAAAGATAAAAATATAAATAGAAGACTATTTAAAAGAGGATAGACTGAGAATTTTTAATGTTTGTTTCAAAGGTTTTTATAAGACAGATTCTGCTAATATAAAGCTAAGTAAAAACAACTGAAATGTGTCAGTAATAAAAATAACAAATGTTGAGTTCTTATTTACAAAGCACGTAATGGGAGGTTGAGGGGCATGATGCAACCATGTCATTACTATTTTAATGCATCTGCTTAGAATGTGGCACATACCACTCCCACTTGAATTTCAATGTCAAAGCAAGTCACATGGACAAGCCCAATTATAATGTATAGAGACAAATAACACTTCCACAAGATTATTGTGAATATTTTGAGCACTAGTGCACTAAACATAAGGAATTGAAGAAAAAAAATGGAGGAAAAGGAGAAAAGAAATACATGAATGGACAACAATTTAGGATCATCCAGAATTGAAGGACTTTATGAATCCCCAGATCAAGTGTCCACTCTGTGTACTAAGCCAATGAACTTAATATGAAACGATACTTGGAGAATCAAAATGAATTGTAAAATGCTAAAGGTGAAATGAAAATGTTAAAATATGTGAGAGGAAAATAACATAGCCACAAAAGTATGATAACTAGTTTTAAAGTTTCCTTCTCATTAACAACAATAAATACCAGAATACTCTCCCAGGATATTGTTGAAGTTCTGAGAAACTTAGACAACCTAGCACTTTATGATAGCCAAGCTATCATCCGTGAGTGGAAACAATAAAGACATTTGTGAGTCATAAAGCATTAAGCAAAGTTTCAACTCATAGGCTCTCACAGAAAGAACTAAAATTCAACAAACAAGCAAACTCCCCATAAAATCTGAAAATACTCAATGTTGGCAAGAATGCAGACATTGCACTACGTTAGAAACGTAAAATGGTACAGCTGCTTTGGGAAACACTTTAGCAGTTTCTTTCTCCCCTCCTCCTCCTCCCACGCCCCCCCCCCCCTTTTGTGGCAATTTCTTACAAAGCTAAACATAGTGTTACTGTATGATCCAGTAATTAGTCTGCTAGGTATTTACTCAACTGAGTTGGCAACTATGTCTACACAAAAACCTGCATGACAGTCTTTATAGTAGTTGTATTTATAATTGCCCTGAACCAAAATATTCTTTAATAGGTGACAAAATAAACATACTGTGGTACATCCATACAATTCAGTATCATTCAATAACAACAACAAAAAAATGAGCTAGAAAGCCACAAAAAATAGATGAAACTTAATCGCATATTACTAAATAATAGAAGCCAGTCTGTAACAGCTATTACATGATTCCAGCTCTAGGACCATTCTGAAAAAGAGAAAACTGTAGGGACAGTAAGAATCAATGGTTGCCAGGGGCTCAAGCGTCTGGAAAGGGATGAACAGGTGAATATTAAGGAATTTTTAGAGCAATGAAACTATCTGTATGATCCTGTAATGATGGATGTATGGAATTATGCAAGTCAAAATCCATAGAACTTTACAACACAGTGAACCTTAAGGCAAACTATGAAATTTAGTTAATAATAATGTATTAAGACTGGATTCATTAATTATAAAAAAGGTACTGCACTAATACAAAACATTAGCAATAGGTGAAACTATGCACAGGGAAGGAGAATATATAGGAACTCTCTACAACCTGCTAAAGTTTTCCATAAGTTTAAAACTGTTTTAACCAATAAGTCTATGAAGTGGGGGGGAAAAAGTCCAATACTCACTTGTATGAAAACCATAGAAGAGGATGGGGGAGAGTGGATAGTGGTAGTGATGGACAAATGAAATATACCCAGCATTTGGGGAATGATTTGACTTCTGGATATCAACGTATACATATAAAGCTATATCCATTCGGGGGGGGCGGGTATTGGGGAAAGCTTTGCTAGAACAATTTAATTAATGAAACCTGAGAAACAGATCCACAGATAAATGGAACTTTAATTTCATGAACTGGGAAGTGTAGCAGATCAGCACAGAAAGGATAGATTCTTCAATGGTGCAGTGAATACTGATTTTCTATGTGGAAAAAAGAAAGTTAAAATCCTACCTAATAGCAAATAAGAAAAAAATTCCTGATGGACAAAAGAGCTAACTGATAAAAACTAACTTTAAATTTTTAGAAGAAAATATATCACCTTGTAGTAGTGAAGGAGTTCTTAAATAAGACTCAGTGTCATAAAACCTGAAATAAAATTTGTAAAAATTTGTCTATGTTAATGAATGTTTTTATAAAAGATACAACAAAAATTAATTTTAAAAAAACAGACTGGGAGAAAATAATCACAACAAATACTTAACGAAGAACTAGTAACTGATATTTCTAAATTATTAAGAATCATCAACAGAATAGAAAAATGAGCAAAATATGTAACAGAAGATCCTAGTGATCAAGAGTCATATAGATAAATACTCAACCTTTTTATTTATAATATTCGGAAAAACACAAAATAAAACAATAAGATACTATTTTACACATAATAGAATGACAAAATGAAAATATTTGCTAACACCAAGCTTTGGTGGGGTGTGGAGAAACAAACCAAGATAATGGCAATATAACCAGCACAACTTTGTATGTAATTTGATAATATCTAATACATTTGAAAAATGCACATTTTTTAACCAAAATATTCCACTCTCAGATTAAGAAAATTACTACCTAGTTTGTCCTTGCTATATTTTCATTAGTATGTATGGTTTTGTGTGCCTAATGTACCATTCTAAAAATCCTTTTTGTTGTAAAGTATATTTTATTTTGATTTTGTGTCAAGACACCTCTACCAGGCAGAGAAAGTATTTTTCCTTGCAAAACAAAAACAACCAAAAAAAAAAAAAAAAGAAAAGAAACCACCACCACCACCACCACCACCACCACCGACAACAACAGAAAAACCAATACACATTTCTAAAATTGCTTAGTGTCTAGTTAGAAATCTAACTATTCAATAGCATTGTTAAAGTTCTTAAATATAGTTGAAAATAAAATTGTCCATGGTAATTTACTAATGAAGATCAAACTCTTCTAACTCTTTATTTACATAGTTTATTTTTCTCCCAAAAGAGAAAACAGTTTTGAAGGGCAAATAATATTTGATACTTCTTCTTGAGAATATTGGGTAATAGACAGAAATCCCACTGGCATTTCCATCATTCACAAGCTCAATCCCTTCTGCATTCTTTTGTATGGGCTCTGACAATATAATGGTGTTTGTAAGGTTTTTATTCTTGATCTTGAACAAGAATCCTGGTGTGCCTGTCAGAATTGTAAGGGAAAGTAGAAAGAAATTATGCACCATGGTGCCAGAAAATGAGAGGCAAATGAATAATTTGAAACAGATTTTACAGAGACAGAACAGAATTTGCTATTTTTAAGAAAGTTTACTAAGGCATTTAGGATAAAAAAGAGTATCTAAGTTAATATATTTCTCTAACAGCTGGACCATAAATAAAACTGATTGATCTTTGTATTTTAAAAATCAATATTTTTTATTTTACCTTCAAATACTGTGGAAATTGCTAAAATAGATTATTTGACTGTTATATTCTTTATCAAAATGTACTTATTTTGTCAATATAAACTATGTTGTGAGAGTACATCATTCAGGCAGTATAAAAATAAGAATTAAATTCATTCTGACAGTTTCATGAATTTTATGAGTTTTAGGGAAGCATTTATGAAAAACTCTAATCCAAAATGAATATCCAATATGACTATATTAATATGAATTAATATATTACTATAAACTATATCACTGTACACTATATACCATTAATATTAATATATTAATGTTCCTGTTACATGTCCAACTTTTAAGTAGAGAATCAAAAATCATTCGGACTAAGTCTTTCTGGCATCTTAAAATAAAACTTCATTAAAATCAAGCTTACAGTTGCTTGAATAATGCACATTGTGTCTAAATTGTCATTGTATTCAGGGGTAAATTTATTTGTTTGACATATATCATTATTTTACATTTTCATATCTTATGCAAATTTGTGAGAGTATGTATTTCAGCTAAGAAGACTCATACCATTTTCCTTGAAATCTCCACTTAGCATGGCTTCTGATGGAAGTCTACTGAAACTCTTATCCTTGTTCCTCTGTAGCTAAGATGTTCCTTACTTTCAAGACTTTTTTCTCTGGTTTCTGCAGGATGAATATGATGTGGCTAATTTTTTATTTCTTAATCTCGTTTGTGTTTTCTGAGTTTCCTCGATTTGTGATTTGATGTCTGGCATTCATTTTGGAAAATTCTCAACCATCATTACTTCAAGTCTTTCTTCATCTCCCTTTTCTCTTCTCTTCTCTTCTCTTCTCTTCTCTTCTCTTCTCTTCTCTTCTCTTCTCTTCTCTTTTCTCTTCTCTTCTCTTCTGTAAATCTAATTACATGTATGTTATAACATTCGATGATGTCCCACACTTCTTATATGTTTGTTCTGTTTTGTTCATTCTTTCCCCTTTTTGCATTCTATAACCTTCAGAGTAAATCTCAGCGTTTTAGTGGGTCCATGTATGTGTATGTGAGCTCTAACCTCAGGATTTCTCCAGTGATACAACTTTTTTTTCCTCCTGTCCCTACCTCATTGGCTGTGGTCTTTTCGATCTATATCCTTGAAGGCCTGACTTCTGTTGAATTTGTTTTCCCTTTTGGTGAGACAGTAAACCCAGAGGGCGATAAGTTTAGAGGAATGCCCTTCCCCATTCTGGAAAAAGGCTCTGGTACAGGTCTTTTCCCTGGAAAGTAGGCTTTTACTATGGAGAATGTTCTGAACATATTTCACAATGGTTGTTATTCTCCTTCACCTGCCAGAACCATCAGGAAATCTTTCTTAGATCTTCATAGTGATCAACTGAAGTGTTTTTTATTGTCGTTTTATGTTTGTTTGTTTATTTAGATTGTATTTATTTATTTGAGAGAGAGAGAGAGAGAGAGCACAAACAGGGGGAGCAGCAGGCAGAAGGAGAGGGAGAAGCACACTCCCCGCTGAGCAGGAAGCCCAATGTGGGGCTCGATCCCAGGACCCTGGGTTCATGACCTGAGCCAAAGGCAGATGCTTAATGGACTGAGCCACCCAGGTGCCCCAATAAACTGAAGTTTGTAGCTTCTCCCTTTCCCCAAGATTCCAGCTTCCAGGATCTTCTCACTTCCAAATTAGACTTCACTTAGTCTCCAATAATTTGTAAAACTTACCATAAAAGTATTCCTACCAGTTTATGATTGTAGCAGCTTCTGCTCAACATATATAGATGGTGACTGTGATTCTCTAGATTGACCTGTCCCTCCAGACTTCCGCGTGGCAGTTTGCCCTGCAACCTTGGTTTTCTGATGGATGCAGAGGAAGTTATTGATTTTCAGTTCGTCAAGCTTTTACTTGTAAGGATGACAGTGACAACTTCGTCCTCTTTATATGTAGGAGCTGACACCAGCAATCCAAATTCAATCACATATGTATATACACACATGCACACATATGCATACATATATGCAGATATTTTACAGATGCATTACTGAATTTAGAGACTCCTATAAAGAGACATTAATTCAGAGCCTTACACCAAAGTCACATAGCTATAGGATGGCAGTGCCAGACCTAAATCTTTAAGTCTTCTTACTCAAATTTAAGATGTTTTCTGCTATAACACAGTGCAGTGCTTCTCATTTCTCTTTCTTTACCATAATTTCTATCATCTGGCATAAGATCAACAGCTTCCAGTCTGTGTTTCCTCAGTTTGTAGAGATATTCTATATGTTGCAAACCTAAGTTTCCACCCACATAAATTAATGTATTCAAGGTTGCCTCAAGATACACTTACATTTCCTTATAACTAGCTCCTAATTTTTCTATATTACACCACCTAAATAATGTAGAAGGATCACTTGAATGTTCACAAACGCTCAAAATAAATCATTTCTTCAAGTGCTGTGCTCTGGAACTCAACTTTCTCAATAGATGTTTGTCACTAGCAGCAGAAGTGGATTTGATCACTTGGGGGTGGGAAAGAATTTTACTTTTTAAAAAAGACTTTTTTATTTATTTTAGAGAGAAAGAGAGCGAGCACAAGTGCAGGGGAGAAAAACAGAGGGAGAGGGAGAGAAAGTTGTAAGCAGATGCTACACCGAGTGCAGAGCCTGACATGGGACTAGAACTAACCCTAAGATCATGACCTGAGCCAAAATCAAGAGTCAGACACTTAACTGACTGCTCTACCCAGGTGCCCCAAGGAGCAAGGAGTTTTTAAATTGCATTTCAATGAATAATTCAACCTTTCTATAAAGAGGGTAAACCTCTTGAATACATTCTGGTTCTGAACAAAAGGACAGTACCAAAGTAAATGAGTTAATATTGCATCAAATAATTTGAGGATAAAATTACTATATGTCGTTGTCTGTGCCTTCATATGCAAAGACACTGAAACCCTTTTGTGTCTCACTATGATTTCTGTAGCAGTAAACTATATATTGTTCTGCTCCCCAGTATTGAGTACTTGAGTTATTTAGATGTCAGTACACAGAATTCTTTGAGTTGAATTAAATATTAATGCAAAATATAGTCATGACAATTATGGAAATAACTAATCTTAAAATATTACCTTTTACTTTAACATAATGTTATAAAAATGTCAATCACAAATGAATGGTTAGATTTTCTTTTAGAAAATAACAGAAAGGGACACCTGGGTGGCTCAGTCAGTTAAGCATCTGCCTTCAGCTCAGGTCGTGATCCAGGGGTCCTAGAATTGAGTCCCATGTCAGGCTCCCTGCTCAACTGATAGCCTGCTTCTCTCTCTCCTTCTGCCACTCCCCCTGCTTTTGGTCTTTCTCTCTCTCTCTCTCTTTCCTTGTCAAATAAATAAATAAAATCTTTAAAAAGAAAAGAAAAAGAAAGTAACAAAAAACCCTGTAATTTATTTTAATATTCTTTTGTCAAAAGTAAAGTTCCAGTTTATTTTAATATGGCAGTCTTACTGGTCCAAAAGCTCCTCTAGGGCAAAGAAAGGGAGATTTTTTTTTTTAAGTGGACTTTGGGGGGGGCGCCTCGGTGGCTCAGTCGTTAAGCCTCTGCCTTCCGCTTGGGGCGTGATCCCGGAATCGTGGAATCAGCCCCACATCAGGCTCCTCCACTGGGAGCCTGCTTCTTCCTCCTCCCACTCCCCCTGCTTGTGTTCCCTCTCTAGCTGGCTGTCTCCCTCTCTGTCAAATAAATAAATAAAATCTTTAAAAAAATAAAATAAAAATAAATGGACTTTGAGGGGCACCTGGGTGGCTCAGTCGGTTAAGAAACCAACTCTTGATTTGGGCTCAGGTCATGATTTCCGGGTCATGGGATGGAGCCCTAAATCAGGCTCTGTGTTCGGTGGGGAGTCTGCTTGTTCCTCTTCCTCTGCTCCTCCCTCTGCTCATTCTCTCTCTCTCTCTCAAATAAATAAACAAATAAATAAATAAAATCTTTAAAATAAATAAATAAATGGGCTGTGAACCAAGAACTGTTTCAAGCACTCTACATACCTCTATCCCTTATCATTAGATAAATAGTATCATTCCTATTAACTCCAGTTTATAGTAAGGTCAGCTGAGGTTTAGGAAATTTAGGTTTACAGAATTTTCTAAGTGTGAAACTCTGGTGTTACCCATGGCTATTTCCTGCCATGTGGGATAAGTCAGACGAAGGAGAAAATGAAGATAGGTGAAGACAAGAGATGGAGAAATAGAGGAGAATACATACAAGAATCTGATTTGGTGTATGCATATTTGCCTTTCCCATGATTTGTTTTTGAACCGATGTATTTACCCTCCATATTTTGGCCGAAACTAGTATAAAATGGGTTTTTGTACCTTATAACTATAGATCTGTATTTTGTATTTAATCACATACATTATAATGGAAAATCATAAATCAAGTTTTATAATGTCATAAAATTGCAAAACTTTTACTAACTTCGAATTGCAAAACAAGTCACCTCCTATTGGGAGATCTGCCATTACTTTACCTGACTTTTCCACTGCAACCGTGCTGATAAAGCTTTCCCAGTGAACAGAGTGATCCGGTTAACGGATATTAAACAACCACCAATTCAATTCAAGAAACAGCTGTTGTGCAAAACACCGTGTTTACTCATCTCTCCACCTCTAACCCACTTCTAAAAGTAGAGGACTCCAGAGTTTAGTCCTTGACTCTTTCCTTCTCTATAAACAGGGAGTTTTAAGATTCTATCTGTAGGCTGATGACTGCCGACATTAAATTTCCCACATTTCACACACATCTAAGCTTCTCACAATTCATTGCAGGTCTTTCCTTGACCTCTTTATTTTTATGTCTGCTCGGCATCTCAAACTTCACTTTTTAAAAAACAGAACTCTTAAACCCACACTCTCAAAATCTGTTCAGAATCTATGTTCTTCTCCCCATTTCCCTCTGCTATGACCACTTCTACTCAAGCTCCTACCTCCTTTGAAACTAATGGTTTCTCAACAAATTCCTTTCTTCTGCTTTTATTTTCCTTTAAGTTGTTTTCCATACCACAACCAGAGTGATCCTTTAAAACGTAAACCAGGTCATGCACTCTCCTTGATTAAAGTCATCCTATAAATTACCTTCAAAATTACGCTGGTTGCAAAAATGTACAGAATCTGGCCTTCACCTTTCATGTTACAACACTACCATGTTGTAGGCCATGCTCTCTGTACAGTTGCTTTTCCATTTCTCAAGCACATCAAGATCATTTTCACCTTAGAACTTTGTATCACTGTTCGGTGTGCCTAGAATGATCTTTCCCAGTGTTCCTTGCTATTCGACTTACCTTCAGTGTCACTTCCTCACGCACAACGTCTTCTGACTGCCCAACTGAAAAGAGTCATGTCGTATTTTATTTTGAGTCTATGTATCAGAGTTATCACTACCTAACATTGTATTTTGTTTGTTCGTTTTCTTTCTCCTTCCTACTAGGTATTTTGTTTAGTCATTAGAATTCCAGTATTTCAAGCAATAGTTCATAGTAATTTTCAAAATATCTATCGAATGAATAAATGAATGATTTTTTTTTCTCAGACTCCTCATCTAAGTAAATTGTATTCAGTTGCTTAAGACAAAAATCTGAGAGCCATCCTTGATTCTTCTCTAACTCCCCAACCCAATACCTTAGCAAGTCTTTTTGGCCCTATTTCAATAATTAACTCCAAATCCTCCACTTCTATACATCTCCACTAATCACTCCACTAATTCAGACCACCTCTTGTTTGGACTATCAGTTTTTTGTTGTTGTTGTTGTTTTTTCCTCAATTCCATCTTTGACAACCAAAATACTTTAAAAAATATATAAATCAGATTATGTCACCCTATTGCATAAAATCTTTAGCAGATTATGAATAGACTTGGAATACAACCTAAACTCCTCACTGTGGCCTATAATGTTGCTGTGACCCAGGCCCTTCTGGATCTTTCCTTCTTGCTCATTCTGCTTCAGGCACACTGGCCTTCTTTGGTTTCTTGAACATGCTGCTATGGACATGTTCCTGGTTTTTACCTTGGAGTCTTTATTAGTTGTTGCTAGGACCTGGAACCTATTTTTTCTCAAAATTTCACATGATTAATTACTTATTATTCAGCTCTTAGCTCAACTATCAGAGTCTGAGAGTGAAGCACCAGCAACATCCTATCTAATATTTCCTGCTGACACTATCTGATTCATTCTTTATTATGTTACCCTACTTGATTTTCTACATAGCATTTGGTACTATCTGATTCTTTTTTACTTGTTTAGTGTCAAACTTTCTTAGTAAAAGTTGTCTTAGAGCCTTAAATCCTTTTGCTATTTTGAATAGAACTAAGGGCTCATGTTGGAGGGTAATAAAAGATAATGCTAGAAAGTAGGTTAGAGACAGAATGTGAAATGAGCTTTAAATACCAAGATAAAAATATAGACTTTATCCCATGGATGGGAAGAAGAAATTGAAAATTTTGGAGCAAGTAATATAATGAGGCAAGTGTTTTATGGAGATTAGTTTGGATTTGTAGTTAGTGCAGTAGACAAATTAGAGGGATATATTAATACTCCATTGTATACATGTGTAGTAAATATGGGAATGAACAGAGAAAGGAACATTTAACTGGCAGATAGTAATCATATAGAGCTGGCGGAAAGGTTGGATTGAGGACGAGAGGAGAGCATGAACCTTAAATCACCAGCCATAGAATTTTAGAATTTATATTATCAAAGCATACTCGTTCCCCATGTAAATTATCCCATTATTGAAAATGTAAACAACTGATCTTCTGAAATCTTTGTGTGAAGCTGAATTAGTTTTAGCTATATAAAATAAAAACAAATAACTTTCTTATCGAAAACCAAATAAGATATATTTTTATTAATTATTGCTATTTCAATGACATCAATTGCAAATACCATTTTATCTGCAATAAAATACCCCAAATGGACAAAAGCCAAAGGAAGTAGGAGATTGTAAAAGCTAAATCATATATTCTCATAGCTGTCTTTGATTTTCATAAGTACCTCGTTATCATCAAAACAAGCTCAGTAAAATTTTTTGTAGGATATGAGTAAGCAAAAATTTGATATGTTATTTCAGTATGAGAAATATATTACTATATTTTAAGTTCTGTTTAATTTTTATATAAAAATAATAACTTTAGTCTTCCATTTCTTTGTAATAAGCTATAACTTAAGCCAATGATTCTATGAGCCAAATTTTTTCTTCCCTTAAAATACTCCAGCTAGAATATTTATGTGGAAACTGTCAGCATATCTATTAGATTTCCAGAAAATTCAACCAAACATTTCTTGAAATTCTCCTAATTCCCACTTGTAAAGAATAGAAGTGATATTGACTGAGTGTAATGGTTCACTATATCAACTGTCACCAAGAATGAGGACAACTGCTGCCTCCTTTATGAAATCCAAATCACTCAAGACTTAAAATCGACTTTTAATAACATAAATTTACAAGAACTGTGTTTAAGTATTCAGTTTATTAAGAAAACATAAACATAACGTAAACAATTATAATTTTAAATTAAATTTCATGAGTAAAAATGTCAAATCGTCATTCGACATACAGCAAATTAAGTACTTCTTAACCTATAATAATTGCCTTTTGTATTGATGTTTATCTTTTTAAACTAAAATATATTTTATCTTATAATATATTTCTAATTTATTGTCTTGAATGTTACATATTACAACCATATAACTGGCAAATAAATATAATTTTATTTTCTCTCTTCAATTTTTTATGCCTTGAATATATTGCTTTAACATAATTACAGTGGTGGTTATTACTGCAACAATGATCAAAAGTGGTGATAGGGTACATTCTTGTTTTATTTGTGACTTTAATGAGAATGCTGCAATCTTTTTCTATTGAGTGTAAGACTAGTTCTTTAGGTTGTATGTATCTGCATAATCTATACATGTCATATAAGCATGCTAGTTAGAATCTAATTTCAGTTGCTGTAACATACAGACTGCACATATTCATGGATTAAGCAAAATAAAAGTTCATTTGTTGATTGGCTGTGCACTGGGAAGTTTTAAGGGGAGTGACGTCTGTCTTGTTGCACTGTTCTACAATCTCACCCTCACCTCTCCAGTGCAGAATGTTTCACAATCACGTTTACGTCTCAGAAATGGAAAGGAAGGGAAGGGTGCGTCAGACTTATTACAAGCATCTAGAGAAGAAGCAATCCAAACTCAGGTTTCTATGATCTTAAAAAGTCCCGGTGTTTTCAATAGTCCCACATTGAACTGAGCACTTAGCTCAATTCAGATAGGAAAGAGGAATGGAGAGAGAATTGCAGGTGGGATTAACAACGTAAACAATGTTCTAACGTTTGTATTTTCCAGACCCCTGTGCTTTTTTTTTTATAAGTAAATACAGCCCATAGAATCTTGTACTGTTCCAATTCCAATGTAGCAAAAAGCATGGTAAGAACATTTGAGGTAGAGGAAAAAATGTTTAAATTAGGTATCTTCATTAAAAAACATCCTTTGCCCTGGAGCTGTGCCGCACTTCGGTGCTTGATAGTGGTTTGTGAATCCATCTATTCACATATTCTAGGTCAGGTGCGTATTTCAGCACCTGCTACATATTTTATTCTGCCTGTTTATAAAAATAAGAAAATGAAAAACAAATCATCTGAAAGGCTTTCAGTGTCTTGTGAAAGTAAACTTGAGAGGAGAGGAAATGTACAACGGTAATTCAGAAATACCTTCGAGTGGTTTGAAAATTAAGAATAGCTTGGAACCCCGGCATGGTTCTGATTTACAACTTAATAACTTCAGTTTTTAAGAATAAAGTGTAGTTCTTATTTAAAGGCTGAATACTACCATTTTCTCTGAATTCTAGTAGTAATTTAAATTCATGGCTTCTGTATTCCTGCAGCCCAATTTAATATGAACAGTGTTTCTCCTGTTCAGTGTTTATGAAGGGTATGTCTTGAGGGTATACTGAGCTTTGCAACAAACAGATGCTAAAAGTAACTGTCTAGAGTGCTGCCCTTATGAATTGGAGTCTGATATATATTACCTTTCTGGGCAACCTGTATACAAAAGAAGATATTTTTTTTCTTTAAAATTAAAAAAAAAAACTGTAGGAAGATGCATACTTTAAAAGCAAACATATAAAAAATGTTATTGTTTACAAAGGAGATTTTTTTAAATAGTGAAAGTCATATTTTGAAATTTGAGGTATAGTGATAGTGATTTCTTCAACTTAGGCACCGATATGTCTGTTTATCACAGAGAAGCAATGTTTTAGAAAATATTGCTAACTGAAAATACACTAGAAGAAAACTAAAGCTTTTATAGACAGATAAGTCAGCAGGAAAATATGACATGTTGGGAATGCAATTTAAAAGTTATTATTTTAGATATAATACTAACACCATGGAAGCATTGGATGGCATAGTTACATCCAGCCCAGTGAATAAATCACTATATTGCCTTTGGCTGAGGAGGCCCATCTCTCTTGTTTCAGAGGTAAGATTTCATTCTTTTTTTTTTTTTTTTTTAAGATTTTATTTATTTATTTGACAGAGAGAGACAGTGAGAGAGGGAACACAAGCATGGGGAGCGTGAGAGGGAGAAGCAAGCTTCCTGCTGAGCAGGGAGCCCGATGTGGGGCTTGATCCCAAGACCCTGGGATCATGACCTGAGCCAAAGGCAGACGCTTAACTGACTGAGCCACATAGGCGCCCCAAAGGTAAGATTTCATTCTTTTTTATTACTGAATAAAATCACACTGTACATGTGTGTATATATATATATGCACACATATATACATCCTCTTTATCCATTTTTTCATCAGTGGGTGCTTAGGTTCCTTCCGTATCTTGGCTAATATAAATACTGCTGCAATGAACATAGAGGTACATATATCTTCTCAAATTAGTGTTTTCATTTTCTTCAGAAATATACCCAGTTAGTGGAATTGCTGGACCATTTGGTAGTTTTACTTTGAATTTTTTTTTGAGGAAGACTCATACTGTTTTCCATAGTGGGTGCATCATTTACATTCCCATCAACAGTAAGTGAGGGTTCCCTCTTCTTCCCATTCTCATCAACACTTATTGCTTGTCTTTTTGATAATGGTCATTCTGACAAGTATGAGGTGGTTTCTCATAGTGGTTTTGATTTGCATTTCCCTGATGATGAGTGATGTTGAATATCTTTTCATGTGCCTGTTGGCCATCGGTGTGTCTTCTTAGATCAATGGAAGAAAATAGAGAGCCCAGAAATAAACCCATGCTTATCAGCTGAATTAATCTACAACAAAGGAAGCAAGAACATAGAGTGGGGGAAAGACTGTCTCTTCAATAAATGGTGTTCAGAAAACTGGACAGCTACATGCAAAGGAACAAAACTGGACAATTATCTTATACCATATACAAAAATAAACTCAAAATGAGTTAAAGATTTGAATATAAGTCCTGAAACCATAAAACTCCTAGAAGAAAACATAGACAGTAAGCTCTCTGATTTGGTCTTAGCAATGTTTTTTTGGCAATGTCTCCTCAGACAAGGACATCAAAAGCTAAAATAAACAAATGGGACTACATCAAATGAAGAAGTTTTTGTACAGCAAAACCATCAATAAAATAAAATAATATTGAATGAGAAGATACTTATAAATGGTATATCTGATAAGGGTTGATATTTAAAATATATTAAAAACCCATATAACTCAGTAACAACAACAATAAAAAACAATCTGATTTAAAAATGAGCAGTGGATGTGAATAGCTATTTTTCCAAAATATTTACTTACTTTGTAATTTAAGAGTGTGACTTTTGGAGTTAGACATACCTGGGTCTTTCTAAAACACTTATTAATTTATTTAACAAGTATTTTTTGAACCCTTACTATGAACAAAGAGTTGTGCTAAATTCTGCAGACATAATCTCCTGTAAGTGTTCCATCTCTAATGGATTTTCAGCTGGTGATGTTGAAATGTAATATTAAATAATGTTTTAAAGATTGCTTAATTTCCCTAAGCCTCAGCTTATAACACTATAATGAGAATAGTAATATGGATCACAGGATTGTGCTCAAAATTAAATATGATTATGTATGAAAAGTGTTCATTTTAGTTTTTACTATATTAAGCACTCAATGAATTATGATTATTAGTTTATTGTTATTATTGCTACTAATTTTTTTATTATGGTTTTATATACATATTTCTAAACCTCATGATTATTTTAAAAGTAAGTATTGCAAAATCCTTTATAGATAAGGTGACCAAAGCTAAGGTAAGTTGTTATCTTACCCAGGATTACGGTCAAAATGTTAGCACAGAGTCCTGAACAGTCATGATCCATCAGGTGGGACACCACTCTGCCTACCTAGTAACACTTTATCCCTGCAAAGACACAGGCTCTTTCCTCTGTCTTCAGAACTCAGGTCTGACGTCATCTCATCCAAAAAGGCTTCCCGACTCCTAGGTAAAATAAATTTCTTTTTATTCTATAATTATGCTATCCCTTTAAATCCTCACGTTTTTTTAGTTTACTTGCCTCTTTTCCTTACTTGGCAGGGAACTTTTTGCAACCCTCAGTCTAACTCTGTATCTGTGTGTCCCCAGGACCTTTCACAGTGCCTGGCAGGTAATAGTTTTCTTAATAAATGTTTGTTGAATTGAATTGAAAATAATCATGACATTTATATCTGTAACACTTTACATATTGATTAGAGGACATTATGCATCTTTGTCTTTGTGGTAAACAGCAAGTCCCCTTCCACGTTTAGATAGCTATCCTTTTTTCTCTACGTTATGTACTTGAGGATATCTTGGTTTATTCATAAGTATCTGTATCTGATAACTTGAAATCCTGACATTTCTTCTTTCCAATATCCTCCCACTCTATCTTTCTGCCTGGGTGAAATTAATAAATCAACCTGTTATCAGTCTTGTTAAGAACTGATAACTAAAGCAAGAAACTTGTAATTTCATCATGTTGTGCCTTCAATATCTAGTCCATCCATCAAAATAACTTAAACTCTGTATTGTGAATTTACTTCGGGGCATACCATGGGTATTGCATGATACTCATTTAACACAGAATTGCTAATTCCTTATGTTTGTTCTATACTAGATCGTGTGTAGAACAGTATAGAGTAAAAACTTTATATAGTGCCAGAATTTTCACAGACTAGCCTATTTTTCCATCAGTAGGAAAATATCTATGATATATTAAACTATTTTGAGTTCAGGGCCAACTTAGCTTTTGAAAAGTGCAGGTTTCCCATTTTAGACTCGACTTTTCTTCCCACTCCGTTACAAACAAATCAATATGAAGATAATCAAAATTCTTTTACAAGAGGGATTTTCCACATCCCTTCTCAGTCTTCAATATAATTATGATTCATCTTAGAACTAAAAGAAATAAACTTTCACTTATTTAACATACTTTGCATCTGATCAACTTTATTGTAGGAGGTGGTATAGAACTATTTTGAATAAAAATTTTATGTATAATACCACTTGAATTTATTTTATGTTATAAAATTAAAGCATCACTCAAATATATAGATGCCTAATTAATAGAGAAATTATCACACAGGACAGTTTTCCACACTTATGTATGAGGGAATATACTTATACCCATTAAACAAGCAGGGATAGGTCAGTTGCAATAATAATTACCCTGCATGCTCCAAGATACACTTCACACAGGGCAACTGATATAATTTTCCTTTATCTCTCATTTGTTTCTGCTATTTAGTGCTAAGCAAGTCCACCAAGCAAGTAGTACAGAGCCTTTAAAATTCTCCTATTAAAACAATCTTAAATTTTTTTCCTTATTATTAAAAAAACTTCTCTATATACTTATATTTTCCTTCTCTATTTGTAATATAAGTAATTTGTACCATCACTTTTTTTCTTTATCTGTTTTACTAGAAGTTTCAAACATTTTTTTTTTTATTTTTAAGAACTCTTTCCTCTTGTTTTTCAAAATTAATTTCTACTATTTGTTTTTAATATTCTTTCTTCCACTTTCTTAAGATAGGTCTCTGTTCTCTTCCAAGCTTCTTCAATTGACTGCTTAACAATTTCTTTCAGTTTCTTATTAAATTGATGAATTTAAGATTGTAAAATTTTCACTAAAAACTATTTAACTGCATTCTATATTCATTGATATGCACTATTTCTGTTCCCTACAATTCTTAAGATTTTGCAAACCTATCATCATTGTTCTTTATGAGTCACTGAGGAATATACATATATTTTGAGTTTTAAAACCCACAAGACTTTTTTCTTTTAAAGATTTTGTTTATTAATTTGAGAGAGAGACAGAGCACGAACACAAGCAGGGGTAGAGGCAGAGGGCGAGGGAGAAGCAGACTCCCTGCTGATCAGGGAGCTTGACTTGGGGCTCGATCCCAGGACCCTGAGATCACGGTCCAAGCCAAAGACAGACGCTTAATCAACTGAGCCACCCAGGCGCCCCCCCCCCCACAAAGACTTTTATCTCTTTTTAGTTTTGTGCCACAGCATATTCACATTATGGTGAGAGTAAATCATCTGTATGATATGAATTTTTTAGCTTTATTGATAATTCTTTCAGTAGTAGCACAGGAAAATTATAAAGAAAATGCTCCATGTATGCTTAAAGAAACAAGTACTATCTACTGTTAAGTTCCATTTGTAGATGTTTATTAGAATAACTTTGTTAATTCATATCTTCTGTAACCTTATTAAATGTTGAGCTACTGTCTATAACTTTTCATAGACGTGCATAAAAGCCTCCTTGAATGATCAAGTTTTTTATGAATTATTCTTGGAGTTATGTCAGTTTTTGTTTTATATATTTCAAAGCTACATTTTTGTGTGCCTAGAAAATCGTGATTGGTATTATCTTTGTATCTTTGTGATATGTAGAATATGATGCAGTATAAAGAATAAAATTTTCTGTGGCGGCAAAGATTTATTTATTTCTCATACAAAATCCATTGTGAATCTAGTGGATTCCTCAGGGAAATTGTCATCTGTAAGATAACTCAGCCACCCCAGGTGATGTGAGCGCCACATGGCAAGTCCACTTTGTAAAACTATGGTGTCCAATATAGTAGGACTCGTATTAGTTACTGAGCCCTTGATATGTGGCTATCTGACCAGAAATATGCTGTAAGTATAAAATACCCTGAATTTCAGTGAAGATAGGCAAAACATTTTATTAATAATTTTTGTATTGATTGCATGTTGAAATGGCATTATTTTGGATATATTTGGGTTAAATAAAAAATGTTATTAAAATTATTGATTTCATATCACTTTTTAAAAAATTAACTAAAAAAATACATAACTATCTCCATGGGTCGGGTCACAATATATTCCTATTGGCAACCTCTGATCAAGAACCGACAGCGTCAGTCTTTGTGGCAGGAGAAGAGCCAGACTGGAGAAATCATGCATGAACTCTCCATTGCCTCAGCTCCTAAGGGACACACATCTTTTCTCCTCTCATTTCATTACCTAGAATTACTCACGTAGGACCACCTCACTGCAAAGGAAATGAAAATTGCAACTTTCCATATATCTAGGACAGGATAATAAGATATCTGTGAGCATTAGTAAGCTTAACACAATTTTTGTTAAATTATGCCTTTTGTTGTTATGTACTGTGTCCATCTGCTTTTCTACTTTTTACCTTAAATTCAAATTTGTTTCTTTTTAAATTTAACAGATCAGTTTTCCAGGTTCACCTGTTTTTAATGTTATTTTATTGGCTTTATTTTGAAAAGTATTTTTCTGAAAGTTTTTTTGCTTGATATATTCTTGTCTTTTGATTTTCAAATTTTCTATGAGGTGTATCTTTACCATTCATCTTGTAAGCAGATAAAACATTATGTTTTGATTTACTCATTTATATAGGTGGATATAACTAGTTCATACTTATAGTGAATTTATATACTGTGGGATTTATTTTGTGTTTTCTACTTACCAGTTTTATTTTTTCTCTTTTATTTTTAATTCCTTTCTCCCTTTTGTTTTATGCACCTGGGTGGACAGATAATACACTCTTTATCTCTTCTTCATGCTTTTGTTGTTTTAGAAGTAATAGAGTATATAATTCTTCTTACAACAGTTAGCTTTAAATATGTAATATGCATCCTTAACTAACTTTTTTCTAACACAATGTAAAATTATGCAACATTATTTCTTCAAAAGACAAAAAAGTTAATTGTCCTAACTATTTTCTGAATAATCCCTCTTTTGCTGCTATTGATTTAGAATCTTTGTCATTTTTTTTTCACTCACCAATTGGGTACCATAAGTCTCACAAATCATTCTACTGTTTTTCATATAACCACTCCTCACATATAGGCTCCCAATTTTCTTCCTGTTTAAGTATACATTTTAATAAGTCTTTTAGTGTGTATCTGTGCATATGAACTCTCATTCTTTTCATGTCTGAAATTATCTTTATTTTACTCATATTTTTATTTTTTCAATTTTTAAAAAATTTATTCTTTTAAGTACACTCTACACCCAATGTGGAGCTTGAACTCACAGTCCTGAGATCAAGAGTCATGTGCTCCACTACCAGTCAGCCACTCCACTGATGCTCTTAAATAATAATGCAGCTGGAAATAAAAATTTCAGTTGAATGTTATTTTCCTTCAACATGTCATACCAATGTCATTTGGCATTTATTATTCTTGATAATGAGTATATTGTGAGTCTAATTGTCTCTAATCAGCTCTAACATGATCTTTTTTGGTGATCTAACTTTACTCTCCATTTGCATTTCTAATTGTTTATCTTTAATTCTTAATAATTTGCAGTTTCAACATAATATAACTAGGTAAGAATTTATTTTATTTATCCTGCTTGGAATTCAGAATGCAAATTTCCTCTCAGGACTCAGGCCTTCACTCAGCTCTTGTTTTCTAAAGTGATTTTCTTTTTCTTCCGTTCTTTTTTTTTTGTTTATTTTATTTTATTTTATTTTTTATTATGTTCAATTAGCCACCATAAAGCACATCATTAGTTTTTGATGTAGTGTTCAATGATTCATTAGTTGTGTGTAACACCCAGTGCTCATCACAACATGTGCCTACAATTCATTCATGTTTTTTGGATTCCTATTAGAGATGGTGCCTCTCAATTTATCTTTCAAGTCTCCTAATTCTCTTTTGTACTTTTTACATTTAATTATCCCTCAATACTGGATTCTATAGAAATTCCTCATTATCTGCATTTCACCAAGTCTCTGACTGTGTTCAGCTCTCTTCTACTGGACAGTTTTCTTACATACTTAGAAATATTTTATTGGGTATATTTTCAACTTGCCTAGAAAATTGTGTGGATTTTCTCTTCTGTATTACAAAAATTATGTCAGACAAGTTAGTGCAAATAAAGTAGAACATGATAATAAGCATTAACAAGACAAAGGATTTTCCTAGAATATCACTGATAACTTTAGAGACTATTTTCCGTGTAATAGCTGAAGCCAAGTTGCTATCAAAAGAGTCAGTTTAAGAATAAAGAAGGATGTAGGGGCACCTGCATGGCTCAGTCGGTTAAGCATCCACTCATGATTTTGGCTCAGGTCATGATCTCATGGGTTGTGGGATAGAGCCCCCTGTTAGGCTCCAAGCTCAGCAGGGAGTCTGCTTGGGATTCTCTTTCTTCCTCTCTCTCTGCCCCACCACTCACTTGCACTTTCTTTCTCTCAAATAAATAAATAAATCTTAAAAAAAAAAAAAAAAGAATAAAGAAAGATGCAGCCGCGGTGTTAGTTACCTCATTAAAATATATCTGACACGGTGAGATACCACCTCACACCTGTCAGAATGGCTAATATTAGCAACACAAGAAACAACAGGTGTTGGTGAGGATGCAGAAAAAGGGAAACCCTCTTACACTTTTGATAGGAATATAAACTGGTGCAGCCAGTCTAGAAAACAGTATGGAATTTCCTCAAAAAGTTAAAAATAAAACTACCCTATGATCCAGCAATTGCACTACTAGGTATTTACCCAAAGAATACAAAAATATAGGGGTGCCTGTGTGGCTCAGTCATTAAGCATCTGCCTTCGGCTCAGGGCGTGATCCCAGGGTCCTGGGATCAAGCCCTGCATCAGGCTCCCTGCTCTGCTGGGAGCCTGCTTCTTCCTCTACCACTCCCTCTGCTTGTGTTCCCTCTCTCGCTGGCTCTCTCTCTCTGTCAAATAAATAAATAAAGTCTTTAAAAAAAAAAGAACACAAAAATATAGATTCAAAGGGGTACATGCACCCTGATGTTTATAGCAGCATTAGCAACAATAGCCAAATTATGGCAAGAGCCCAAATGTTCAGTGATAATGAATGGATAAAGAAGATATGGGAGATATATATATATAATATATATATATATATATATATATTATATATATATATTTGGAGTGACATGGATGCAGCTAGAGTGTATTATGCTAAGTGAAATAAGAAAGTTAGAGAAAGATAAATATGATTTCACTCATATGTGGAATTTAGGAAACAAAACAGATGAACATATGGGAAGGGAAAAAAAGAGGGGGGAAACAGACCATACGAGACTCTTAATGATAGAGATCAAGCTGTGGGTTGATGGAGGGTAGTGGGTGGGGGATGGGCTAGATGGGTGATGGGTATTAAGGAGGGCCCTTGTTATGATGAGCACTGGGTGTGGTATGTAAGTGATGAACCACCGATTTCTACTCCTGAAACCAATATTGCACTATATATCAACTAACTAGAATTTAAATAAAAATATGAAAATAAATTGTATCTGAATCCACAGCAATTTGACTTTCAATATCAAATGCAGCAGATAGGTTTTTTTTTTTTTAATTCGACAGAGATAGAAACAGCCAGCGAGAGAGGGAACACAAGCAGGGGGAGTGGGAGAGGAAGAAGCAGGCTCCCAGCAGAGGAGCCTGATGTGGGGCTCGATCCCATAACGCCGGGATCACGCCCTGAGCTGAAGGCAGACGCTTAACCGCTGTGCCACCCAGGTGCCCCACAGCAGATAGTTTTTATATCTTACTTAACCTCTTCACCATTACTGCATACTCCATCACTCTTTATCTTTTACAGCTGTTATTTTCTCCTTCTTCTTTCTTCCAGAAATATAAAGCTAAAATAGATATATTTGAAAAAGAAAAGAAAAAAGACTGAAGATCAATAATCTAAGAATCCAACTCCAGAAATTGAAAAATAAACAACAACATATAATCAAAGAAAACTGGAGGGAAGTAATAAAGATGAGAGGATAAGTTAGTGAAATTAAGGGAGTAAATTAAATTATTAATGAATTAAATTAATGAAATAGATAATTAACATATAGTAGTAAGTATCAAATAAGACAAAGTTTGGTTCAAAGAAAAACTTTGAAAGAATAAATCTCTAGTTAAAGTGATCAAAAAAAGGGGAAAAAACCTTAATATAAAGAAGGTAAAAGGAAATATCACCATAGATATAGTTCATATATCAAGAGGCATTAAGACAATGTTATGAACTAGATTAGTTTAAAATATTTGAAAATTTAGATGAAATGGACACATTTGTTAAAGAACTTAACACAAATAAGAGATGAGAAAATCTCATCATTTAAAAACAATTAAGAAAATGAAACCATAATTTAAAGTCTTCAAATACAACAACGCAGTCTTTCCCAGTGAATTTCACTGAAAATTGAAGGGAGGTAAACTTCCCAGAGAATAGAAAAACAAAGCTTTTTTTTTTTTTTTTTTTAAGATTGGAACTTTTTTAACTCATTAGTGAAGGCAGCATTTTGTATCAAGCAAAATTCAATACAAAAACCAGACAAGGACTTTTCAGGAAAAGATCATTACATGCCAGATTTTACTTAAGAATATAAGTGCAAATATTCTAGAAAAAATATTAAAAAGCCAATCAAGCCATGCATAAAAAAGCATAATATGTCATGATAAAGTTGGGCTTCTGCTGAGAATTCAAGGATTCCTTTTTTTACATTCTTTGACCAAAATGTAATTCACTACATTAGTAGAATAAAGAAAAAAATCATTTATCTCAATAGATTCAGAAAAAGCATTTGGAGAAATTGAATATCTATCAGTGATAAAAACTTCTTAGTAAAGTAGGAGCAGAGCAGTATAAAATGTATGTGATAAGCTATGGCCAACCTCACATTCAGTGATGAAACATTTGATGTAGTTTTGAATGTAGGTGAGGTTTGATGGCCTGGGGTCCGGAGCCGATGGCCAAGAAAGAATACTTGAGACATCTTTGATGCAGAATGGTGGTTTTGTTAAAGCATGGAACGGGACCAGTGGGCAGAAAGAGCTGCTACACTGGGGTTGTGAGGGGTGACTGATTATGTACTTGGGGGCTGGGGATAAGGTAAAAAGGAGGTTTTCAAAAGAATTTTGTATGCTAAAGAGGACCTACAAGATATTGGAGGCCTTGCTATAGTCAAGGTTATTTTTTCCTCTAGTAAGGCATTAACATTAAGACAGTTGGGAGTTTCCTTCAGGAAGTCAGGTTATTGTTTTTTTTTTTTTTAATTTAAATTCAGTTAACCAAGGTATAGTACATCATTAGTTTTTGATATAATGTTCAATGATTCATTAGTTGAGTATATCATCCAATGCTCACCATGTCACGTGCCCTCTTTAATGCCCATCACCCAGTTACCCCATCCCCCCACCCACCTCCCTTTCCACAACCCTCAGTTTATTTCTCCAGAGTCAAGTCTCATATGGTTTGTCTCCCTTTCTGATTGGAAGTTGGGTTATTGATAAGAATGCTTTTTTCCTTATAAATCACTAAGATATTTTGTAAACTGAGGGAGACTCATGCCTTGTTGAACTGTGATCTCTATTAGCTGACCATTTGATTTTCCTTCCCTTAGCTTTCCTGGAGCCAGGAGTACCTGAGGAATGTCACACATATCCTAAGTGGGAATGGGGCAGAGACAAACAAACAAACAAAACGCCCAAAAACAGAGAATTAAAAAAAGAAATTTAATGATTGCACAAAAATAATATTGTCAATATTTAGAAACAATATGCCTTTGTGTATAGACTCTAAAGAGGACTATTATAATTCATAAGAGAGTTTAGCAGTCTCTGATACCAGGCAATATAAAATTTCAATTATATTTTCATATTTCAGAGTCAGTTCGAAAATGCAATTTATTAGAGATATCCTTGCAGTGCTGAAAGGTAGAACTCCTTCTGTTATCCAAACAGTAAAAGATGCATTTAGAAATGCATTTAGAAATGTAACAATAACTAAAACTTAACCTATAAGCAAAATTCAACCCAAGGTTTGTTCAAAAAGCTCTGGCAAATGTGTTCATTGCAAAAAGTGGCTCAAAACAAAAAGACTAAGAATCGGACTCCCCCAAAAAAGCTAGGTAACTTTAGACAGAGACTTATCTTGAAAATAATTGTAGGCATTGCTATTGGCACATTAGTAACATTTAATTAATTAGAATAAAATCGACAAAAGGCCAATAAAGTGTACCAGAGCATCATACTGCCAAAGTGCAACCAGCCTGAATTAAGAGCAAGATGGGTAATGACCTGAGGTTTCCTAAATGTCTGTTGGCAAGAAGTAGCTGAAGAGAAAAAAGAAAAAGAAAAGGATAACCCTGGGGGGGGGGCAGTCAAAAGGACAAGGATTGGGGAGCTACTCCTAGCAAGCAAGCATAACAAGATTCTAAGGAACATTCTTAGTCTTCCAGATAAACTCTCTTTGATAGGGGAACAGAAGGCAAACTGAAGACAAAGCATGAACTGACACCCTGCAATCCCCTCCCCAGCCCCCACTCCTGGGTGGGACATGTGTGACATTCTTCCAGGAAGCTCCCAATTATCTTAATGCTAATGCCTTGCTAGAGGGAAAAACAACCTTAACTTGACAGTGGCAAGGCCTGGGGTATCTTGTAGGTCTTCTTTTACATATGAGAATCCTTTTGAAACCTCCCTTTTCCTTACCCCCCCTAGCCCCACAGTATATAATCAGCCACCCCTCACAACTCCAAGGCAGCAGCTCTTTCTGCCCAAGGGTCCTGTCCCCGTGCTTTAATAAACCACTATTTTGCACCAAAGACGTCTCAAGAATTCTTTCTTGGTAAACGTCTCCAGGCTCCACCTCACTGAACCTCACCGATATGCCAAAACTACATCATCTTGGCAAAATTTGACCCCAGGAATTCACAATTGCTACGGATCAGTGCGTGCAATGTGCCTCCCTTTCTTCTTTCTGAATGGGAGGGTTTGTTGTGATTATTGTAACTGTACTTCTGAGGTTGTTATGTCACCTTATGTACTAAAGGTTGGTAATTCAAACATAGATACACACTTAACCTGATTTCTTCGGAATTTATAGGAGTGTTTCAGTGTGGGCCATGTCAGGAAAGCAGAAGCCACTCTGTTTTCCAAGAAATAGTGGTTTTAATATAGGGAGTTGGAGGTTTACACATCTCTTGAAATGGACTGGGGAGTAGAGGTCAGAAAAAATGCTGCTAGAGGTTACCAAAATTACATTGCCGTCAATGATGTCAGCTGCCCACAACCCTCAAATGGGTAATTTGCAAAAGCTCACTTGCATGCTATCAACTTGAAAGGTTTCAGAAAAACAGGCTCATCGCAGGTGCCTACAGCACTGAGATGGAGGATTATAGGAATTCGTTTTGGAAGTCGAGGCATACCTCCTATGTGCATACCCCGGTCTCTATCTTTGCAAATGCCATTGGAAAAAAAAAAGGCTTCTCTTTTTCTGTCTTTCAAATCTCAAAGGAGAGCCTCTCATTGTTAGATCTTAACCTAGGACAACACTGGAAAGGGATTTTCCTGATTCAGAGGAGAATGGAAGGACTGAACAGGATGTAAAGTTGACAACAATCTGATAAATAGGCAAAAAATAAAATCTGATGTAGAGGGAAGACATATATGATTATTTTAGAGTGTTTTGCTAGTGCAAATTCCTAGCTTTTGACACTTATAAATATCAGCCTGAAAAAAGTCATCTGTTTAATTAGAAACCATCCATGCAATCTCTTGATATCAAAATATTTTAAGTGATTTTGACATATAACCATTCCACAATTTGTTATCAAGGACAGCCAAGGGAAGTCCAAGTAGTGAAACTCCACAAGAAAAAAATATTGTGTAAGCATAACAGATGAGCCACAATAACTTCAGGTCAAGAATTTTAAAGGCGAAACTTCAGTGTTTGCATTATTCATACCGCTATTTAAAAAGTCTCACAGACAACTGGGGATGTGCTGTATGGTGACTAACATAATATAATAAAAAAATATTATTATTTTTAAAAAAAAGTCTCACAGATTTGTAAAATATTAACTTGGAAAATCACTCTTTGATGTGATTTCAACAGTTATATATTCTTGAAATCCCATCTTTACTTTCAAAGCAGTAAAATACCCTGAAAACTTCAACTTTTGCTTTAGGAAACTGAAAGATATTAATACTATTTGAACCAAAGGCTTGTTCTTATAGAGTCATGTTGCCATCTTGTGGTGTTTTCAGATATTGCTGCTGAAGGTATTAAAGGGCATTTATAGATCTATTACTAATGTGAAGGTAGGACTTTTTTAGTACTTGTCTCTCAGTCAGTCTGACATGTATTTGGCCAATGAATAAGCACTTGTGTTTCAATCTTAATATAAATATCTGCTTCAAAACAGATTTAAAAATTATTTTCTATTTAGAAAATGCCGAATACATGGAAGCCTTTTAGTAAATTTAATACCACCTAAAACTTGTTTGCTTCTTCCATTTCAGTGTAAATTACATAAGAATGGAAACATTGTCTTTTTTTTTTTTTTTTTGGAAACATTGTTTTGTTCACAGATTAAGTTCCCAGGTTTACAGAGCAGAGCCCCTCAGGGTGGGGCCAACAAATGCCTAACGAATGCAAACGTGAATGAGGGGATGCTTTCTATCTTCTGTAAATATTTTACGACAAATTAGCTTCAGAATTTTCCTAGTTTGCTAACAAACCAAGCAAATGAAAACTTGTTTTTGCTTTTGTTTTTTCAAACAACCAAATTGGTATGCTTGGAAAGATTTTAGTGTTTTTGTTTTGTTTTCTCTTTTATCAAGACTTTTATAGAGTGACTTAGTTCCTGTAATATATTGATGACTCGATTGATTTTAATTGATTCCATTAGGAAAATACGCAGGTATGTTATGAATTATTTTTACTCACCATAAGTGATAAAATGCAGAGGAAAGAGTGCAGCCTTTGCAGTCAAGGAAACCAGTTTACACTTCTGGCTTTGCTGGTGGTATGATTTGGGGAAACCAAACTTTCTGAGCTTTGATTTTTTTTTTCTCTTCTGATATTGGAGGTAATAATTACCTCTTTCGTAGCACATAGGCAAACTAGAAATGTGGGTTTGTATTAATTTGAATATTTGACTATTCAAAACCAATCTCCTTCATCTCTCACTCCCCCCCCCCCCCCCCCCCGCGTCCCAGGTGAGTCAGTCACCAAACATCTATAAGTGATATATTTTGTCAGGCATCATGCTAGGTCTAAATGAGGAAAGGATAAACACGGAAGACGTTCTTTGAATACTTGTTGAAAAAATATTTAGAAACAGCCAATTAATATTATTTATTCTGGGCTGAAACTCCAGTCAAGTGTAAGCTCTGACATTTATTAAAATAAGTTGCAACTAATATTTTGGGAATCTTGTAATATCAGCAATTAATTAATTTTAGTATCCTATTTTAAAAACATAAAATGTCATTATTTTTAATAAGGTACAATACATTTTCAATCATACAAGGTACTTTAATCTTTCAAAAATTATGTCATCTTCATGCTGAATAAGCAAAATTCATGGTGCAATAACACCCCTATTTTTTTGGTCAGCCATCATCACTATAAAATGTGCTAAATTGGAGTAAAAATTCCCTGGCCCTGTATGAAAGCTTTGGTTGGTCCCCTGTTTTTTCTGCTTGCTTATAGGCAAGTCTTTCAAGACATTTTAATTTTTAAATGCTGTCTTAACTTAGTAGTTGGAATTTCAAGTTCTTTACAAAAATAAAAAACTCAGACTTGACTTGAGATTTGCTCTTCTTGCCTCAGAGTTATTCCAGATTTTCCACAGCTACCCTTACATTTTGCCTTCAATTATATTCACGGTAGAGGGAGGGAGGAGATTTAAGGTAATTGGATAATCTCTATTTGTGGATCCTTTCCGGCTTCCCATGCCTGACAGCTGGCTAAAGCTAACTCTCTCCAGGGCTCTTTGGGGGATTTTTGCTGTCCTTCCCCCTCGACCTTCCCTCATGGATAACCGTTTCTGACTCCCAGGATATCAGGAATTATACCTCCAGCTTCTTAGTGGTCCCCAGTTATATGAGACTCTCATCTCTAGAAAACATTTGTGCAACTCACGTCTGAAAACTCTGAGGGCAAACCTATCTCATGGCGCTGGTACTCCTTAGATCTGCCCCCAAACAGACTATGGCTTTCTCCTTGGTCTCTAGATTTTCCACGTAGGAGTCATATCCCAGTTCAAAGGTAGCTTTGATTTTATCAGACATTAGTCAGACTTCAGTCTCCCATGTCTGCAAATCTCAGGGAACTTGTATCTGAGCCCTACCAGAGAGGCCTCCTGTGGCTCGAAGGGAGAGAGGCTCACATCTCCGCTTTGACAAGGCAGAAGGCCTGTCAGAGGGAGGCACAAGCCCTCATCAAAGAAAATTTTCTTGCAGTGCTTCCACTTGATTATTTTATATTCTCAAAGTAGGTGAGGGGAGTCAAGAATCCTAGAAACAGTTCTCATAATTACCTTTTGGAAGATTGTATTTTGGTTTGACAACTTCCATTAGAATTTCATATCATTACAGTTTATGCTTCAGTGTAAAATTATATATATATTTTATACTCAGTTGTACCTCTTCTGATCTAAAGTTTCAGACTATGCTGTGGGAAACTAAAACCCTCGTAAGCAGGGGCGCCTGGGTGGCACAGCGGTTAAGCGTCTGCCTTTGGCTCAGGGCGTGATCCCAGCATTATGGGATTGAGCCCCACATCAGGCTCCTCCGCTGGCAGCCTGCTTCTTCCTCTCCCACTCCCCCTGCTTGTGTTTCCTCTCTCGCTGGCTGTCTCTATCTCTGTCGAATAAATAAATAAAATCTTTAAAATAAAATAAAATAAAATAAAATAAAATAAAATAAAACCCTCGTAAGCAAAGAGCTGCTTCAATATTAACAACTCCAAGATCTGGGCAAAACAAAATCCAAGGGACATAATTAATTTTTAGCATTATCCTTTAGTAATAGTTATTTCTCAGGATCAGCGTATGTGCAATTGAGTTTGATTTTAAGATAAGTGATTTCACACACTATGTTACAGATGTCTGACATGTGAAAAATCACTTCTGTCCATTTCAAAGAGGAGATCGATTACAAAAGATTATCAAAGGCCAAGTAGAGAAAACATACTTGATGTTTATGAGACTATCAACTGCGTAAGTAGACGTTTAATGATGTGTGAATCAGGTAGCAGAAATGAGAAAATTCTGTGTGAAATCTAATGATATAAATTAAATTACAGAATTAAAATAAAAGAGCTTAATCAGGAACATTTATAAGTACAATGAGTCATTAAACTGCCAAGTGTCTGAAAGAGCCAAGGCTGCAAAGACATCTTTTGCCCTTTTATAGAATCCTCTAGGGACAGATCTTATTGAAGAGATTTTAGAAGAAAAAAAAAATCAATAGACTTTTAAAATTCTGAAGTGATTATTAGGCTGGATTAATATGGTTGTCTTTTTAAGAATTTAAGACAAAAGATAAGGCAACTTAATTAAATGTTCACAAGCTTTCACAATAAAAAATATTCACACATTCTGAAACCATCCTACCTGTCATCATAGGACCATCTCTCCCTTTTTTTTTCTGTGATTTTTTCCACATTGATCCAAATACATTCTAAGGCAGCCTGATGATGAGACTGAATTTGCGCTAAATTTCTTCCATGTGTATTTTTCTGACAATCAGACCCAAAAATGTGGCTAAAAGGAAGTTGGGTAGTAAGAAATTTTAGGCTGGAGTTAAGTCATGTTAGGCAAAATCTACGTATTCCAACAAAATCAAATCAATATCTTGTATTCCCTGTTAATATAAGAGGCCCTAAAGTTTTATACGTGTTATTTATGCAGTGTTACCATGAAAATTGAAATGTAAAAATCAAGGTAAACAATCAGCATATTCAGTGGTATAAGTGAGTTCTGATTAGTCAGAGGGCAGCTCTCTATGAGCTCTTGCAAATGAAAGCTGAACACTAACACTTATAAGTGGGTCATCCGGATTATCACGCCTATTTAAGAGAAGGAAAATCTTGAGACCGTATAAGAAGAAAACATTCAAATTGTTCTCTCAGAACTGTTCTTAAGGCCAAATCCTTCTTTTAAAGAACAAAATTACAATCTGTTAGTGAAAGTGAGGACAATACAGTTAGGATTGTTTAACGGTAAATTTTAAAACTGCAGTGCTGGGTAATTATACGTTCAACTACTTGTTGCAGAGCATGGCTAGGCAGGCTACCTCCTGACTCTACAAAACAGGACAGGAGAGGATGTTTCTGGTCATCTCGGTGGCTTGACTAAGATACCATCAGATCAGATAAGGGAGAGGATGGGAAAGGATGGAGTGTGAACGGGGCCTTGCTCCGTGTTCGTGTGTTACAATCACAGTACGGTTTTCCTGCGGGAAGGTGAGATAGTTAGAAACTACTTGTGACGTGTAGATGAGGTCACTTGGGGTAGTCTTCAGCTTATTTTCTTTCCATATATATATTTAAGATTTAATATTTGAGAGAGAAAGTACTTGTGGGCAAACATGCCCCAGTGGGTTGGGGAATGGAGAGTGGGGAGGGGCAGCAGGAGAGGGAGAGAGAGAATCTTAAGCAGGCTTCACACCCACCCAACACGATAGTCTCAGGACCGTGAGATCAGGACCTGAGCTGAAACCAAGAGTGCGGGGCCACCGCACTGAGCCACCCAGGTACCCCTTGCTTTCCATAAATTTTAAAGTCTGTACTCGATAAGTTTAAAATGTATGGTAATACTATCTCGTGATCCTGTGCACTCTACAATCTTTCCCCTAGAAAACTAGCCTTCTTATATAGCTGTCTTGCGACCTGGAGCCACTGCTTTTTTCTCCTCTGTTTCAACAAAGAAATTACAATTTTTCTAGATGTAACTACAACTATTTCAGGTACATCCCCAAATCCCATGCTCTTAGTCACCACTGTTGTGCTATACAAATTGGGTTATTCATTATTTTAGCTGAACTATAGTTTCTCCATCTCTGATTTTCACTTCCACCCTAAATAATACCCACGTATTGTTCCCAGAGTGAGCTGGGGTTATCAGTCAGCTTTGTTATGAAATTGCCGCACAGCAGTTACAAACTCTCAGTGCCATAATACCTGCATCATACATGTGTGATAGCCACAGCTCGGTTGAGGTAGTTCTGCTGGTCTTGCCTCCGATGCATAGCCGGGTGTCAGGCTGTCTGTCTGCCTGGGCTTGGCTTCTTGCTGCTACCCAGGCTCCTTTCTGTGCTTCCTGTGTTCATCTGCACCCACGTATCAAGGATCGCAAATTTCTCCTCCTCACAATAGCAAAAACGCGAGAAGGCAAGGTCCACTGTACAAGCCCAATGCAAGAATTTTTCTCTGGCCAAAGCAAATCATAAGTCTAAGTCCAGCATCAATGAAAGTGAATATTTGCTGAATAATCCAAATGATCAGAGCTTTCCTATTTTAATTACTATTGACATATAAAAAATCACCCCAGAATAAGTGATTAAAAAAGAATTTTCTTTTCTTTGTAATTTTGTATGTCAGGAATTTGGGCATGACTTTTCTGTACTATTCTTGTTTGAAGTAACTCAGGGGTCATAGTGAGATGGTAGTGGGGGCTTCAGTCATTTGAAGATGGATGGATGGGCTGGATAACAAAGAACTTACTTACGTGGCTGGCCACTGACGCTGCCTGTTGGCTGACGGCTCAGCTGGGCTGTTGCCTGGAGAGCTAATATGTGGCCTCTCCAGCATGGAGGTCATACGGCAGTGGGACTTGACATGACAGAGTCCAAGAAGAATCAGAAGCACTGGGGAGTGGAAAAGTAAGGCATAGAAGAAGCCTTACTCAATTGCCTTGGTTCACAACCCTTTTGGAAACTTCCTGGGTGAAATGTGAGCCTGTCCCTCATGTGGAGGACAGGGAGAGACAGAAGGAAAAGGCAGGCCACTCCAGCTTGGCAGGGGGCAGGTTCAATAAGCAAAGGAAATTACATACGAGGCTTGTCTTGGGCAGAAGCAAGACACATAGGTCTCAGCACCCACCTGCCAAATCTTAAAAGTTTATATAGAGGCCTTAGCTGGGTTCAGTCACATATACTGGCCAGGTGCTTTCAACACCACATCACTATCTCAAGGCTTTGTCCTTGGGGCAGCTTCTGGGAGAGGGGCAGGCAAGCAGGAGCCACATTCCAAGGACAGGTAGCAGGTGAGGAGCCTCTGATTGCTGGGTTCAGCTCCCAGGTCAACCAGCCAGTCACATTCTCTCAATGACCTTCTTGGCGATTAGATAGTGGTACCCTCCAATTTTGAGTAGGTGGTTAAAGGTGACTGTGTGTGTGTGTGTGTGTGTGTGTGTGTGTGTACACATTTTCAGATTGTTAGGAATACTTTAGTGTTAGAAACATTCTTACAGTTTTCTTTTAAAGGGTGATGCATGTCCTCAGGAAAGGCACTTATAATACCCCACTGCCATCACTTGATGTCTACCAGTGATGCTGTTCTTTAGGCTGAGATTATAGCCCCTATTAGAAAACCCCTCAGAAATGACCACTTGACAACCTTCCACCAAGTCCAAATATGAGCGAGGTCTCCAGGAAGCAAGAGCCTCTGACGGGCTGCAGGTGGACAGCCCGGCTGGCTTCCCTTTCATCCTGATCACTTGCTGAGCTCCAGCGGAGCCTTGGCTCTTGAAATTTTAGGGATGTGTCAAATACACCTACTTACTGCTGTCCCCAAATACCGAGCTTTTGGTCCTTTTGCCTCCGGATTTTGCCTTCCAATTTCTAAATCTCCCAGAGACTGTGATTTCCAGCCAGTTGTCTTCTCAGACCAGTAAGACCACTCCTTTCTGTTTGGGCCCTATGCCATGGTCCACGCAGGAAACTGGAAAGGGCCCTCAGGGACAAAGTTAGGTAGATGCCTGTCTTGTAATGTGGTTCGAATTTTTCCAATCATGACTACATTTGCATATATATTCAGTGTTTCTAAACGTTGCCCAAATATCTTTAAATTCATTTGTGCACAAAGGTAACATATATTTTATGCCATTTCATGGTGATTACACCCTATTGAACTTTTTTTTTCAAGTGACACATCTACTTGATTAGTCCTATGGCAGCTTGCTTTTATTACCTAATTTCTAATTGTGTTTCTCTCTCATCAATATTCTCAATCCATCTTTGTCATTATATTTCCATTTTAGTCCCCTAGACTATTTGATTGCTTCCAATACTCATTAGTATCTAATTTATTCTATTGTTACACATAGCACAGGCATTTTTACACATCTTAGAGCTTTAAAAGCTTATTTAGTGATTTTATGCTGAAAATACAAAAAATACGTAGTTACTGTAAGTAGTTACCACTTTTTGTAAATTGCAGGCAGACATTTTATATACATGCACTGATGGGATTGGATAATCATATAAAATACATGCCTACTTATACTTCGGTGAAAGATAATAGTATTTATACATCACAATTTAAAAATTTCTATAAGTGTCAGTTCTCCATTCTTACATAATTAAGAATAAGTGCTTTTTAGTGGCTTTATTTTGCCTGCAAAATGTCCCTCTGCTACAGTTGCATCCCACCCATGCTTCTGCTTGATATTTCATTAGACTAAGATAATACAAAGTAATGGGTGTAGTAAACAGGATTAGTTTTACCAAAATCTCAATTTCTAAAATGAAAGATGAAGGTAGTAATGTAAACTTTTAGTAGAGCCATTACTTGGTTTGCTTTCTTTGCTACTCTTTGCCCATGTATTTTTTACCCTAAAAACCTCATAAAATAAAATCAAAAAGTGTTCACTTATATATAAAAAACTATGCAAACATTTAATAAACATATAATATTCAACTTGCAATCTTTTAATTTAAAAGTTAAAATAAGCATAACCTAAACAAGATGACACAATTTGATCTCTTAAAAACATTGTGGGGATATAAATTTAAAACCAATTAGCTAATTTTCAGAAATGTAGGTTCATGGGCTTTAAGTGATATGGCTTATTTTAGTAACAGTAAAATAATCATGCAAACCAAACAAAAATACAGCTCAGCTAAACTTCTTTAATTATAAACTTTGATTAGTATATTGGAATTGAAAATAAAAAGAAACCATTAACATAAAGGCATGAAGTTTGGTATGAATAAATAACATCACTATTTATAAACAAAATTATGGCTTAGAAATATGTGGTAAGAAACCAGAATAAGTCAGAGATCTAAGAAACACAATGGGTTATCTAGTGAATGCAGGCACATTTTCAATGGAATTTGATGTTAGACATTTCACTAAATGAGCTGAAACTTTTTCCAGATACATGTTATAAAACAAGTTCATCTGCAAGTAATTTAATTTACTTATGTGAAAAAGCTCAGCAATGCTCTGTGTGGCATTAGGTGGCTGAGACATATCACAAAAACAATTAGATCATACTGGAAACCAGCTGTGCATCAAGTAGATTGCTTTTATCTAAGTGATAAAAACCTTGTAGAGTGTGAACAATATTGGGTATAAAATGTAACATTTTAATGAGCAACATAAAAGAGGAATAGAATGAACAAAAGAAATGGCAAATTTGCACAGGTCGTGTGCAACTGGAGGAAGGGAAAAAGGAAACGATAAAGATTTGTGTTGGATTGTGATAAACTGTTCACCTGTTCTGACTTTTAATCAGAAAAACATCAACATCATTTAATTAATTTATCAAATATGTGATCTTAATTTGTAGTTCAGTCACTCTGGGAAAATTCAGAGTTTATAGATTATATTCTGAAAGAAGGCAGACAGGATGTTATCAAAATCTATTCTTTACCAGGGAAGGTTTAGAGGAAAAGAGGTGAGAAATCAAGAAGGAAAAAAGGAAGGAAGAAGGCAGCATAGACAAAGAATAAGAGAGAATTGGGTTATCGGGTTATTTTGATGTACATTCATGATTAAGAAGGGTCTAGTGAAGACACACAGCTCATATCACTGTCATATTGGAGTCACTGAATAAATGTTAGATGAATGAACGGATGGATAATCTTGCCTGAGTTGGAGAAATAAGTTTCAAGCCAATGAAAAGATTAGTCAAGAGTACCACAAAGTTTTCTAAGTAGTATCAAGGAAGACATTACTTACTTTACTTATGAACTTTCTAATGTAACTTGTAACATTTACTGAGTCTGTTTCTTACTAATGAGATTTTAGTTTTAAATAGTTCCAAACTTTGTTGCAGTTTAAGAACACAGCTGCAAACTACATCTGATTATGAACAGTCACATATCTGGGGACAGGAGAGTATTATTTCCCATTCTGAAGTATTTATAATTGTTACCATTTATTGAGCATTTACTATGTCCCAAGCCATCGACTAACCATATTATGTTTATTAAGTTTTTTTATTAATTCAAACTTTTTAAATTTTTATTTATTTTTAAAGATTTATTTATTTATTTGAGGGGGGAGGAGCAGAGGAAGAGGGAAAGANAGTTAAATAGACTCTGCTGAGCGCCGTGCCCTACATAGGGCTTGATCTCAGAATCCTGAGATCGTGAGCTGAACCCAAGAGTCAGATGTTTAACTGATTGAGCCACCCAGGCACCCCCACCATAGTTTTAAAAACTTTGATTTGATTGTGATGTGCATCTGTTTTTCACCTAGTGATGTGTGGACTGAAGAGCTAATATAAATTGGTAAGTGATATTTGAATTGTGTTGTTTGGAGACTGGTGTTATTTAACCAAATTGTGATCCCTGAAATTTTTGCATATCAGAACCATACAAAGCAAGGGCTGCTTTTGTGTGTGAGTGTGTGTGTGTGTGTGTGTGTGTGTGTTTAGAGAGACTTATTTCAATATTGAGTCATTTCTTAGGATAAACATATAAAGTACTCCACCTGAGATTTTTCAAAAACATCTTACAATAAAATTGAATAGGTCTTCTGTGTTTATTCCTGGATAGTTCATAATATGCTGTTATTTTCTGAATGACATATTTTACTTTCAGCTTTTCTAACTGGTTATTTCTGATACACATGAAGGATATTTTTCTTAATGTATTGACCACTTTTAAGATAATTTGTTTTCATTTTGTTTCTTAGGTTTCTCAAAATATGATCATAACAACTGGAAATAATTTTATGTTGCTTTTACTTTCACAGCAATTATAACTCATAAATTATAAAATTATTCAAAATTTATACATGTATAATTTTTCCTGTTTTGCCGCATCAATTAGTATGTCCAGAATTATTTTTCAATGGTTCTAAGTCAAATGTAAAATCTAGTATTTTATACTTGACTAAGTTGTTGATTATTAGTTTCTCATCATGGTAAGGAAATTTTATTACATTATTAATTTTTAAATAATACTCTAAAATTAGACAATAAACTATCAATTGTAGATACATTTACCTTTTGACTCATTGATATAATTATTTTTATAGGTTTCCTAATATTACTTTCTGAGGACACTGCCTCCCCACTGAAGAAAGAGTTACAACTTTACCCAAGATGCTTCCTTCTATTTGATAGGTCATGTCCCCTATCTAATTAGAAATGTTTCAACATGTACCTTATATGCTTCCTTAATTTATAACATTGATTCAGGATTTTCTTTATGTAACCTCTTGGTCATCAGAACAGAGAAATAGAGGTAAAAAATTTCTATCTCTTCACTCAAGTCAATTTTTCAAACAGAACCTGAACTTCTATATTATTTTTCATAACCTAGTCACATCATCAGGGATGGGAGGAAATATAATATTATGAAAATTAAAATAAAAAATGATCAATATAATTATCACCATCATGAACTGCAAAAATCAAAATGGCTAGAAATAACGAAAACTCAAATCTAGAAAATTTTTGTCATTTACCTTTCAGTGCCCCAAAGTCACAATCATGAACATTATCTACAGTGTTTTATCAATAAGTCTTATGTTACATTTTACTCCAGAAATGAAAATATTTTCATAAGGATTATAGGAAACACATAGAATATTATTTTTGATATTTTATGTTTTATGTCACCCCTTCTTCATCTATTTCACATGCACAGTAGAATGAAACTATTCAGTGAAAGTCTAAAAGAATAAATGCTTGTGTGGTTGTGTGTTTGCTAAAAGCAATTATATTTTAAGAAGAATGAGCACAATTACATGTATTTGTTTTCTGTATACTTCCTTTCTTCATCTAGAGGTTATTTTGGGGTAATGATAGGCAAATGTGACTCCTTTTAAGAAGTTCCATGCTGGTAGCTACTTGTTCTAATAAGAATTATATTTCAACTTTGGATAAGCCTAAATTAATATGGATTTGGTTATAAGGAGAACTTATTAATTTCTGCCATCCGGCCCATTTAATTACCCTTAGCTTCCTAGGCATTGAGTTAATAATTATTCTTACTACTACCTTCTCACATTTACATAGATTTTGAAGGAACTTTGAAAACAATAAGCATGCTATTATAATTCATAAGATCACATGATGTTGAAATGTAATTATATGTTGCCGTTAAAATTCATTTTAAATCTTTTTTTTTTTTTTAAAGATTTTATTTATTTATTCGACAGAGATAGAGACAGCCAGCGAGAGAGGGAACACAAGCAGGGGGAGTGGGAGAGGAAGAAGCAGGCTCATAGCGGAGGAGCCTGATGTGGGGCTCGATCCCATAACGCCAGGATCACGCCCTGAGCCAAAGGCAGACGCTTAACCGCTGTGCCACCCAGGCGCCCCTAAAATTCATTTTAAATCTTAAAAGGGGTGCCTGGGTGGCACAGTTGGTTAAGCATCCATCTCTTGGTTTCAGCTCAGGTCATGATCTCAGGGTTGTGAGATTGAGCCTGCATGGGCCTCCATGCTGAGCATGGAGCCTGCTTGAAGTTCTCTCTCTCCCTCGGCCTCTCCCCTCAACTTGCTCACACTCTCTCTCTCTCTAAGATAAAAAAATAAATCTTTTAAAATACGGCAAATTATTTTAATATAAAAAACCAAATGTTTCAAAAGAAGTCAAATAATTGAAACCTATTATCAATAAATTATAATAGTGCTTAAATGAATAGAGTTCAATATCGCTTTAAGAATAGGTGAAAGATAAATGAGGTAGAAAACTAGGGATGTATGTAAATGTAAATTACATTCCAGCTGAGGTCATCCGTCTTTTCACTACAATCTAGCTGTGAGACCATTGCTGGCCTCTCAATTCCAGTGGCTTATGTGTCATAATCACTTCAACCTCAGGAGTTCCTGTCCCTGCTTCTCTTTTGTATACTTTATATTAGCCGATTGAAGGAAGGCATCCTTGTTGCTTGAAATATTAGACTTTATAGCAGAATATACAAGTTTGAGGATGACAGAATTTTTATGTGACAGCAATAGAAATATTTTAGAATGTCTTTCTTAACTATTCATCCCATCTCACTTTCCATATCAAGCACATTCTGTCATTATCTTGTTTAGTGTTTTATTTTCTAAATACTAGAAATTTTTATTTTTTCTGTTGACTTTGTATTTTTTGTTTTACCCTCCCACTGAAATGTAAAATTTATAAGAGCTTTGTCACCTAATATCTACAGTACTCAGGTTAATGTCTTTACCATAAGCATTCAATAAGTGTTTGTTGAATAAAAGAGGGAGAAATCTCCATTCTTCAAAGTCCTTCTGCCACCAGACCAACTATCCTAACATTTCACCTGGGACTTGCTCTGTTACTTGATATTCTCTTCTCCCTCTTTTGCCACTACCCTCTTCTTTAGGAATTCTGCTCCCCTTTTTTAGCTTGTCTTTGGAGCATATACATCTTGACCCATGATTTGAAATAATCATCTTCCACCCCTAAGCAATTGTCAAAATGTTTCTCCTTAAAGAAAATTCTGGGAGTGCCTGGCTAGCTCAGTTGATAGAGCACGTGACTCTTGATCTCAGGGTCATGGTTTGAGCCCCATGGATGGTGTGTAGTTTACTTAAAATAAACATTTTTTTAAAAAGAGAAAGTTCTGTACTAAAAGGAATTCTATTACTAGCAGTTGAAATAATATGCATTTATTTTGCCTCACACAAAGTTGGTTGGTAAATAATGAAGGTTATATTTCAAACCATTTAAGAAATCTTTCATTATATATAACCATTAAAATAAATAAACTCAAAATCAATAAGTTAGTAGAATTATTAATTATTAAGGAAAAACATGTAAATACCTCAAACTATCAAATTTCAAGTGGATTGAAAAGTCGAAGGTAAAAACCTCATGAACAATTAGATGGCTATATAAAAATAATTATGTATCTAATCTTCTGGTGGTAAAATATTTCATCACCACTAGAATACATGAAAAATGTGAATTAAATGGTTGACAATAAATTATCTCCTTTTTTTTGCCAATCGAAGTTTTAATGAGTAAAAACAAAATAATTGTATTTAGTGCTTATGATTGAGGATAACCTTCCACCAGTATCTCAGCTAGACAAAATTCCTCTGCTGATGAGGTGACCGAAACCTGCATATTTACATAGATTGAGTATTTGGTGGTCATGTCTCTATCAAGTTGGCATTTAAAAATTTCCAATGTACCAGCATTCTCCATATAAGGAATACTAAGCACTATATCAATGGTAACTTCTGGTTTTCAAATAAATCTTCTTATCTTCACTGAGTAATAGTGGCTCAATTTCATCTGAGGACTTGGAATCAGTCACTACAATGATTCTTTACTGAACCCACACGGGGAGCCCAAAATCGCCATGGACTCTTTCGGCTTCCAATTTAATAGGATCATGACTGTGCCCTAGTGGAAACATTTCTCTTTTAAGAACTAGAGCCTTCTAACCAACTGATGAAGTTCACAGATATGGGAAAGTAGTTTATTTGCTATTAGTGAGAGTGGCCAGTTTCCTAGCTGTTCCTTTGTTACTGGGGTAGAAGGTTCTAGAGTAGATGGCACCATATGTGGCCTCCGCTTTGAGGAATATACCACACCTTATAGGATAGCATCCCAAATGTATAGTTTGTGTATCCCAGATAATGTTATAATTGAAATTCCAGTGGGTTATCCCGCCATACCTTTGCCATGAAATGAATTTCTTGATGATGATTGGACTGTCAAAATAATGGATAAAGAATGAATGGTGGTACTGACAAAAATGTTCCAGATAGGAAAAGCAAATCTGATTGTTGTCTGATATATGAATCTGTTACTCTGCAGGTAAATCATTACTCCTTCCATGATGCAAGGGGATAGCGGAAGCAACCTGTTGCCATGGCTGGTGCTGCCAGGAAAGTTGCCAGAGCAAAGACCCCAATTTGTTTTTGCTGTTGTCAGTTGGATTCTTGATAGTCATAGTTGAAAGATGAGCCTCAGTGAGGGATATTCTGTATTTCGAAATCACGTACGGCCTTTCTCCTAGCTGCCATGAATTCTTGGTAAGCAGGTAGATAGTATCTGACTAAATTTCACAAGATGGATCATTTTCATTATTAAGAGTCTCCTCTTCATGGTGCTTTTGGTCAGCATATTACAGGACACAAATATCCTCAAATACTGTGCTCAGTCCCAGAGATCTATTCAGATATTTTTCCCTAGATCGCTTTCTCAGCTATCTTTTTAATCTTGTAAAGATTGAGATTGTAATTTCATTTATATATATGGATCTTTATTCCAAGACTAAATTTTTGTAGTAAAAGCTTCAGTAGAATTAAATATATTCAAAGCAGTAATCAAGGCAGAGTGCATTTAAATGCTATAAATGATAGATATACAGTGAAGTCTTTCTTTTTTAGATATAACTGACACATAAAATTATATTAGTTTTAGGTATACAACAAAATATTTGATATTTGTGTATACTGTGAAATGATCACCCCAATAAGTCTAGTTAAAATCTGTCCCCATAAATAGTTACACATTTTTCTTCTTGTGATGAGGGCTTTTCAGATCTATTTTCTCAGTGGCTTTCAAAAATGCACTACAGTGCTGTTAGCTATAGTCACCATGATGAACATTACATCTCCATGACTTAGTTATCTTATAAGTAGAAGTTTGTACCTTTTGACTCCCTTAACCCATTTTGTCCACCTCCCACTCTGCTTCTGGCAACCACCAATCTGTTTTCTGTATCTGTGAGCTTGGTTGTGGTTTTTTGTTGTTGAAATCTTTAAGTAGAGGAAAGATTAAATATATCTGGATAGACCAGGGTAAATATGAAGGACAAAGTAAAATTTGAACTGGGCTTGATGAGTACTAAAATTTTAACAGCAGAAATATTCTTGCTCTTTTTTAAAAGAAGAAACTCAAATTCCAGCTTTACGATGTTCTTTCAACACATGCCAGTTTACAAAGATAAAACACTGTTCTTTCACATACATTTTTAAGTCTTGAAATCTTAGGAAGAGAGGATGCACATACACAAAACAAATATGTAATAGAAATGATAATTTCTAGGTAACCAGGATTTGATTAACTAGTCTCATATTTCCATACTAGACATTTTGTGCTATTTTTAGAAAAGAACATTCTTTAGTGTTTTTAGCATCAAATGGTCAAAATAACATCAATTTTTATCATGGCCATTCACCATGGCTATAAAGTAAAAAATGTATGGACATCAATCATATCAAACTCAAGGGTAAAGTTCCTAATTTTTTAAAGTCCCCAAAAGTCATGTGAATGTTTCCTTCAAAACCTATGCCTGAGAAAGGTCAGCCCTGTTCTAAAAGTAGAAACAGTAAAGTCATGAGTAGGTTCAGAACTTTTCAACCTCTATTTTCTCATTATTGTGGAAATGCTGAGGTTTCAGGATAAACTACTGCTAATACAGTGAAGGCTTCTTTGGGTCAGATGGATAAGAGTCAATATTAGGAAGTCGAGTCACATAACATATTTTTTAATCATAATAAAACCTCAAGAAATCTGGAACTTTTTTTTGTGGATTTGTAACCATTTTACTTTAATGTGAATGTCAGATTTGTAAATAAGGTTAGCCAAAGGATAGAGTTTTTAAAAAGATGGAAAATGTTAAAGTAATTTAAAATAATCAAATACAGATTACATGGTTTAAGCCAATATAAAATATTTTCATGTTCTTTAGAATGCTTTAAATTATAAAACTTATGACTGTGAGAAACATCTTGAACAGTGAGAAATAGATTGCAACATGTAAAAGATAATGGGGAACAATTTAGATTAACAAAGAAACTATTATACCTGCCTCTATGTTGAAAATTTCTTCAAGTTCCTTAGTAGTTATTGATTTCCATTATTTCAATTGTTAGAAAATACATGATGTATACATTTCAGATTTCTCAAAATTATTCTTTCCTTATCTTTTACCAATGCCTCTAAATATTTAAGATAAAAATGCATATTTCTTATTGAAATAAGACTCTGATTCCATTTTTAATGTTTCACTGCTGATAGCTTTCGTATCATACAATTTCCCCTCTTCCTTCTACCGCACATCTAGAGAAGTTGAGAAGAAAACGTAGGGGCTTCCACATTTTGTGCCAGCAGGAAGTTTGAAGACTATAAGCCCTCTCCATGTGCATTGGAACCCTCACCCCAGCTCCACCCTGTAATCATAATAAAAGTCTAGTCTCTTTTTTCTGATCACCTAAGCCATTTTGGATCTGTCTGGAAGCCTCACTGCTCTTCCCAGAAAGTCTCAGTATGTGAGCAATGAACCTTCTTAGAACCCCTTGGTGTGTGCTATTGGTCTCAACATCCAAACCAAATTTTTGGTTGGTGGTATATATATATCCTGTGCCTATGGGGGTGATTGTGACACTTATTTATGAATAAAAACTTTTTAAAAATCTATATGTATTCTTAACTTAATTAATCTGTAACTTATTTTGGTGTATTTATATTAACTATTCATATACACAAAATGGTCATTTAGTTTTAAAATAAAAAGTAGCTTTTGATTTAAAAAGAGTTTTTAATTAAAAGGACAAAATTGTAGAAGTCAAATTACATTATAATATTAAAGAATAATAATAAGAGTAATTTAGAGAGGATGATACATAGCTACAAAGCATATGGACCTTGTATTGACTTCATGAAACATGGAAGTTTTAAAGAATAGTTGAGAAAAAACAAGTGGTCTGGAATTAAAATAATATGAATTCATAGCATCAAACAATAAACAGAAAATTGTTCCAAGAGCCCTTCCTTTATTTTATTTATTTTTTTCAAGTTTTTATATAAATTTCAATTAGTTAACATACAGTGTAATATCAGTTTCAGGTATAGACTTTAGTGATCACCCAGTGCTCAGCACAAGTGCCCTCCTTAATCCCCATCACCCATTTAACCCATCCCTCTGCTCCTCTCCCCTCCAGCAGCCCTCAGTTTGTTCTCTATAGTTAAGACTGTTTTTTGGTTTGCCTCCCAAGAGTCACCTTTAAAATACCTGCTAGCTAAAAGAACTGAATTGATCTCTAAGATATCCTTAGTTACACAGTTTACAGTTTTAGATGAGAAATTGCTCTGAATTTGGTCACTTGCCTTCAGTTTCCCCTTGAGATACTATATACTGACATTTACATATAAATCCTAGATAGGTCCTGAGGATGTGTAGATGAAGAAAATATTATTCAGGACCTTGATGAAGAATATGCGTCTTTCTTATCATAATGGTTGGCGAATCCTTGTGTTTAATTGGGTCACAGCAGCAGCAGCAACAGCACATACATGCATATGAAAGTTTGATTAGAGTTGTTTTCTTTTTTATTTTTTAAATTTTTTATAAAAATATTTTTTTATTATATTATGTTAGTCACCATACAGTACATCCCTGGTTTCTGATGTAAAGTTCCATGATTCATTAGTTGCGTATAACACCCAGTGCACCATGCAATACGTGCCCTCCTTACTACCCATCACCGGTCTATCCCATTCCCCCACCCCCCTCCCCTCTGAAGCCCTCAGTTTGTTTCCCAGAGTCCATAGTCTGTCATGGTTCATTCCCCCCTCTGATTACCCCCCCCTTTCTTTATCCCTTTCTTCTCCTACCGATCATCCTAGTTCTTATGTTCCATAGATGAGAGAAACCATATGATAGTTGTCTTTCTCTGCTTGACTTATTTCACTTAGCATTATCTCCTCCAGTGAACATGGACGGCACTGATTAGAGTTGTTTTAAAGCCCTGGAGGCCAGGTCGGAGGCCCCAGATCCCCATGTATATTGGTAGTACTGTCTTTCCTTAATTCTTTTTCCTCTTTCCCACCAATCTGTAAACTAGGGTGGTATTATCTTGTACTTCGGTGTGCATATGAATGACCTAGGAATTTTGTTAAAATGTAGATAATAATTCAGTAAGTCAGGCATGGGGCCCGCGATTCTATACTTCTAACAGGCTCCCAGGTTATGCTGATGCTGCTGGTGTGATGGCAAAAGCATTCTTAGAAAGAAAACTCTCCTTTTGAATGAAATTTTCCAAGAAACAATACATAAACTAGATAAATAGCAATCGTCGTTTCTCAGGCAGTTCAAATCTCTATGGTTTGGCAGAAATGTTTCCTTTTATATAGATCCTCCATTTTTATGCTCTGGTTCAAAATACACATCTTTATTCAGACATCTCCTTTGAGAAGCTGACTCATATCTAACATCCTCGACTTTAAGAGATTCAAAATGAAATTCTTGATTCTTCATATCTTCTAAGTTGTTCCCAGATCCCACCGACTTTTTTTTTCTTTTTAATCTCAGTACTGGTACCATAAATCCTATTTCTCCCAATTCAAAATCCTTAAAGGATCTTGATTTCTTCCTTTACCGTTTTTCATTACTTTCAACTTACTTCCAAATTCTTGCTTACTCTCTCTTCATACATCTTGAATCCAAACTCTTCTTTCCATTTCTGCTGCTTCATTTTCATGACACCCTTGTTCTTTCCTGAGTTGATCGCTGTGTTAACCTATCTCATCTCTTTGCTTCCCCTCTTGCCCCTGTAACACATTCCCTACACAGTGGTAGGAGTGGTTTTCTATAAAGGCTTCACCTAGCTCTCAAAATGCTATCAAAATCATTACTTTAACCTACAAATTATTCCATGATCTGCTCCATGTCTGTCTTCACATTATCTAGTATAGATCCTTCTCAATTTACTACATCAAGAAGTATGTTTTCAGTTCCTCAAACATGCCAAATATGCAAAATGGCTCACCATTCCTAGTACCTGGCTTAAACTTCATGCTCACTCTATAAAATACAACTGAGGAACCAGATGCATCATCTCCTATGGCAGTGACCATAGAATATACTTGGACAGTCATTACTTTGGATATTAGTAAACATGTGTGAAGGGTGAACCAGTCTCTGATTACATTGGATTGACTGGATAAAGGCGCTCATTAGGCCTCTGGTGCATCTCCTTTACTTGGGCCTTTAGTTACAGCTGAAGTTGAAAAGTGTTTTCCATTCACGTTGTAGCCAACTACCATCTGCTTCAAGATTACTTAAGGTACATGTTAAAATGCATTTTCTTGAGGCAGATAGCCACAGAAATTCTTATTTAGTAGGTTTGGTTGTGGCCCTGGAAGCTGCATTTTAACAAGTCTTCAGGGAGTTCAGGGGCACTAATGTGTTAAGACCACTATAAGAAGAAATCATCTTTCCAGATATAATCTTGGCTCAAGATTGTAACTCAATTGCACAGAAGTTGACAGAGCCTTCATCACAACAAAGCCAGGAAAAGTTGCACTTACTTCATGTCACCTGGGACAGATAATACAGATGTGCCATCTGCTAGTTTTAATGTATGAGTAAATTCTACAGAAATGCTCAGAATCCAGAACCCAGAGTGAATATTCATTTGTTTGTAGTTGTAGATTTTGATACAACATGTTTTACCCCTTTGCTAAAAGAATGAAAGACAAGAATAATCTCTCAGCCTTCCATAGAAACTGGAGATTTGGAGAATCATAAAGTTTCTAATTTGAAAAGGAACAGTGAAATCATAACGAGGGGGCACTTACTGTGTGTTTATGCATTAACTTATTTCTCCATCACCTGCTTGACAGAATCACTATAATAATACCTATTTTATAGATGAAAAAACTGCCACACAAAAAGGTTAAGAAAAATTTCCAAATTTATATGGTTATGATTGGTGGATGCTAAGAATTAGGAGTTCAGACTTTAACCACTACAATTTTTTGTTGGATCTTCTATTATCTCAGGGGTCATTTTATCACATGCAGGACACTGTTGAGACTGCCCTGCTATAAAAAAGTCAACTTTATCAGCATATTCTCTGTAAACTCCTTAACAGGACATTTTCCAACCACAGATCAGATGCTTTCTCTAAAAGAGGCAGATTGTCAATTTGAAATGACATTAATGGTTTTCATTTGTTTTCCAAGTCTTACTGACTGTGAAATAGAAGACTTAAAAAATGTCACAGAAGTATTTTTAAAAAGGTAAGCAGGATTCTGGAAAGAGGGAGTGGAGGCCTGTTATGAAATAGGCAGCAGAAAGAATGAGGTGTGGAGAAGTACAGGGTATGTTAAAAAAAAAAAAAAGTATTTAGAATGATGGATTCTGGAATTTGCTCATGTTCTTTGGCTCTCCCAGCAAGCTCAGGTGGGGAATTAAAGATATAGCTTCCTATTAAAAACCATGGACTTTTGGGGCGCCTGGGTGGCTCAGTCGTTAAGTGTCTGCCTTTGGCTCAGGGCGTGATCCCAGCAGTCTGGGATCAAGCCCCGCATCAGGCTCCTCTGCTGGAAGACTGCTTCTTCCTCTCCCACTCCCCCTGCCTGTGTTCTGTCTCTCTCTCCATCAAATAAATAAATAAAATCTTTAAAAAAAAAAAAACATGGACTTTTAGTCCACTATTCCTACAAAAATGAAGTTTGATTACTCAAGATTATTTAATATAAATTAGATGGTAAAAAATTACAAAACACATATAGGATATACATCTAATGTTAAGCCCATAGTGTTTTTTAAAACACTTATCCACAAGTCTTTTAAAATAACTAAGTTATTCCTAAGATCACTTTCCATGAAAAATCTACTATAGTTGGGAATTACAAAGATTTGAAACAACGACATAGAAAGACTAATTTTCTGAGCTCTAAGTTTTTGAGAACACTGTCAACTGAATTTAATTGGCATAATTATCTCTTCACAAATAGAATAAAATTGTTTATTTGGATCAGGTTAAAAATGATTAAGGGAAAAAGGGAAGAGCAATTAATTTCATGAGTCCAGATTTTAACCTTTTTGAAATTGCATGGAGACTATTTAAGGATTATACTTCTAAACTGATTAATTGCCACAAACTAGAATTTAAGTCAGAGACTAAAATTAATTATCCTAAATTTTTATCTGACATTAGTCTAAATAATCTTATATGAAAGAGCACTGAAATGCTCTTCTTAAATTTAAATTCAGCCACAGAGATTTTGAGAGTCAAATTTCTTTTTTTTTTTTTAAAGATTTTATTTATTTATTTGAGAGAGAGAGCATGTGCGCACAAAGTAGGGGGAGAGGCAGTGAGAGAGGGACGCTGAGTGGGGAGTCCCACTTTGGGGCTCAATACCAGGATCCTGATGTCACGACCCAAGCCAAAGTCAGACATTTAACTGACTGAGCCATCAAGGCACCCCAAGAGTCGTATGATGATACAATCATGATAATGACAACTGAAGGCAAATGAAGATGAAGCAAGTGAATATTAGATTTCTGTATTTTTGCAAAAGAAAATTTTGCCACATTTACTCCAAAATTGAATGCCTTAATGAATAAATCTAATATTCACTTTATTCTCAGTACTTTTTTAAAAAATTATTTATTTATTTATTTATTTGTGAGAGAGAGAAAGAGAGAGAGTGAGAATGAGTGTGGGGGGCAAAGGGAGAGGGACAAGATGATTCCTTTTTGAGAGGGGAGCCCAATGCAGGGCTTGATCCCAGGACTCTGAGATCATGACCTAAGCTGAAGTCAGATGCTTAACCAACCGAGCCACCTAGGCGCCCTTATTCTCAGTACCTTAATGAAACTTTTGAGTTCATTGGTGAGTGAAAACACTTAGGACTTGTGGATAAGTGTTTTAAAAAAATACTGGAGAGCACTTCTCTGTAGCAGTAACAACAATAGAAGGTAGAATAAATGGTACAATTATTTCAGAGGGAAAAAATTAAATACATGCCAACCAATATATATCCAAAGAAATGATCTCTCAAGAATAAGAGAGAAAAAAAGATAATTTCAGATAAAATAATCATACTTCCATTAGATTGTCACTAAAGGAACTTATAAGGATGTAATTTCAGGAGGAGGAAATTGTTCTATAGGGAAGATTTGAAATACAAGAAGCAATGGTGAACATTTGTATTTTTTTAAAAGGTTTTGTTTGTTTGTTTGTTTGTTTGTTTGTTTGTTTGTTTGAGGGGGGATGCAGAGAGAGGGAGAGAATTTCAAGCAGACTTCATGCTGAGCCTGGAGCCTGACATGGAGCTTGATCTCACAACATTGAGATCATGACCTGAGCTGAAATCAAGAGTCAGATGTTTAGTGGACTGAGCCCCCCAGGTGCCCCTGAACATTTGTATTATGAGGATAAATTTTTTAAAAAGTGACTTGGACTGGTAATAATAATAACATGTAATTTTGAGGATTAGAAAAAAGAACTGTTACTGTGAGGTCTGAATGATACAGGGTTTGCAAAATTTATATTTTTACCTACCACAATATTTAGTAAGGGTTGCAGCTCTACTATCAGATTCCTTTCAGGATAAGTATATTTGTTTTGTTCCCGTATGTTTTATTTTTAGCTTGTCTTATAATTTATTTTCAACTTTATTTTTGGTAATGTATTCCTTTTTTTTTTTTTTTTTTTTTTTTTTTTTTTTTTGGTTTTCTCTGTGAGATATTTTAGTCTTGGATTTGAACCAATAGTTTAAAGACATAAATCTTGATTTCTTATGTTTAGGTGCATTCAAAATTATTGAAAATCATAATCAAATTATGTTTTATATCATGTTAAAACTTGAAAAATTCACAAGATAATCCAAAACTTAATCACTTGTAAGATGGTTTTAAAAACTGGTGATTTGGGGCACAAGTCCAGCCAGAGAATTTTAGCTTGTTTTTTGTTCTAACTTTGCATTTGAACACCTTTACATGGGTTTTAAACATAAAACTATCCGTTTCATGGCATTTCATACATTTATGTTACCTGCCTAATGCTTAAATTGTATTTTAGTTCTTGATTAGTGACTTACAAGATGACAAGTATATGAAATATGTGTATCCCAATTTAAAAAATGCTGGAAATTCCATAAACTTGCTTTCACTTTTCTAAGAAAGTCTAGCATGTAATACTAATGCCAAGATTTATTTAAAGCATATATTTGTCAATCGTTGATGTAAAATCATGAGCTAATTATTTAATAGCTCTGAGTCTGCTTACCATCTGTAAAATAAGTATAATAATAATTACCCTGTCCATTTCAACCAGCGTGCTGTGTAGATTTCTGTTACCACATTTCTCCCCACCCCCCAAATAAAACAGAGCTGTCTATTATATAAGGAGCTTAGAAGTTCTCACTGCTAACAACACGTAACAAGCTGTACAAACTGAAAAATCAGCAACTCTTCTTAAATTTGTCAGAAAAGTGAGGTCACAGGGCAAACCGTGAGATCGCAATTGGAGAGATAGACAGGCAAGTGTGGGCAATCACAATTTACCAGAGCAGAAAGCTCTGTGGGAACCAGTGCCAGCAAAACCTGAACTGGAATTGATGAATTGCTGGAGACAAATGTGAGAGTTAAAATCTCCAGGGGGACCCAGTTATAGAGAGACCCTACACTTTTGTGAGTTTTAGCTCCAGGAACTTAGAGTATACATCAGAGAAAAATGCCCTCATACTTCTGGCAAGGGGAGAGGAAAAGCAACCATTTTTAAATACCCCAGATAATTCTCGTCTTCTCAACAAAGCCTGCCTTCAGGAGAAAACGATATCACAGACCCTAACCTTCTGGGAAAGAGCATCATGGGATAATAACTAAGGGTTGTATGGAGACTGCAAGGGGGAATGTTATATCAGAAAGTTTTAAAATAAACATATCTTTAAAAAATTGAAACACAGGTCATCTCTCCATATGGAATATCTAAGAGACACTAGCTCATATTCCCATCTACACACTCTTGTTTTCCCCTTTCTAAAACTAATATCACTGAGATTCTAGGTTATATATTTCTTACTTAAAAAATTTAATAGCTATTTTAATAATCAGCTTACTCTCCAATGTAATATATCCTGACACTAAAATTATCTTTTCACACCAGTTTCCCCACTGCTGTTAATAAGGCAGTTAGTACCCCAATATTATAGACCTGAAAACTTTTCATCATCCTTAACCCATTCTGTTTTTGCAAGCAAATTTTCACAAACATTTTTCAGAATTTCTCATTCATTTTCATTACCACTGATCATCCCCAAAGTTATTACCATGTATGGTTGTTTTGGACATTTTTCAACATTTTTTGTTTCTACAGACATACCTCATTTTATTGTACTTCACAAATACTGCGTTTTTATAAACTGAAGGTTTGTGGCAACACTGCCCCAAGCAAGTCCGTTGGTGCCATTTTCCCCAACAACATTTGCTCACTTTGTATCAAATTTTGGTAATTCTCACAACAATTCAAAACTTATTGTTATTATTATATTTCTTATGGTGATCTGTGATCAATGATTATGACTCATTAAAAGCTCAGATGATGTTTCGTATTTTCAGCAATAAGTATTTTTTAAATTAAAGTATGCACATGTTTTTTAGATATGCTATTACACACTCGATAGACTACGGTGTAGTGTAAACGTAACTTTTAAGTGTACTGAGAAACCAAAAATGACTGATTTGAGGTGCCCGGATGGCTTAGTTGGTCAGGCGTCTGCCTTCAGCTCATGTCATGATCCCGAGATCCAGGGATCAAGGCCCGAGTTGGGCTCTCTGCTCAGCCGGGGGGGTCTGCTTTCCCCTCTCCCTCTGCCCCTTCCCTCATTCATGCTCGTTCTCTCTCTCTCTCTCTCAAATAAATAAAATTTTAACAAAAAAAAAAAAAGACTCTGATTCATTTTGTTGTGATATTTGCTTTACTGTGGTGGTCTGGAGACAGCCCAACCTACAATATCTCTGAGGTATGTTTGTATATATTAATTCTGTTCAGATTTGGTGTGTCTTGATTGATGTATTAAGGCTTACTTGATATCAATGATTGCTAGAGAACAGAGCACCCCAGACTGAAGGGTATCCTGGGCTGGGATGGAGGTGGGCCTGTGGAACCCAACTCCAAACATGAGTCCCTAAGGGGCAGCTGCCCTGTCCAGTGCTAAAGTCTAGAGGAGCCCCGTGCTCAACTTGAATTCCCCAATGGTCACTATTACAACTTTAAATCTGGTGGACAGGGAATAGTGGAAACAAATCCAAGTTCTTAGGAGCTAAGCTAGTGGTGGAAATGGTTTTTTAGTATGTGTCCATATAGGGCAAAAAACCAACCAAGGCATTGGTGATATGAAAAAAAAAAATTCATTCTTCAGGAAGAAAATTGTCAACATTGTTCCTTAATCAAATATACTTTTTGTGAATGTATTTTCAAAGATTCCTGACAAAACGCAGTTCCCTTTGCAACTAGGAAAGAACATAGCTAAATATCATCACCACTGAATAAGAAAAACAAGTGTAAGAATAAGGACCACGAAATTAAAGAGATTTCCAAAAGGAAATTCTATTTCATATTCTAATGGGGAGGTTTCTGTTCTCAGCTGGAGTTCCTTTGGGAAGAATTTAATTATTAGGGTAACAGAGACCAAGTCTTTGCTTAGATAAATAAAAAAACAAGTCTATCAGAGACAGAAGATTTCTTTGTACTGCAAGTTATAATAATACTTTGATTTTACACATCTCATCATCTAGTAAAATGAAAATTTAGCAATTAATCCCAGTTTGATTGTGTAATCAATATTGTCAGCCAACAATTAATACATGACATTTGGGACACCTACCGTATGTTTTGTGCTATGTTCATTATAGGACTGTAATTTGTTTTGAAAATTTATTTCTGTAACATTTCAGTTTTGTTATATGGTACTAGAGCTGATTAAAAAAATCAGCTTCAACAAATATAGGAATAAGAATCCTTTAGCTTTGAGAAGAGGTATATTAAAACCAAGATATAGCAAGGTACAGAGGAAAATACATTGTAATTATGTATCAAATTGTAGCTTAAATTCTAGGTTCTACTTACTAAGATATTTCTCTGGGTGGCATACTTAAAATCCCCTCTGAGCCTCAGATTGCACGCCTACACACTGGGACAAATATGATCTATTATGCTTATTTATGGGTTGTTAAAATAAGCAGAAATATTTTATTTTGTGGTTTTTTTTTTTTTTTTAGAATTTCCAAAATATCTAAGGCATTTTGCCTTAAGAAACCATCCAGAAAACCAAATGTGGAAAAGTCTATGTAAATAGCTTTTTCTCTTCTCTAGAGATCAAAGTGGGTTTTTTCAGAAAATCACATCTCAATTTGCAATCCCCGTCATGAAAACAAGCTTCACTCTGCACTGAAAGGATATTGATAAGACGAACTGCTTTTCCCATCAGTTCTGCTGCTTTTCTCATGTTAGATTTGTCGAGCCAGCTCACTCCTGGACACCCCCAAGGATGTCTCAAACCTAACATGTCCAAAACTGAAGGCATTCGCTCCTTCCACCTGCTTCTCATAGTGAAATTAAACAACAGTAAATACTCAGGTAATGACAGTGCTATCGACTTAATCATTTTAAGTCCGAACTTGGTACTCATCTTCGGGTTTACTCTTTCTCATACCACCTCCCCAGACATACAATCACCAAATCCTGCTGATTTTAAAACTTTCATTGGTTAAGTATTTCTCAAAACAGTATTCCTTTGATCTCATTGCCACTCTAACTCAGACCCTTTGAGAGTGCGAAATAGCATTATAACAGGTGCGGTTTCTACTTACTTAGCTTCCCTTAGATCCTTTATTTCTCTACTTCCAAAAAATATTTTATAATACTTTTCAGAATGGAGCATTTAATAATACATTACTCTCTGACTTAAAAATTCTTTTTTAAAAGATATTTTTAATTTTTAAGTAATCTCTGCACCCAACGTGAGGCTTGAATTTATAAGCCCAAGATTGAAAGTCCCATGCTGTACTAACTGAGCCAACCAGACATCCCTCCTACTTTAAAATTCCTAGAACTATTGATGTCCTATGACATGGTGCTTAGCATGCCACATAAGGCCACCATAATTTCACTTCGTCTTGTGAATGAGCACCAATTTCCACCATTTCTACTCATTTTTTTTGCTCTCAAGTAATAGAGAGGTACTTCACTGCCCAGTAGTTGTCACCCACTTCTACCTTCAGTTCAAGCTGTTCTCTCTGTCTGTCCCCTTCTCTACTAGTATTCTATGGCTTCTGTAAAAAGTTACCACAAAGGTTGTGGCATAAAACCACATACAAGTATCTCCTACAGTTCCCCAGGTCAGAAATTCAAAACCTGTTTCACTGGGTTGAAATCAATGTGTCAGGAAAACCCTGATCCCTCAGAATCACTAGGGAGAGAATCCATTCCTTGCTTCTTCCTGCTTCTGGTGGCTTCCAGCTTTCCTTGGCTTGTTGCCACATCAGTCCAGTTTCTGTCTCTGTGGTTACGTTGTCTTCTCTTTTGTGTCAAACACTTCTCTACTTCCTTCTTACAAGGATGCTTGTGGTCCCACTTAGGACCCACTCCAATAATCTAGGATAATCTCCTCACCTCAAGACTCTTAATTTAATTACATTTGCAAATGCTTTTTTTTCCTATATAATTTAACATTTACAGGCTCCAGATTAATTAGAACTTGCTATCTTAAGGGGCCATTATTCTGCCTATTACATCTACCTGTAGAGTTTAGCTAGGTTTCTCTTATCTGGTCCCCCATGGCACCCTGTGCTTACCTCAATTTACACTTGATATATAAATATTAAATATTCCTCATGAAAATGAAAACTTTTTTTTAAAGATTTTATTTATTTATTTGAGAGAGAGAGACAGACAGGGAGAGAGGGAACACAGGCAGGGGAAGTGGGAGAGGAAGAAGCAGCCTCCCAGCGGAAGAGCCTGACATGGGGCTTGATCCCAGAACTCCGGGATCACGCCCTGAGCTGAAGGCAGACGCTTAACAACTGAGCCACCCAGGCACCCCTGAAAATGAAAACTTTTCAAAGGATGGATGATTTTATTAATTTTTCTTTCTTACTGCCAATGCATTCTCATGATGTCTGACCAACCCATAGTAGGCTCTCAATGTGTATTTCTTGATCTATTGAAATGAAGACAGCTCTGCTCTTTTATTTTCAAAGTAGATGACTTACTCCATGGGAAAGAACAAGAAAGATCATATATGCTTATCTCACTGTCCAAAGCTCTCACAGCCAGTGTGGCTTGGTTCCTGACCCTGTCTAATGAAATAATGCAAATAAAAATACTTCACTTTTCAAATGCAGCCTTATTAATTCATTTTCTTAGGATAAAAATTCCAAGAGAAAACTGCTAATGGGGTTATATGGAGAGTACTGACTCAGAATTATATGGAACACATTAAAAAGTAATTATGTCCACATCTGTTTATTTATTAATGTGAAACGTGATCTAATCATCACCATTAATTCTTACATCTATAAATAAAACAAAATAAAGGTATACTTTGTTCAGAACAAACAACAAATGAAGAGTTAGGGCACATGACAGATACATGCTAAGGTGATTCCCCCGTGAGTCTCATCTTATGTAAGTGCAAGCATAATTTGCTTCTAACTACTAGAATATGGCACATATGGTGGAATATCAGTCCTATTATTATGTTACAAGATAAATATATATAAGAAACACACAAACACAAAGATCAGTATCTATCATCTATCTATCTATCTGCAGGGGCATATGGACAAAGCCAAGTGACGAGGAATTACGCGGTCATCCAAGAACAGAGAAAGGTCCTGGCTGATAACCACCACCACTATCAGCACCAGCACCAAACAGAGGAATCAGAATTCTACAGCCCCAGGGAGATCGGAAATAGCTTTTTTACCAGTAGGGCTTCAGAGAACGTCGCAGTCCCAGCTGACACCTGGATGGCGGTCTGGTGAGATCCTGAATCAGAAAATCCAGTTGAGCAGTGCTGCCTGGATCTGATCTATTGAAGTTCTGAGATAATAACTATGTGTTGTTTTAAGTCATCAGTTTGGGGTAATTTGTTACTCAGCAATAGCAAACTAATGTAGGACATAGCTTTTTTTGTAATACAGAATTGGCAGAAGTATAAGAAAGTCATTGCAGAATCTTACAGTAGTAAGAACCATAGAAGAAAATACTTGATATAAAGCAAAACTGAAAAAAAATTATATTTACTTTAAACAAGAAAGGAAATAGAAGGATATCTTTAAAATTACGCACAGCTTTATGCTTGTGAATATAAAGGGATAGTGCTCTAATGACTCAACTTTTGAAAAAATAACCAAGGAGATGAGGTAAGAAAAAAAAACAGTCAAATATAAACATGTATCATAAACCTGTTGGAATAACATCATTGAGGCCAGAGCACAGGTATCAGAATTTTGCAAAAAAAGGTTGAAAAGGGAAAATCTGTTTCACATAAGAACAAATGAGCAGGGAAAGGAGGGTTGATGGTGGTGTGTTATAGTGGAAAGACTGCAGGCTTTAGGCCAACCTGCTTCACTGCTTACTCTTAGTGTAACCCTGAGCAAATTACATTTTGAAATATGCTATCAGAGAAAATAAAATTTATTCTTGGAAATTGCATTAGGGTTCTCCACAGAAATAGAAGCAATAGGACATGATATCCACCTATCTATCAAGAAATGTATATATGAATATATATATATATATACACACATTATGTGTATGTATACAGTTATATATAATATATAATTATACATTATATAAATAATAGATAATATATAAAACAATATATAATATATAATTATATAAAAATAATATATAATATATAAAGAAATGTGTGTATATATACAAATAATGTACAACTAGTACAGACATTATAAAAAATTGGCTTATATGATATGAGGCTGAGAAGTCGTAAGATCCATAGTCAGTGAGCTGGAGATGCAGGAGAATCAAGGGTGTAGTTCCAGTCCAAGCCCAAAGGCCTGAGAACCAGAACTGATGGCATAATTTCCAGTCCAAAGGCTAGCACAGTTGAGACCCAAGAGGAGCCAAAGAGCTGATGTTTCATTTATGATTCAGGTTTATGTGAACAGAAGTGAAGCCCAGCTATTCCAGGCTACCCCCCAAAACCTCCCACACATGATTCATCATGCTCTTTCCCTCTCCACTGCCCCAGGGCAGGATGTTTGGAAACCAGGCATTGAAGATGTTGGACGAGAATGGTTTCACTGATCAGGAACACATATTTAGTATTTTATGTGAGCAGGAAATACATTTTCTTCTTTTTGAACCATTACATGTTTTGAAGTCTATTTATAACAGTCTTTCAGAGGAATCATACTTTTTATTCATTCAATTCCATTTAATGGTAGGATTCAGCTTGAATTCTGAAAATTTAATTTTGGAATATTTATTTCTAAAGGGTAATGAAAGGAGTTGAGAAAATAAGAGTTATGTATCCTTCTCACATCTGCATTGCTCAGCCTTTTAAACTCCTCTTTCTGCAGAATGTGCACTCACTGAAGGAAACCATACGTTGCTCACTCAAGCTTCCTGTTAGAGCAGCTGCGTTACAGAGGAGGACTGTTTTTGAGGACCATAGTCACTTTTGTTCTACTGACCAACTGCAAGAGATTAGGAAAGTGCTAAGAGCTAACTAAAATTTTAGTCTACTTGCAAACTTCTAACAAAAAGTTAAAGTAGTTTCAAAGAAAACTACCAGTGTCCATAGGAAGACCGACAGACAATTTTAGAGAAGAGGAAAAGGGCGAATAGCTGAGTTGTAATTACTATTAGCTACTGTGTTTCAACGATTGTAAATGTAGCAGGAAACTAAAACCTTATGAAACAATAAACACCTCAAGAATAATTTAAAAGAGTAAAATAAATATCAAATCGTTTACCTTGAAAAGATAATTGCAATTATAAGTATACATGCTGAGAAAAATTAGCAGAGGCATTCAATTATTTTGTCTCACACATGCTTTGAAAACCTTTGCAAATTGGTGAGGTATTCATTATTTTTCTTTAAAAAAAAACAGGCCCATGTAATTTAGTCAATTACTAACATGACATATTGAATAAAATTTTTCTTTAGAATATGATACTGAAATGAAAGATTATCTTTCAAAACTTGTTCTAAAAGTGATTAGAATTATAAAGGCATAACTGTCATAGGTCAATTCCATTAATGATGTCAACTGAGTTTTAAAATTGTTTGGGAATGATATAAGCCTCTTTACCTTGTTTAATTAAAATTCATGCAACCATATTTGGTAAACATCATGTATTTATTATGTATTGCAGTATAACTTAGAGCAATACTGGTTCATAAAGGTGAAGTTAATTATGATAGGGATTATATATTCAAGCTCTACTGAAGAATGTATCAAACTTTATCTTTTTCTTTAAATTGAAATTAATGTGTACAATATTTCAATACAATAGCAGCAAATAAGAAAGCACTCTTAAAAATTGTGTGTGTGTGTGTATTTTTATATATATACTCAAGGTATAATCTATGAAATAAGCTATAAGGGAGAAGTTAAAGATGTAGAAAAGGCCATAGGAGAGAAGACGTCATTCATTACGAATCAATCTTGTAATTCCAAAATCTGATTAATGTGAGTTTCAACCAGGAAGAAGCCATAAGATAGAGTTGAATAAATTGTTAAAGGAATAATACAAGAACAATTCCTAGAACTAGAAGCAGGGATCTCTAGATTGAGAGGGCCAAATGAGTCACAGCACAATGAATGAAAACAATGACATGCACCAGAAAATAACGTTGTAAAGTTTTAGAACACTGCTGATAGAGAAAAGCATCTGGAAGCTCCTAAAGGCAGCCAGAAATAAAGGAAGCAAGCAAGCAAGCAGGAGAGAGAGACACATTCACACCAAGAGGAAGGCGGCTGGGGCACAAAGGGGAGTAGAGGGAGAAGGAGAAATAAACTTGGGTTAGTTGCACTTTGTAGACTAGGTTGGCATTCAGTATTCAGATTGATTTGTTAAATTTTTAAGCACAGACACTCAAGAGGCTATAAGCCAAGAACTATCACCATAAATAGGTGTAGACTCTAAAAATAGTCTTCCCAGACCAAATAATGTGGGAGTAGTTTTGATACATAGCAATCTGTTTCACATACGTGTTCAGATAAATAGCCAATCCATCAAAAAGGAATCACACATAACAAAAAAAAATCTCTGTGGGCAAATGTAATGAGCAAACTGCTAGAATATAAATTGATGAACTAAGCAATTATTAGTTCTAAGATACGTATATCATAGCCCAAAAAATATTGAATAGAAGCTTGTGTATGCTAGCCACTATTCATATTAATAGAGGTTTTGTAACAATTGCAATAGCTTCAACATTTGGTTAGGTAAATGTCTGGGTTTGAATAATTTCTTTGCAAGAGATTTGGAGGATTTGTGATTGCAGAGAAGTTGCTTCTAATCTCTGGCTGAGAATGCTATCTGTGCTATTTATGTCATGATACATGGCATAAAGTGCTTTTGGAACAGAAGAGAGATAGAGCTTAGCAATCAAATGTTCTTTTTTTCTGTTAAGTTTCCCCCTAGATTGCTTACCTAACCCTAACATAATGTGGAAACACCTGAACACTCTCGATGTAGTTTAAATCTGTTAGCTGTTTGAAAACATGTGCTTTGTGAGATTAGAATACCATTTTCTTCTTTAAAAAAAAGGCTACTCTTTCATGAAAAATTTGCATATTATCACATAAAGTATCCAGAAGTAATTCCATTTTAAAAACATTTGTTTTCTGCTAGAACTTTATTTCCTTCAGTAACATGGTGTATAATTTGAGGTGAAAAAAACCCTCAATTCTGATTAAAAGAAACCATTTGTATCTAGACACTTACTTCACAATTAATACATCTACAAATTCCTATACCTTGGTCAATAATCCCTTGGGACTAACATAACCAACAATTAAAGATCAATTATGAAGTCATTAGATTGTTTACTTTGGTATATATTTTTCTTTATGTCTTTGGATTTTTTTTCTTAACAAGACTTTTCCCTCCCTACACTTTTTTGGAAGATTATCATATATATGTCAAAGACTATGTAAACTTTCCATAGTTTAACTTTCACACTAAGATTTTTATTATTCATAACTTATTTTTCTGCATGGTATGAGGTACACACATAACTTATTATTCTACGATTTTTTTCTAATAGCATCAACACAATTTAAAGATAACATGTATCAAAAATGTTCTATTCATAATACAATAAATTTCTGTGTTTTCAGTTTCTATACTCAAAAATCTATTCTATTAATGAGCACATCAATCCCATTCTAATAAAATAGTATTTAATGATTTTTTTAGTATTATTTGGTTCATGAAAGGTATTTTGTCACTCTTTTACCTAAAAATTTCTCAATTATTCTTGCATATTTTCTTTTCCCAATAGACTTTCTACATTCAATTGAACCATCTTTGTTGGTATCTTAATTGTTATTGCGTTTTACTTTTAGATTAATTTGGTAATAATGACATTAGGTGTTTGTATTTATGTTTGTTCATGTATTCAAATCTTATTTTATAAACTTCAGTAAACAGAGAATTCACCATAGAAATATTATACATTTCTCTTTTTATTTCTCTTTTTTCCTTTCTTTATGAAAAGGGCTGGGTTTCTATTATATTAGAAGTTAATAATGTACCTACCTGAAGTTTCTCAGAGGATTAAATACAGTGTACCTGGAAAACATTTAAAAATTACCTGTTATACACTGTGTTAAACATGTGTTAGTTGTTATTTTTATCATTTGGAATGACTGTTTTTCTGTTTATCTTTTACCTGGCCATTTTACTGAATGGTCTTATGTATGCTAATAATGTAGATATTATGTTAAGGAAAAATACCATTTGTAGATCCTAGCAGTTTGTCTTCCCTTTTTCATATGTGCTATTTCTTCCCCTCATTGTGTTGAAGACTACCAATTCTATGCTAAACTTAACTTAAAAAGTAAAAATACCTTTTAAAGAAGAATATTGAGTAATAATTTTATAGGTATTTATTTTTCTGATATTTGGATTTTAAAAAAATATAACCTTAGTCAATTAAGAAATCCCCCATATCTGGATTACAAAATATTTTGTTTGTTTACTTTTTAAAGATTTTATTTATTTATTTATTTGAGAGAGAGCGAGAGAGCACATGTGGGGGGGTAGAGGAGGAGAGGGAGAAGGACAAGCAGACTCCATGCTGAGTGGGAGCCTGCCATGGGGGCTCTATCCGTCAACCCTGAGATCATGACCTGAACCAAAATCAAGAGGCCAACTCTTGGGACTCCTGGTGGCACAGTCTGTTAAGCAGTTGACTCTTGATTTTAGCTCAGGTCATGATCCCAGGATCATGATCCCAGGGTTGTGGGATCAAGCCCCATGTTGAGCCCCATGTGGGCTCAGTGCTCAATGGGGAGTCTGCTCGAGATTCTGTCCCTCTCCCTTTGCTCCTCCCCCCCCATGTGTGTGCTTACTCTCTCTCAAAATAAATAAATAAGTCTTAAAAAAAAAAAAAAAGACTTGGATGCTTAACTGACTAAGACACCCAGGTGGCCCTGTTTGTTTGTTTATTTTAAGTGGCTGTTAAATTTCATGAAATGCTTTTGGGAGCATGTTATTCATACATGTTTTCTCCTTTATCTTGGTAATGCATTGGAAAATTCTACCAAATTCTACCAAATTTCCCATTGTTCAATTAACTTGTCTTTCTTCAAATAAATTCTACTAGCTCATGACGTTTGGCTCTTTAAATAACTTTTCTGGATTTGATTTGCTAATATACTTAGGACCTGGGGATCTATATTAATAAATAACATTGTATTTCTATGTATTTCTTTGTTTACTCTTTGTCTATGTACACCATTCATGTCTGGTTTAGATTATGATAGACACAGAAAATGAGATGGGAAGTAGCCCATCTTTTCAAGGTTCTAGAGTAGTATAATGGAGCAAAGATATCCTTTCTCCTTAGAGATTTTTCTAATCACTCCACCCTTCTGAATCTGAAACTTTTTATGGAGAAACTCTGCATCTATTCTAACAGAAATTACAGGGAAATGAGATTAGCTGAGAAGGGCTGGTTAACCTGACCTCAGAGACACAAAAATTAAACAGATAAAATTATAGCATGAATGAACACCTGCTATGTAATTAGTTGCTTATTTTTTAATATTTAATGTCCATCTCCTATGAGCAGAATCTACAAGTACTTTGTTAACTAATATTTTTCTAGCACTGAAAATAGTGCCAATCCCATAGTAGACACTCAATAAATTTTTTTCATTCAATAAATGAATAAAGTAATAAACTAATTTTGTTTTGGTTATGAATAAATATTTATTTAGGAAAAAGTGAGAGGATTCTAGGTAGTATAAATAATATGTCATCAGAATATTAATATTTTAGCACACTTTACCTGAGGCCAAAAAAATATATAGACACTCTGTTTCTTAGAAAAGTATGTACATAATTATATTCTCTCCATCCAGGTTTATAACTTCATTCTATTCCAACACTAGGCTGCTTTTTTACTAGATTTATTTTTGGACTTCAATGGAAGTAGGGAGGAGGAGGATATGGTATAAGAATGCAGGTATTTTGATAACCATCTATATAGTGTTTCCAATATCATGCATACCGTGAAGTTAAATTTTTCCTTCCAATCGGTAGATATACTAAACTCCCTAAAGACAGCTATCAGAACTTCCTTAAGAAGAGAAGAATAGAATCTCTTGAAATAGAGGGAAAAACATTCCATAGTATAAGTCACCTGGTAAACTTCCTTTTCCAAAAAGGTTTTATTTATTTATATGAGAGTGAGAGAGCATTAGTGGGGGGTGGGGGGTGGGGGGTGGGTAGAGGGAGATGGAGAAGCAGGCTCCCCACTGAGCAGAGAACCTGAGCCAAAGGCAAACGCTTAACCTACTGAGCCACCTAGGTGCTCTGATAAACTTCCTTAGTAAAAAAATGATTACTTGTAACTTTTAATATAGGTGCATGGGTTAAAGGGAGAACATAGCTTATTTTTAATTTTTTTTTATAATTTGTAATGAAAGGAAAAATTTGTTTCAGCTGTTACTTTGTTGATCTCACAATACATTCTCTTGCCTTTTCTTTCTTTACAGAGTGTATTTCTTCTTTTGGAATAGACACATCTCCCTAATCCCCAATCACTCTTTCTTTCCTCTGTTGGGTCCTGCTCATGTTTCAACCTTTACCTACTATTTGAAGACCTTTCCATCCACTGCTCTGTTTTCCCCAGCCTTTGGTTAGAGCCTTATTTTAGCCATGATCATGTTTATTGTAATTATAATTGTTTCAATTTTCATCTTAGTAGACTGTAGATTCATTAAGGCAGAAAAAGTATTTATTTAATTGTTGACCTAGTAAACCCAACATGGCTTCAATAAAAAGTGGCGTTACTCAATGTTTGTTAAATAAATGCATTTTTAAAAGCGTGTTATACATGTGCTCCACCCAGCTTAGAAATGGCACTTCTTTACCTGGGCCTCAACATTTAGTAGACAAGATTGAATTCTTGTATTTGTTGTTGTACTCTTTTCTCAACCCTCTAATTTATACATATACAAATGGGGAAAGAGGAAGGGAAGAAGGTAATACGGGGATTTGTAGTAGGGAAAATGGTTAAAAGTATGAAAGACTCATCATTTTGCATATTAAATTTGCCTCTTTATGTCATAGCAGGAGTGAATTATATCACAATACCCCTTCCAAATTTTTTTTTTTGAATTTCCTTTTTTCCTAATTATAAAGTACTACAGAAGGAAACATGGTAGGTTTCTGTTTATTGCTTTTTAAGCAACATGAAGCTGCTTGGTTTATTTTTTTCTCGGAAACCCTACTGCTGTCTATTGGCATAAAATTTAAAAGAGAGAGAGAGAGAGAGAGATTGCTTATTAAGAAAGACATTGTAACACCCTTTGTGTCTATATATCTCATTGAGAGCCTCACGTGACTCAAAAACATGGGCTGGGTATTTTTGTGCCCTGCTGTCAACCCTAAACTAATACATCTGAGGTAGCCATCCTCTTCCTTCTCTCATTTCTTTTCATGACTGAGTTAACTTATTCCCTTTGTCTTTCACAGAAGAAGCCCAAGAAGATATAGGCTCAGGTATTAACAGAAAAATCAAAACTGATCCAATCTAAGTAGATTTACAGGAATGTATACCCATCATCTAAAAACTTTCTTAATGAAATCATTTTTCTAGGTCTAGGGAAAGGTAAATTCTATGTACATAAAAATAGAGGATTGGGAGCTAAGCTTTCTTAGCTTAGTTAAGAAACTCTTCTGCAGAATTCCTGTGAAATTCTTAGCTATTGACTTAAGAAGACTTTATTTCTAAATAGTAACTGCAGTGCTTTGTTTTTTTTTTAATGGAATATGTTTAAAAAGACTCCAGGAAAACATTTTAAAAGTTATTATTGGATGGTGGGAGTATGGGGCGGAGTTGGCCTTAGAGAAATGATAGCAGCATTAATAAAAAGTATTTTAAAAAGCACATGCTGGATCAAGTCAGTATAGCTCCAGAAGACAGGAGCAGAAAGACAAGATGAATGATGTGAAGCTTGCTGTCTTGGGTGGTGAAGGAACAGGCAAATCTGGTGAGTGGTGTTGTTTCCTATGGAGGGGTTCAGAATGGAAGAAGAGTGAGAAATATACTGACCTAATACATAGATATAGCTATATAATTATGTGTATTATTTTTCATTAGGAGTTTTCATTTTTATGAGTAAATAATGGAATTAACTGTATATTTATAGAATTTATAGACAGTTTGAGAAAGATAATTGAAGTATTAATTTATACGTTGTTTAAAATTCATAGGAATAATAGTAAATCCCTCCATCTCTGTCCCACTTACTTCTCACTTTTCTGCTCTGAGACTAAGGATGGAGAAAAGGTCATGGAGACCTGTGGGTATTTTTAAAAGATTTTTATTTTATTTATTTATTTATTTATTTATTTATTTATTTATTTATTGAGAGGGCATGAGCAGGGGGAGGGGCAGAGGGAGAGGGAAAAGGACAAGCAGAGTCTCTGCTGAGTGTGGAGCCCAGCGCAAGGCTCAATCCCAGGACCCCGAGATCATGACCTGTGCTGAAGTCAGACGCTTAGCAAATTGACCCACCCAGGCACCCCTGTGGATTATTTTTTAAATGCAACATTATAGAGGTGAAAAACCTTAGGATGGGCATGGCTTTATAGATACCTGGAGACTGAGCAACAGGTGCCCTGATTTTGGAAGCCATGGTTTTGTTTTATTTTACTGGATTTTGTTTTTGGTTCCATTATGATAGTCAGGATAGAGCCACCTGACCTTCCTGAACCATACACCGGGCCAGACCCAGGAGCTGCAACAAGATAAACTGACACTAGAGGTCCTTTTTCTGGTTTCCTGGATTTTGAAGTTCCAGTATCCTCACAAACAACGATAAATGCTTGATCTTGTCCTTGTCACTATTAGCACGCAGCACCTTGGAGCCAGATTTAATCCAATAAAGAATATAAAGGGATGTTCTAGTTCTTGAATTTCAGACTTACTGAGAACTGCTTTGGTTACATAAGTAAGCTGCCTTACCTGTTTGCATTCATGAATTAATTGCGTAGTGATTTGAAAAGGCAGATCACTTTCTTTCTAGTCTTTTAATCTCTATGGTTGGATAGTGAAAATCTTGCTATTACTTAGACTAGAATTTAATAAAGCTTTAGGGTCTACATTAATGCTTGGTAATTTTTGAGCTGAAAGATAAAACCTTATGTACATAGCTAAGTTGTCTGTGTCCTAAAACAGAAAAGAACCTAAGTCCAGTATGTTTGTTTTGCAGCCCTTACAGTAAGGTTTCTTACCAAGCGATTCATTGGAGAATATGCCTCTAATTTTGGTAAGTCACCACTTGAGACTTTTTTCACCTTTAAAATGTCAGCATTTTAACTAAACCACAATTAAGATCACTGAGGCATTTTGATAGAATTTTCCATTGTTGCACTTTTAAGCAACTTATTTATTCAGATTCTGGTTGGAAATGCCAAAATAGGTACTTGAATTGAATGTTCTTTTGTGATAAAATGCACCTAACTTGATGTTAAGTGAGATGGATTAGAAAGTCTGTTTGTTTCAGGCTAGAATTAGAAGAATATTAAAACTGAGATTCCTCCCCCCAATATTGTAAAACATGTGAGTATGAATAATTTTGTGAACTGTAAAACAGTTCTGAAATTAAATAAACATCTGTTGAAAGATAAGGACAAATTAATTATAAAAGCACTAGAGCTACAAAATAAAGTTTATTTTAATTGTAAAACTGTGTGAAAATAACAGGAAAATTATGTCTTGATTAAAGATCATATCATAATTATCTAGGTTGCTTATCTAAGTTTCAGAGAAATTCTAGAACATGTGCCAGAGCACTTTAATATAATCTTTGAATCATTTTACTAACTCTGCTCTAAATTTATTTTGATCAGAATTAGCATGACATATGGGAAATACCACAGTGGGGCATTAATAAAAAGTGAGGAATTTTGCCAGACTTTTGAGTATATTTTTGGCTCAGCAATTAATCAATATAATGGTACTAATATCTCACCTGACTTAAGGCATGAGATTTTGATTTTTTTGTTCAATAATTCCTAGAGTAATAAATAGGAAGTTATCATTGCAAGTGTGTTTTTCCATGAGAAATAATTCCCTCCACCAAAAAAATTTTTTAGTCTTCATTCATGAGGTAGCATTATTAGAGAATTTTAAAGGTAACTTTAAAGTTTTGTACTGCTTTCTACATGTATCTAATATACTATTTCAGTCCATATGACATTGTGAACATTTTACGGAAAGTGCTTGGAAACTGATCAAAGAAAGGAGAAATACATAGAAAGAGAAATTCCTATTGTTTCATTTCTCAGGTCAAAAACCTCAGTCAGAAATGTCAATATAACACAAAATAGGAGGCATGAAAAAATGTTCCAGAATGACAAAACAAAGCAAAACATAACAGAAATAAAACCACACCCAAAAATAACAGCAGCAGCAGCAACAACAAAAAGTCCCGTTAATCTTTTATAAGATACAGTTATGTAAACAAATTAAGTGGACACATTTCTGGCTGGTACATTTCCATTAAAAAAAGTAAGACTCAGAGACATTTTGAAAAGACAACCAAATGAGCAAAAGGTCATCCTTGTATGAGGACAAACTAGCAAAAAATGACTCCATCTTGTAAATGAAGACCTGAAAGGGAAAATAGTAATTCTAAAAAGTTAAGAGTTAGTGACCCCTGCTGGCAGTTTTTGAATTTAGAGTAGATATTTTTAATCTGGAACTTTTATGGTTCACAGTCAGTAGTAAACCTATGAAGTTAGAAGGAACTGTCTGAAAATGTATTTTAACGTTTAATGAAACAATAACAAATTTCATTAAATGTAACCTAAGAAGATTTTAAAATTCATCCCTAACCCCCTGAAGTTAGTTCCCCAAATGCTTGCTACATCTTTTTAACTACGGAATGGGGCATGATTTTTTGTCAGTGTGCCATTTTGGAGAGAAGTAACTCTTTTATTAAATCCTGGAGGAAAAGTTACAGAAAGGTAGTCCTTTATGCATTTAACAAATATTTATTGAGCACCTACAATGTCCCAGGTACTCTTCTAGGTAGAGAAGCTATAGCAGTGAAAAAGAAGAGAATTATCCAAGCTGTCGTAAGATTTATATTCTGGAAGGAAGGGTCAATTAAAAAAATTAAGTATACGTTATGTCACATGATGATAAATGCTATGAAGAAAAAGGAAACAGCGTGGGGGAATGGCACTAATATGGTATGTGGCCATTTAAAATTGGGTAGTTAAGGTTGACTTTGTTGAGAAGGTGGAGGGGATGAAAACTGAGCCATGAAGATATCTGGAGGATTACATGCAAGGCAGGAGGAACAATTACCACAATTCTGAGGCAGGAACTTTCTGAAAAAGTTGAGGAATGGTATGGAGGATGGTGTAGCTCGAGTGCAAAGAATTTGAGGGAGAATAGTCAGAGAAGTCATGGGAGACTAGACAATGAGGGCCATTCTTAGGTATTTTAAAGGCTTTGCTTTATGCAAGTGAGATGGGGAGTCACTGGAGAGATTTGATCAGACAAGTGATATGATTCGGGTACAAGGTTCACTTTTGCTCCCGTGTTGAGAATAGAGTAGGCACAAGAAGGGAGTTAGGAGAGGGGTAAAGCAGAGAGATGAGTTAGGAGGTTTTGTAATAAAACAAAAAATAATGATGTATTCATAATGGAGATGATGAGACACAGACAAATTCAAAATATACTTTAAAGATAGAGTAAAAAAGAATTTTTAATAGGATAAATATGGGAGGTAAGAGAAAGATAGGACCAAGGATGACTTAGGGCATTTAACCTGATCAACTGGAGTTCTGGGTATGTCATTTAACGAAATGGGAAATTGTGGAAGATACGGTCTTTTCAGGGAGATCTGGGATTCAGTTTTAAGCGTGTTCAGGGTGAGATGAGATGTCTATTCTGTATCTAAAGGGATATGTGCAATAGCAGGAGTTGTTTGCATCTGAAGTTCAAGGAAGAGGTCTGGGCTACAGATATAAATTGGGTTCATCAGCAATAATTGTTCTATAAAACTCAGGATGAGATTAGCAAGGGAGCATAGATAGAGAGGAGATCCATAAACTGGACCCATGTCTGGAGAGTGAGAAGACATAGTGGGACAAATAAAAAAGATTAATACAGAGCAACAAGGAATAAAGAAAAAAACCAGGGGAGTATGTTGCCTTGAAAACCATATGAAGGAAGCATTTTAAGGAGGCAGGAGTGATTGACTATATTAACGTTACTAGGGCATGTAAGATCAAGATATAGAATTAGCCATTAAATTTAAAACCATAACCTTGATAAGAACAGTTTATTTAAGTTATTGGAGCTAAAGCCCGACTGGAGTAATTTAAAGAACTTGGGGGAGAGAAATTGAACACGGCAGGGTTATATACTTACTAAAAGGTCAACAGAGAAATGGGGCAATAGTTCAAGAGGTTGGGGGCTCTAAACGATTGTCGTTAGAAATTCAGCTGTTAGTAATGATATAGTAAAGAAGAACAATTTATGATTCAGAAGAGAGAGGTAGAGTTGGCGGGGTCATGTCTTTCAGTAGATCAGAGTAAATGGTAACTAGTTCATAATGAATGGATTGGCCTTAGATAGAAACACAGATAACCCATCCATAGTTATAGGATGGAAGGTAAGTATAAGCACAAGAGAATGTAGTAGTGGTGGTGAAGTTTATTTGTAAGAAATATATATATATATACATATATATGTATATATATAATATATGTTATATATACATATATATAATATATATAACAATATATTTATATGTTATATATATAAATGCATGTATTTGACCACTAGCGTTTTAAAAAAGCCACTGTACTATTCTTCTAGAAGATAACCAGTTGAATTTTCAAGACTGTGATCCAAATATGAGTTCATTTCTTTTTTGTTCTGGTGTATTTCCTTACTGACAACGAATATATGCATATTTTGCAGAATCTATCTATAGTAAGCATTTGTATTTGGAAGGGAAGCAACTGAATCTAGAAGTATATGACCCCTGTTCTCAAGTAAGTAAAAAAAAATATATGCTTTTATTTTATTTTTTCAATCATGATTTGAAGAAGATTGGAGAAGAGTAAATGAAAATAAAGTTGCCCGTCTTAAAACTGAAATTTATTCTCAATTTTAATTAAAGTTTTAAGAGATGATTTTTAATGTTATACATTCCATTATCTAGCTTCTCTGTGAAGTTATAACAAAAATTATCACAGTACAAATATCTTTAAAATAACAATATTAGGCTGCATTTATATTTCTAGGCGGTCACAGTATAGCTATTAGCAGTTAATGGTTTAGGGGCACCTGGGTGGCTCAGTCAGTTAAGTGTCTGCCTTCAGCTCAGGTCATGATCCTGGGACCCTGAGCATGGGCTCCTTGTTCAGCGGGGAGTCTGCTTTTCCCTCTCCCTCTGCAACTCTCCCTGCTTGTGCTCTCGCCTCTCTCTCTCAAATAAATAAAATCTTTTTAAAAAAAGAAGTTAATAGTTTAATGGTTTAAGGCAGTTTATATTCAGTTTATATTTTCACTAAGTTGCATTTGTAACTAATCACTGTCAATAAACCATAAGTAAGGTAGATTTTTAGTACAAACTCCTGTGTCTATTCAAAGACAAAAAAGTTAAAATAGGATTATCTAAATAAGAGAAGGAATGGCCAGCTGTTCAAGACCTCAAAACAACTCCAGGAGATAGATTCATTTAGCAATGTAAAATATCCCTTAAATGTTTTTAGCTAAACCTTATCAGTGGTTCTTTTTTTTCCTAATTTAAATCTAGTACCAAAAATCAATAGATAACCCTTTTACTAATATTGATAGAAAATATTTTCTCTTTTCAGAACAAATACGTGAATGTTATTTCAAAGGGCAACTATTAGAGCTTATCCAACTTCCAAAAAATTAAAGATATTTTCTTAGAGAAAAGTTGCAAATGAGAGAGATAATAAAACTTTATTATACTTCCTCTTTATTTTAAACATTTAATCATTTTAATTAAAGAAAGAGTGATAAGGAAGAGAGAACCAAGGAAACCACATTTTAGAAAATATCAGTCTTTGGCTTATTAACGTCTCTTTTAGGTGAAATGGGTTTTCCATTAATTAATTGTCTAGATTATGCAGGTGGACTATCCCGCCGGTTTCAAAGTGCTTGATTTATTTTCAGCCACAGAAAGCAAAATTTTCCCTCACAAGTGAGCTGCACTGGGCAGATGGGTTCGTTATTGTGTATGACATCAGTGACAGGTCGTCATTTGCTTTTGCAAAAGCACTGATCTACAGAATTCGGGAGCCACAAACCAGTCATTGTAAAAGGTAAGATATTCTTCACTCCTCTCTCCTTTCTTTTGAGTAAATCATCATATGGCTATAAGCATCATTAGGAAGAGTTTAATACAGCCTTCCAATTACAAAATTTAACAGCCCTGAACAATTCACCTTCCATTCCACAGGAGTTACACATGTAGTAAAAGGAATAAGATGAGAATACTTTATATCCCGGCTGACATAAACAGTTACTTGCTCTGAGTAAATGGCTATTTTACAAGACAGCTTCTATTGTTAACACGACACTCACTTGCAAAATAATGGCCCTCTGTACACAAGACAGTTCAGTTTCCAACCTTTCTTTTCATTCCCACAAAAATATTAAGGATACTAAATAAATCCAAATTTATTACATTTGGCATCCAATTCCTAGTCATTGGGTTGTTCAATCTATCAAAGCAAAATAGACGGAATAATCAGACCATTACAAATTCTAAGTATGCGGATACAGTTTTCTCTGTTTCATCTCATAAAATAAAGCGCTGATCAATGATTTCCCATTGTTAATTGTTCTGACATGCGTAACTATGAAGGAAGACATAGCCGTGCCTTAAACCATTCTTGTATTAGTAGATACGTTTAACCATATGAATTTCCCATTTAGCTTTCCTTATTTTTTTTTTGGTTTTAGCCTTTTGCATTTAAAATATTTATGTTTGTTCAACATGCTGATAGAAAGGATTCTTTGTGCTCTTGATTAGATTTGTTCTTAGAGTCTGAAATAACATTCTTAATCTGAGAATCAAGAAACATAGTATTAGTATTGAAAATTCATATATGTGTTTTTATATCTATTTTAAATGCCCACTATCAAGAAAGCATGGCTAATAATTGATAGAGGGTATTTCCCTGGAGTCAGTTGGCGTACATTCTTGTTGATATCTGATTGACCTTAGGTACCACTTTAATCTCTAGACCTAATTTTTCTGATTATAAAACTGATAGAAATATGGTAGGAGAAAAGGATGTGATTTTACTAAGGTACCTCACAGCTCTGACTTCCTCTAATATTACAGATTTTTTTTTTTGAACTCCATTGTTTTAACCATTAAATGCCTCATATTTAAACAGCATGACTTAGGTAAGGGATAGTAATAAACTTCCTTTACTTTCCTCCAAATCGAAAGAATCACTTAAGAATACTCAAATGCATAAAATGAAAACACCTATTCTTGACATTTTCAGGCAATTTTCTTAATGTACTAAGTAATTTTTCGAGTATTTACAGTTCTAAATCTGTAGATAGACTAAAATAGCAAAAAATGTTACTGTTTTATAAAATTGCATCTGATATTTGTGACTCAGTCTGCAAAATATTTCACTTACCCTTTCCCATTAATCCTTTACAATAATTTTCTGACCTATACAGAAAAAAGATATTAATACCCTCAAAAGTCTAACACATGCAGTGCTTTTTCCCCTCACCACTCACACCATCATGTGAATAAAGCCAACTTTGAACAGAATATGAAGACAGTATCTCTTCAGATAGAGTTGAAGACTGCATTTATCCATTTTTTTCCCCTGAAGTAGATAACTTGGCAGAGTTCCGTGACATTTGAGGACTAGTTGTCTTACTATATCCTTCAAATGAAATTCTGTTTTAGAAATGTGTCACTATAACCAAGGAGAATATATTGGTATTTGCTGAAGACATTATCTTAACAAAGAAATATATTTCTTCAATAAATAGAAAAATCATACAAGGTCATGAGATCATAACATTTTTCTCTAGAGTATGGTATAATGGATATTAACAAAGAACAAACAGCAGGAGTATTGAGTAATATTTACCTATGAAAATTATATTTAAATTGTTCATTACAGTAACTATTCTGTAAAGAGACGTTAGTTAGTCCTTCTCTTTCAATTGATAAGGAAATGAAAAATAATACTCGGTAAGCATCTTTTGTTGCCTGTCACTGTGCTAGGTATTTTTATATCCATCATTTAATTTAATGTCTAGGAGAATTCTGTGTAATGAGTGCTATTTTGCCATTGTTTTACATGTAGGAAAATTGAAAGTGGGAAAAGTAACAATCATGCCTTATTAGTAAACAGAGCCATAATTCAAGAATAGGTTTGTATCAATGCAGATCTTATGCTTTAAGAGTCTTGCTGCTTCTGTGTCACACGCTAAGTTCTATCCAAAATAATCTTTGTAAGTAAATGGGAGTATGTGTCAGACACATACATATGACTATAAGGAACACACACACACACACACACACACACAGTATTTTTTTGGGGGGTCCATAATTCATTTTGATATAAGCCTACTTGATGAGAAAAAAAAAGATGTGAAATAATCTTGCTAGAGCTGTGTTCTGTGTTTCAGAGCTATGGAATCAGCTGTGCTTTTGGTTGGTAACAAGCAAGATCTCTGTCATGTACGAGAGGTTGGCTGGGAAGAAGGGCAAAAGCTGGCAGTGGATAACCGATGCCAGTTCTGTGAATTGTCCGCAGCAGAGCAGTCTCTGGAGGTAGAAGTGATGTTTATCAGAATTATCAAGGACATCCTGACAAACTTCAGACTCAAAGAAAAGAGAAGACCCAGTGGATCTAAATCAATGGCTAAATTGATCAATAATGTGTTTGGAAAGAGACGGAAATCTGTTTAGCAGACATGTAATCCTAGGGGATGTATTATGTCAGAGAGTTTCAAATATTCACATGATAATTAAATTTACCCTTTGTATGCGGTTTTTTAAAAAAATAATTCTCTTAGAGATATGAAATGACTGAACATAAGCCACAGCTGTGTTTTCAAATACATATAGTTTGCTTTTTGTTTGTTTGTGTCTTGTACACTCTACTTCACACTAAACCTTTTTCTTTCTTACACGGAATAGCACCACTGTAACTTCCCGGTGCGTTGCTCTCCAGTTTGCCTTGCCAAATAAACTCTGCTTAATAATTTTATTAAACTACCATTCCATAGGCCACAGTTGACGTTTATTTTATTTCTTTTGAATGAAATATGCAGTTATATTTCATACAGTTAATATGTCATAGTGCTGAATTTATAAATTTGTGAAAGTTCACGATTTAGTAGAAATGCATGAATTTAATTTTAAAAATGCCTTTACAGTAAGTCAGTGAGTTCTTGATATTGCTTACATCTTGATATTAGTTATTACTCACACTACTTATTTTACTTTTAACTTAGGCCTTAAGAAGTTAAATTTCTTGCCTGTAAGTGTAGTCTGTATTCGGTCTGATGATGAAAAATTCTGCCTCTCCTTGTATGCTTTGCTAAGGAGGCTAATTATCGCAGAGAAATTAAGTTATACAGCTTTTCATATAAAAAAAGATTAGTTGTTTTTAGTTCATATAGAGAGCCATACATCACAGGGAAAGGGCAAGTAAATGCTAAATGTATAACCTTGAAGACCTTCTTGCCCTGAAAGAAATATTGTATTAGATAAACATCCGGGGCCTTCTCAGATTTCTCTGAGTACAGTTCCTTTCAGAAATCAACTGTTTAACCTCTGGACTTCAGGATCACTGCTGCTGGCCTCGTTGCATTTCAAGTCATGGTCCTAGACCTCACTTGAGCCAAATCACTGATAATCAAAGTTAGGTCTCCGAGAAGTTAAACTGAGAGTACAAGCAATGCTAATATATTGGTTAACATGTATTGGCAAGAACTTGGGGGCCAAGGTGGAAGAAGATCTTGAGTAGAGGGTGGTAGGCAAATGGGAGATGGGTGATACAGAACATTAGGCTGCAAAGGGGAGAATTCGTTGACATGGCATTACTCACCATGAGCTGTGATTCCGCATTATAGGGGCGACACCTAGAGCTCATCCATGTAGCTTTGTTGTTCCTTAGGAGCCTGGCCTTGATACACTAGAGTAAAAGAGTAGTGGAAATAATAAAACATCGTGTGGTAGAATACAAAATAGTTCAGAACATTCATAAAGATAGGGGGGTTAAAATTGATATGGTAGATTGGCCCAAGAACCTGCCATCTTACTGTGTTGCTTGGGACAATTCAGAGGAATTTCCTTTACTAAGGAAGTGAGGAGGCACAGACAACTTTGAGAAGCTTAGCAGTGACTGTGCTTACAGGTCCCAAATTGGCGGTGGGGATGTTGCCATCGAACTGGGCCCCTCAGTATCAGCGCAGGTGGTAGAATCCTGGAAGAGCAGAATCTGGTTGCTGGCATTTAACTTGGCTCCTGTTATCCACCCACTCAGCCCCCAAAGAAATGATGTTATGTCTGGGGCAAAGGCTCCATTTCTAATACTGGCTGGTTGGAAATTTAAAAGTGACATGCTCAGTCAGCTACACTGAGGCAAAGTCCATATTATAAGCCCAGGCATTGCTTCCATCCATGCCACTGTGACCACTATTATCCTGGATCCATTTTGTAAGCACAAGGATGGCCAAGGAAAGAGGCAGGTTGATATCTGCAGGATCGGTTATCCTGTCCATCTGGTTGCAAAGTGGCTTCTCATTGGTGTATACTCTCTGATGGGCAGTGACATGATACATAAAGATATGTATACTTTATGCCGTCTCTAAGAGATCCATTAATACACTTTTTCTCTAGTCTTTCTTGTCACTGTCTTCCAGTTTTACTTTATACTGATCTCTGACCGACTGGCAAAACCACCGGTGGCTGCCTAGAAATCTGTACCATGTGCCACCTTTCCTAACATACAAAGGGTAGACAACCAAGTGTACATCTTGAAGCCCTGGCAAATGGGATAATGAACTTCCTGGTAACCTCTGTGTAATAGGGCACAGTCCTCTTATGGTTGGCCCTAATCTCTCAAGCTTAGGAAAGCTTTCTATCAACTTGGAACATTCAGATTAACTTGCTATGTAAATGAGAAATAAACTTTTCTTGTGTAATGTTATTCTAGCAAATTCAGTAATACACTATTTTTGGTCAACCATTTACAGGGATTTTGTTAATCTTTTATATTCTCAATATTCGATGACTTTATCAGTTTAACCATTATACCTTAATGTTTTTGTTTTATTTTTTTCCTCACTATTCTTTTGGGTAGTCTCAGTTTTAGAGATTTGGTCTTCATTCTTTAAAACTATTTTCCCAGTAAGAAAGATTCTTTTGCAATGATTTTGTGTGAAAAACAACATATTAACTCATGTTATATGCACGAACTCTAATGTCAAAATGGTATGAAAATTCTTTAATAGCTTAATCCTTGCATATGTGTCTGTGATGAGTCAGAGTTCAAAATTCCTCTGTTAAGGATACTAATATTTGCATATATTTTGGAATTTCATTTATTATACCTTGATTTTTTGTCAAGATGACTTGGGATAACAAGTCTTGTTATAAGGAGTCAATGGAACATAGTAATGCAAACAGACGTTCTCATACACACACACAAAAGATAACTATATGAGGTGATATGTTAATTAACTTGATTGCAGTGTGATTGTGGTAATCATTTTACAATATATATGTATATTAAACCATCATATTACAACTTTACTTTTCAATTTATGTCAACATGGAAAGAAACCCAGTTTTACATTAAAAAAATTACATTTTAAGTGCAGTTTCTGTGAAGCAACCTTCGACATGCACGCGATTATTTTCCAGAGTGATATTTAAAAGTACTGGATTAATTTCCCCTTTTATGCTGTGACAGTTTTAAAACATGTTCACACATTTTTTGACACTTCTCCCATCAAAAGGTTAAGTCTAATTCCCCTCTCCATGATTATGGATCACCCTTGTTGACTCTCTTTTTAACAAACAGAATAAGGTGGAAGTAATGGGTAGGACTTAGGAGACCAGGTTGGGAAAGGTGCTAGAGCTCCCATCTGTTCCTGTGTCATCTGTTCTCAGCTGTCCCATCTGCGCCTCATTGGGACTGAGCTTTGGGAGCCAGGAGTCAACACGTATGATTCAGGCTGCCCTGAAGGCACCTGACTGGAGATACCGCATGGGAGTAGTAACCACAGCCACCCAAGATTTGTGAGCAAATCCTCAGGTGATTCGAGCTTCTAACCTTGGACTAGCTGATGCTGAATAGAGCAGAGATGAGTCGGCCCACAGAATCTTGCCCCAGTTGCAGACTTGAGAGCATAATTAATATCGTCGTTGTTTGGGGGTTACTAAACCATTGCTTTGGGGTTGTTATGCGATAATAGATAATCAGAACAGATAACTTATTAAAACTTTTGGCAATTAAGACAATACAAAATATTTGGCTTTCTTCTAGGGGAAAAATGGTGAAAAAAGGATTCTTCCAACCAGCTTCAAAATAGTCCAGAATGTGAAGTTATCCCACCATTCGTTTTCTTGGGAATAGAATTCACATGTAAAGCAGCTTGCAAAAACTTAAAAAATAATAAATTACAGTTTTCCAAAGTGAGAAAACCACATCTGCTTACAGAGAAACAAATACATCAACATTAGACCATAGGATATTGTAGGTTGAGGATAGCAAGTGTGTCTATAAATCTCGAAGATAGTTAAGCCGTATCAGTAGGCTGAGAATTGCTATGCTGCTTCTAGTAAAAAAGATGCTGTCATTCACTTTGGATGAGCTTCAATGAGATGACACATAATGAGGGGCAACAGCTGAGGAAGGGAATGCCAAAAGGGAGGGGCCTCTAAAACGGTTTTGATTTAATACAAGGCATGCACTATTAATAAAGAGGTTGAATGATACCTGTATGTTTTATAGGTTTATAAATTGGCTGTAGTAAAATATTTTACATCTTAGATCACTAGGTATTGTTTCAGCTTATTATGGGAGATATCTGTCTAGAGTTGACTGAATTGTATTAATCTGAACCTAGTTTAATGATGCCTTAACATTTTTATGGGGGAATTTAATGTTTGCAATATCCATGTTCCTTATTTGAAAGCGTGACTTATAGGTTTCTCATCTTCCTTAAATTATGAAATCCTTCAGCTAATAAAGGAAAATGATTATAGTTTGCAAAAAAGGCAAAGTCATTTAATAATCCATATAACTGTCTATTGTAGGACTTTGCATAATAATTGTAATTTAGCTATTAGGGATTCTAAAGGCAGTTATCAGTCATACTCTACAATTCTGGGGGAATCAGGCAAAGCCCAAATTATTTAAAGTGTTTTAAATTCCCAAAGAAAAAAAAAAGACACACTATAAATTGGAAATATATTTTATAATGACAATATATTATTTCAAAGCAAAGAAGAGGGTCATCATAATTTTCAAATGTATAAACTACCAAACAGATTGTTTTTCTTTCTTTCTTTCAGATAAAGATACAATTTAAGTTTACTTTTAATAATGGAAATGTAAATTCCTCTAAGGAGGGAATTAGCAGATTATAAAGTGTTGTTGCAGTGTGGAATTTCACCAATATTTAGTAATCCTGGCACCACTAAGGCATAAAGAATTAAGAAAAAAAAAAAACACTGAAGACAAGTAAGAGATGAAATTACTTGTCATTTATATGAAAGTATGACTGTGAGTTACCGCCGTAGTATCCAGACCATTTTATAGGACTCAAGATGACTACTTAATAACTAGACACTTGGAAACATTCAAACACTTATTAAATTAGACTGGTATTTTTCCAGACATAAATTTACTTTCAAGGTAATAAGTTATTCAGTTTTGCATAATTTGGATATAGTTCTACACACAAACACATCTGAGGGTTAAAATTCTTGGGTTGAGTTGGAGGTAGAATGTTTAATTCATTCAAACGACAATTATTTAAAAAATAACCAGTTGGTTGACTTTTATCAGAAAATTTTAAGGCTTAGACTAAAAGAGGTCTATATTTTACTTACACAACATTCTCCACAGTAGGAGAGGTTTTGAGCACAACCTGCTAAGAAGCAGTTTAAAAATTATGGAATTTGGTCATTCTAAATTACTATTTATTTTTAATAATGTCTTTTTTTAAAGCTTAACATATTTATAGAGTAAGACTAACACACGTGTGTGTTTGCGTGTATGTCTATAGATACACTACTTACATGTAAATAACATGTATATATAGATATGTTACTGTTTAATCTGATAATAACCCATTTGGTCAGAAGGAATACAAAATATCAAGTGAATTAATGAAAATAGCAAAATAATAGAAAAAAAGGATGATTAAAATATGTGAGAAAAGTTGCATTCAAAATTATAAAATTGGGGACAGATTCCAGGATAGATCCTTTTAGAAGAGAAAAAAAATAGTGCAATTATAAAATGGGGAATGATTGGATACATATAAATGTTAGAAAAATTGGTTTGTAGCTACGAACAATGAATAGCTGCTTATCAATTTGGCATTATAGTTAAAATAAGTGGGCATGAGACAAAAATGAAATTGAACGGTTCAGGAGATAGAGAAATATAACAGATACTATGGCATAATGTTCCAATTGGTCTCAGCAAATATCAGAATTCTAAAAAGAATTAGTGGGCATCTATAAAGTATTAGAAAATTAAATCTAGGAGAAAAGTTCACAAAAGGAGAATTTTGTACCAAAAACAAAATATATGTTCTTTGGGTATCTTATTTTATAACAGTGAATAACATGTAACTTAGAAATTATATATAAAATGAAAAAAAGATATTTTGGAAAAATATATTTTCTCCTACCACATTTTCTCTTGTTAAAATAAGTATGTTAGTTTGTGACGCTCAGTATTGTAAGAATCAGGAATAGAACAGCAAATGCTTATACTACTTCTTTTTCTTTAACACCAGCCACTGTATCAATTATCTGGTAGAGAATAATCACCAAACATTGTTGATGGAAGATGATGGAAGATAAGCCCAGAACTTGGATTAATGATGTTCTTTTATTAAATATCTTTTTTTTTTAATTTTATTTATTTGACAGAGAGAGAGACAGCCAGCGAGAGACGGAACACAAGTAGGGGGAGTGGGAGAGGAAGAAGCAGGCTCATAGCGGAAGAGCCCGATGCGGGACTCGATTCCATAAAGCCGGGACCACGCCCTGAGCCAAAGGCAGACGCCCAACTGCTGTGCCACCCAGGCGCCCTTTTTATTAAATATCTTAAAGCAAATTGAGTTTCTCCTAGAAGGAAAATATAAAACAACATGGCTTTAGTAATTTTATTTTACCTTTAGAGAACCACTAGTAAGTGATATCTGTGAAAAAAACCTTAATTCAGACACATTGGTGTGTATTTTTTAATCACCAGGGTTTCACTGAGACATTGACTACTTAGGATGACTAAATCTGCCATTTCCCAATTTTCTATTTAAATTCTAATTTGAATTTGAATAATGACAGTTTATAATAGCATTGAAATTTCATATAACAGAAGTCAGTTAGCAGAAACTCGGTGTTTCACTAAGTGAACTGAGAATTGAAATGAGAGATAAAAATCATAGTTTAGGTTTGTGCTACCTTCTGGACTGAAAATGCATAATTTGCCTGGTCCAGAGAGCTACAATATATTGCCTTTTTCTTAAGAAAGCTTGTACACAGCTTTGTACAACCAGAGAGCTGGCCATTTTTCTCTCCCTTCCATGAGCATGGTTTTCTGAAATAGCCACATCCCTTAACTTCTCTCACTCGGGACCCACTACCAACACCTTCTCTTTCTTTAAGCGTTCACAGCTAGAAGAATAAGAAAAGTGGGAGTGGCAAACTGTTTCTTAGTCAGTACAGTGCTTATGGGTAAAGGCAAACATAGATAGAAGTAGAGATTTGGTTGTTGGAAATGTTAGGGCAGGGCTCAGATATTTGATTTACTATGATTCACGCGTTGTATTTGTTTAAAAGGAAAACAAAATAATTTGTGTCCTGTTATTTACTACATATCACCTCTTCCTTGTCACATGAGGATGGCGAGTATGGGAACCACCTCCCATAGCCAACTGAATCAATCCTAATTATGCATAGAAATTATGCTGAGATGGGCACAATAGCCAGACTTCTGGAGTTGAGACTTGAGAGAGCTACACCATTCCCTTCCCAAAATAACGATTGAGAGGATGATAAGGGCAAGACAGGTGCACCATATGTTGGCAATCCAGACCATAGAACATCTTTCTTTTTTTAGGGATCAAGAGACATAAAACGAACAGATAAATCCCTCCACCATACATGGGCATTAAAAATAATGGATTTTTGAAAATGTTCCTTAAGACAAAAACATAACAATATTAATTGGAAAGGAGAAAGCATATATCTGAAAATAATTTTAAAAATGAAAAGTAGACTAGAAAGTCTAGAGCAGACTTTAAAATCTGCATTTTTGGTAACGAAGAGTCGAACTGGCATTACAGAAAGTCAGTTAAATGGCATTGATGTATAGAACAAGAAAAGATTTTTAAGAACATGAAAGACGAATGAATGTATTAAAAACATATAATATAAATATAGATATGAAGATAAGAATATAATCAAAATAATACAGTAATAAATAATACAAATTTCTGGAATATAAACTCAGAAATCCACAGAAGCAATAATCCCTATTCTGGTAGTGCAAGGAGATTAAATTCTACATCTCAAATATGATTCAGTGTGTTTTAAGAAAAAAAATACATATTCTAGTCTCTCAGAAAGAAAAAGCATGTAAAAATTAATTGAAAAAATTCAGTGTGACTTAAATTTCTTTGCAATTACATGAACAGAAGTTAGTTAAGAAAAGTAAAAAGTCTAAAGAGTTTTGAGGGCAACTTTTGCAAAATTCTAGTTAAAAAGATAGCTGAATTCTAGTTAAAATATGAAGACAAAAGAAAGATATTTTCAGAGATACACAAATACTCAGAAAAAATATACGCAATTAGTGTTACTTAAAAATTATCAAAGTTTCAATTCTAATAAATAGAGAATAATTGAAATTAAGGATGTAGGAACTAAAAGGCTATAATGTAAGAGAAATTGTAGTAGGTCTAATTACATGCATTGAATGATGTATGTGATATTATTTATCATCAATGACTAAAGTGATACTTGTAGAAATCTAGGCTATGATTAGTCAGAAAAACAAACTAGTGCAAGTAGCCTTTGTTACAGCAGAGAAAAATGTAAACAATATCATCTAACAATGTGGTTAAGCTAGTTATGATATAGAAATAGTTATGGTATGTGGACTATATAATCATTTATTGAGTCTATGCTAGATACCTAGCACAGTGCTAGATGGCTTACATATATTTTATTAAAAGATATGAAGTGCCCTGCAAAGAAGATATTATCTTATTTTACATGGCTTAGATAGTCATATCTTTCACACACCTGAACAGAATTAAAAAGATTAATCTAGATTAGAGGCCAGTTATTTCCCGAGCTGGAATTCACAAATGTAACTGGCGCTAAACAGCTCTCTCCACCACAATACCCTCCCTCAATACCACTGAAAATTATATACACATGTTAAATCATGTCTAAAAATGGTTTTGAATTATATGGGGAGATGCCTATGTTTTGATAATAAATATAAAAGCAAGATACGAAAGGACAGGTAAGTATGACTTCATTTTTGTACAAACGTATCACAAAAACAGGGTTGCAAAGGAGCACACCAAATGATTATTAGCTCTTGGACGACTATCTCTTTGGGTTTTCCAAATTTCCTGTAAATGAACATGAATCACTTAATTAAAGGACAATTAAAGATTATTATTATTATTTTTAACATTTTATTTATTAATTTGACAAAGAGCATGGGAGAACACAAGCAGGGGGAGCAGCAGGCAGAGGGAGAGGGAGAAGTAGGCTTCCCGCTGAGCAGGGAGCCTGATGCAGGACTCGATCCCAGGACCCTGATATCATGACTTGAGCTGAAGGCAGATGCTTAACTGACAGCCACCCAGGCACCCCTAAAGATTATTTTAAATTTACAAATGTTGAAAGAATTTATTGGGCTGATTTATAGTCAAAATTTTTGGATTATATAGATTATACATGCATTACAAAAACTTTACCCTTACTATTATGATTTTATAGATCTTTATTTTTTAATCTAAATCAAATCCCAAAGCTTGTTAATCATGTACATTTTCTATTTTGCAGATGGACTTCCTCCCTCCAATCTTCCACAAGAACATGTGTTACATTTATGATTTGGACATAGAAGGCTATATACTTTTGTATCTTTGACCAAGATAACGTACATAAGCAAAATGCCTGTATTTTAAGTGTCCAGTTCTATGAATTTTAACAGATGTATTCATCTGTGTAACTGCCATCCAATCATGATTAAGAGCATTTCCGTCATTTTGGAAACCTCCCTTGTACTCCTTTCCAAGCAATCTGGAAATCAATTTGCCATTTTTCGTAAACATAAATGTAACTTTAAAATAATAACAAGAATATGCAATTCTTAGAAACAACAGAAAGAATATTCAATCTTTATGCGATGAATACTCCTGTGCTGCATGACTTCAAGCTCCAAGAAAGTGGGTGACTTGTGCTGCTAGTTCAGCACCGTGTCCCCAGGACTTACCACAGAGCCTGGCACACAGCTGGAGCCTTTAACACACTCACTGCATGAAACTGGAATGCATTTTATCTGTAGGCACTTATGTGAAAATTTTAGTAAAGATGTAAATTGCTTTTTGCTGTCTTGTAGATTCCAAATTGGTGATTCTTCTGAAGTAACTCGGTGTTGAAACGGACCTTGAGAAGGTTTGTCACCAGCAGCACAGATGTTCCATGAGCATCTCTCGTATGTGCTCCCACTGACAGTGAATACTTTGATACCAGCTGTCAGAGGTCATAGTGACTATTTTCTCAGTCCTTCCTTTTCTATACTATGGGTGACTCGATTCCTTCTTGCAGGCTCAGGTATGTCCATGGGTAGCCCCAACTATGACCTCCATCAAATAGGAATTTAAGAGACTACAAGTGTTTTGTATTACTATGTGAGAGAACCACACGCACATGGAATCTGTCCTTTATCCAGAATTTGCAGTTGCTGGGGCTCCTGGGTGTCTCAGTCAGTGAAGCGCCTGCCTTCAGCTCAGGTCATGATCTCAGGGTCCCGGGATCGAGCCCCACATGCTCAGCAGGGAAGTCTGTTTCTCCCTCTCCCTTCACCTGCTTGCGCGCTCTCTCAAAAAATAAAATCTTTTAAAAAATTTGCAGTTGCTTATGTAACTCACTATGTCTTCCTCCTTGTGCAGCTAATGACCTTTATGTCAAGGTACTCTACTAAGGAACTAGCCAACTGTTAGGTCCTAGTATGCATGACACCTACACCTATATTCACTTTAAAAACAAATAAAATAATGTTGACCAATAATCTATTAAGGGCCAGGCTTTATTCCAAGCTTTGAAGATAGAGCAGCAAACAAAACACAAAACTCCATACCTTCATAAAGCTTACCTTTTAGTGGGAAGACACAATGATAAACAAAATATGTAAATCAGACAGGATGCTGAATAATGATGAATGCATAAGTACTACAGCGAAAAGTAAGTCCGCGGAAAAGAACAGGCGTGCTGCAGGAATGGCAGGGGGAGAAAGGGCTATTTTAAATGAGGTTTAGGTACGGAATTTTTGAGCAGATCTTTTGAACAAAGATGTGAAGATCACCTGAGAAGCATTCACGGAACAGCACCACCACCATCACCACCATCACTTTCCCCTGCAGTCCAGAGCCATGTGGTTTGTTGGGGTCTGGGGCCATGTGGGCTGTGGTGGGTTGGAGGGGCTCCGTGTCACAGTCCGCAGGGATGGTAGCGGTGATGAGCGATGGCCTCCTGGGCTCGCAAAGCTCTGTCTCCACCACCGCACTGTCTCTGACCCGGGAACTGTGAGGCCAGGCTATCCTGGGCAGGGACTTAACGATAACTTTGGCCGAGTCCAGCTGCAGCTCCACAGGCGTCTGGAGGGTCACCATCACCATCTTCGTCTGCTCTTCAGTGACTAGGTTCCAGGGCTTTTGCTGCCGTGGGCTGTAGTTCTCCACCTGGTCGCGAATCTCCACGGGCCTCCGCAGGTGCACCTGCCTGCTACGTGAACTTGTTACAGTCGCAGGCAGTGCACTTGAACTTTCGCACTGACTTGGGCCTTCTGACGTGTATACCCAGCTGCTGGCAAAAGTGGGGCCGACCCTCCAGGTGGCGGCCGACCCACCACGTGCTTCGGCAATACCCGTTTTAGGAGAAGGGCTCCTTGCGGAACTCGGCCTCGCAGCCGAATGGGTATGATTGTGCTTGTTCGGGTTGGCTTGAGCACAGACGGTCTTGCCACAGAGGTGGCCCTGGAAGGGCTTCTTGCCCGTGTGCGTGCGCAGGTGCAGATTGAGATCGGCCTTCTGGGTAAAAGCGTGGCTGCAGAATTCACAGACAGACGACCTCTCACTCCTGTGCTTGACCCTCACGTGCATCTGCAGGCGATTTCTGTTCGCGGCTGGTGCCCCCAGTCCTGGCGTACGAACAGCTTCTCCACATGCTGCTTAAAAGCCTCAAGCGGCTGCAGTTCCTTCGAGACACGAAGCACTTGGCGCAGGTGGGACAGAAGGGGGGCTTGGCAGCTCGATCGTGGGCTCTGCAAGTCCTTCGTAAACTGCTCGGGGCGGGAAGAACACGTTTAGGGCATCTTTCTTCTCCCTGTGCGACGCCAGGCACAGCTACAGCTCCATCCTTCCCCGGAAGATCTCCTGGAACACGGAGCACGTTCCCAGCCGTTCATATGACTTCGGGCTTTATGCTCCAAGAGTTTCTGAAAATAACACTTCGTACACTGGGGACACTGAAAGGGTTTCTCCCCAGTTATTTTCTGTTGTGGACTTTAAGATTCTATTTGCTAAGGAAAAACTTTTTTGACAGAAAAAGGAAGACCTGATTGTCCTTCTTTCACCTGTTTCTTAAGTGCTTTGAATTAAAAGTAATTAATATGCCGAAGTGGCATATTTTGAAGTGACATTCTAATTTCCTTCAAAGGCGTATAGATATCTTCTAGGATGATAGGGGTTGGGTGCCCATTTCTATGGTACTGTGTGTGTGTGGGGGGGGAACAGCACCTAGAGAAAGTATTTCAAGCCTAGTGAAAAAATCCTCTATGGATTTGAGAGCCAACTGGGAAGTCAGGATAGGACAGCAGTCAGAGGGAAGATGATGGCACAATGTGCGGTATAGAAGGCTTGGCCTCAGTAATTGTGAAAAATATAAAGAAATTTACGGTGTGCAGGGGACCTGCTTAGAATTACCAATGATGCTTCCTATCCTACTTCTAGCCCAGAATCGCTTATGTTTACAGTTGTTTGATAAATATCTCACTACAAAAACGCCTAATCCTTTCCCCAATTTTAGGATAGAAGATGTGTGCATGCATCTGGAATTATGAAGACAGACTGAGTGTATGCACTTTGCAAAGGCAGGCTCAAACGAGCTCACAAATGGATAAGAAAACCGTCTCGGCAGTATGCAAAGGGGGCTATGTCTCTGGACTTTTTAAATCCTTTTATTTTGTTATTATTTTTGTTTGTATTTTAAATATTAAAATTGCTTGTGTTTTTACTTCTAAATATCTAACATAAAAGTCATTATCTCACATTGCTCCTTTAAAACAGTTATAAAAGCATTTCTTGTATCACCATTAAATTTATTACATTTCAGTGATATTTCGTTCCCTGTACGATAGGAAGTTAATAGGACTCACAAACTGTATCTAGAATACAAGTTGTACTGGTAGCATATTCCAACCTCTAAATGTCTTTCATGTCAGCATGAGAGATACCATCAGGCATTTGAAAGCTCCGGCCTATTTATAAAGATACCATCAAAACCTGCCTGATGTAGCTGACTTATGAATCAATTATCTGAACTACACCAAGTGATGTATCTATTCTGAATTTTAGAGTCATATATTTGAAGCTGAACTACAAACAGATAAACTATTCAACAGCCTATCATGATTCTTATCTTCATGTTTATATCTGTCAAATGTAGGGAGACTAAAAGCAAAATCTTCAAGATTTTACTGGGAAGCGTTTACAAAAAATAAATCACACATACAAATTCTCCCTCTCTCTAGCACACACACACACACACACACACACACACGCACACACAAGCACACCCACCTGGCTATCAAATTACTTATGACCTGAGGGAAAATGAGCACAGATCAAAAAGTAAAATTTAAATAAAATCAAGTGCACGGAAAGGATTACTCTTGTTGTAAAGGGGAAAAATAACAATCGGTAAAATTTATTCTTTTAAGTTCTAGGTCTTAAATGGCTGAGTGTTGCAGTAAACAGAAATGACATTGTTGTTGTAAAAGTTACAAAGCCACTGGATATGGAGAGGAAACGGTCCTGTTTCATCCCAGATGTTGTTGCAAATAAGCTAAACCTAAGAGAGATGTGTTTCCTTTCTGTTTTCTTTCTAGGCGATACTTCACAAGGTATATTCAATTTAAGGAGCTACACTTCATTTGTAAATATTAATTATGTCACTTTTATTGTTTTGCCCGGTAAGATTAAAATTTTGGGAAAGTTTTGCTCATGCTAACCAACCAAACCCATGAGAAATGGAAACATTAAGGTAACAAGGTATTAATAAAGACTGAGAAATGTAGTAACTTTACTTAATGAATTATCTTCTCAATACAAAAACCTGTGGGAAGATACCAACTTGATACCAGAAGTTCGGTTTTCTGCATAGAATTATAATAAAAGAAACTCAACAACTTACTGCTTCCTTGAAAGACAGTAACTGCCAAGGTGAGTAAAAAATAAGAGGCAGTTAGGCAAAAAATGCTGATGAAGGGCTTTGGAGTTTAATACAACATAAACCAAGATTTCTGACGTTATGTTCCCTGTAGCAGAATCTCCTGGGAGGGTAGATGTGAGGGGATGGAGTTAATTCAAAATTCAGAATCTTGGATATGGAAGAGTTGAATCGCTGTTTGTGAATCTGAAGCTGACATTACTCTGTGTGTTAACTAACCGGAAAGCAAATAAAACCTTAACAAAATGCAGAGTCCTGGGCCCCACCCTGGATTTACTAAATTAAAACCTGTGGGCATATCCTCGGAATTAGTCTTACCATATTTTTTAGTACTTCTTAGGCACACTCAAGCTTGAAAAACCTTTTTGTTAAAGGGGGAGTCAAGAAAGCTGGCATGGGAAGCAGGAGACAGGTCAGGAGTGGCCGAGGCATCACGATAAGGTGGGTAATGGTGGGTAGCCCCTGAGCAGGAGAATGATGTACACGCATGTGTGTATTTAAAAAATTATTTTACCTTCAGGGTCAAGAAGGGCAATGGGAAGAAAAGAATGATGTCTGGGAAACCGTAGTAAGGAAGTGGTTGTAGTGATCTAGTCCCGAGATGGTAGTGGGTTGCGCTCATAATAATTCAAACAATATTAAAAGCCATAGCTAACATTTACTGAACCATTATGTGCCATAGAAAGTGCTTTCTAAGCATTTTCTCACTTAAATTTTAAAACTACTCTACAAGGTAGGTGGGAACTGTTACTATCCTTATACAGACAAAAGAGAAAACCTCAACTCAGTAATTCAGTACTTTATATAATTAGTAAGTGGTAAGACAAGGATTCTGATCCACATCTCTTTGACTCACCTGCTCATATTTTTAACTGCGTGTCACTGTCTGAAAAGTGAAGCAGGGGCGCCTGGGTGGCTCAGTCAGTTAAGCATCTGCCTTTGGCTCAGGTCATGATCTCAGGGTCCTGGGATCAAGTCCCACATGGGGCTCCATGCTCAGTGGGGAACCTGCTTCTCCCTTTCCTGCTGCCCCCCCCCCCCGCTTGTCCTCTGTCTCAAAAATAAATAAGAAATCTTAAAAAAAAAAGTGAAGCAGCAGATTAGGGAGCTACAGAGAAGGTGGAATCGATAGGATTGATGGTTGCTTATATGACAAAAGAGACAGGGTCGCCCAAGATGAGGTCTGGAATTTGAGGTGGATTGTGATGCTTTCCACTGACATAAGTGGGTACAGCAGGAAGAAAGAGAATATATTCAGTTTTGGATTTTGAGTTTACGATGCCTCTGGAACGTCCATGCAGGAAGAGGAATACATTTTGGAGTTGAGGATACAAATTTCTGTAAGACTGTAATTGGAAGAGTCAGATGCACATCGAAGAAACTCAAACTTAAGAAGGGATGCTAGTGCCCAGAGGCTTGAATATAGTGAGAAGGAAAGAAGGCACACTACAAGAAACCTTGGCAGCACTCACCGGCAGAGGAGGAAGTCACGAAGAGTGTTACCACAGAATATCTTCTCCAAACTGGTCTTTCTGAGAGTGGCACTAGTAATTAATACAGCGAGGTGATGGGCATTAATGGGTTCTGACCCAGGCTGGCCAGGACGTAAAGCCACCCTGCTCGAAGGAGACTAAGAAATGAGCATTTTAAAAGGCAGGAAGAAAACCAGCCAAGAGTGGTAACGTGGAATCCAGGAGCACCTACAGCATCAGTGTAAGGTTTCTGTGTGCATAAACATATTTGCTCTCAGGAAGCCCATAATTCCAGCCACGATTCCAGTCTTCACGGCGAGTACACAATGAATGGGGAAAAATTACTTATAGAATGTTGCCTTCTCTGGCTGTCCGGTCATATTCTATAGAAGGATAAAACTTCTAACTGGATTTAAGTGGCTGTTTCATGAAAATTTCATCTCTTTCTTTCTGCAGTATTCTTCATTTGCTGCGAGAACGCACAATAACGCTTCTTTTTTTTGGAGGGGGGGGGCAGAGGGAAAGGTAGAGAGAATCTTCAAGCAGGCTCCACTCCTAGTGTGGAGCCCCACATGGGGCTCGATCTCACAACCCTGAGATCATGATCTGAGCTGAAACCAAGAGTCGTGCTTAACCACTGAGCCACCCAGGTGCCCCACACATATTATTTTTTGAAAAATGTTACCATACCTTCATTTTGGGCATGCACTAAGGAATCATGATGAAGACAAGGCTGCCCTCTTTGTCATCTGCTATCCAGAAATGACCTCAGGTTTACACCTCCGGGAAGATTTGTACAGATCACTGACCTAATCCACAGTTATTTATTTTTGCGTTTATTTCAGAGAGTGGCTTTTTTACAATGCTGATTTCAAATTGTGGATTAAGCCTTATTTCATTTTGGTATCCTGAAATGAACTTGATGGTATGATTTTCTTGCAATTATTGGAGACAATATTCTCAGGATCAGTTTTGTCCTTTGTTAGAAGAGGAACATCATGGCCTAATAACTCTGCTCAATTTCCTCTTCTTCCATAAACATCTCCAGCTTACTCTAGCCAAATAGGCCCCTGTTCTTCCTTTTTCATTCCCTGCAGTAGTAGTGGTTATTTTTTCCTACATAGCACTTTGGGTATTTTATAACTGTCTCTTAACAGAGTGAAATATTCCTTGTTCGTTATGCTGGTTTGTACTCCATTGTGGATAAACTCAGGTTTTTATAAATATAAATGCAGAAAAATTAATCTTTGATATATGTATTTTTGTCCCTAATTGTCTTGTGAAGTCCATAATAGTGGAGGACATTAACATGCACTGTTTAAGAACGTAATAAACACTCAAAAAACATTTATTGAAGGGATTAAATTTCAGGACTACTCAGGTATAGAATGATACCTTGTATAAAGCAGATACAGACATTTTCAGTGGGCCCTGATAACTACTGGTAGGTAGTAGAACAGTGCTTGATATTAAAATGCTCCACTCTTTTTTCTGCATTTTTTATTGTTATATCAGGAGATTTGCAAAAGGGACTGTACTGTCTTGGGTAATTGAGTAAAGGAGATAGATAAATTGACACTATCTGTAAATAAGAAGCATCGGAAGTACCATGTAAATATACTTTAATTATCAAAACATGTAATTGTAACAAATTCCTCTAATTTTATTTTATCCTTAGAAATATTAAAAAACATAACAAAAGACATTATAATAGGTCTACCTTTGCACAGAAGCTGATCAGAAAGTATTCTTTCAGGGTGCCCGGGTGGCTCAGTCCGTTGAACAACCAACTCTTGGTTTCAGCTTAGGTCGTGATCTCAGGATTGTGATATCAAGCCTGGGGTCTGGCTCCACACTCAGCACTCAGCAGGGAGTCTGCTCAAGATTCTCTCTCTTGGGGCGCCTGGGTAGTGCAGTTGTTAAGCATCTGCCTTCGGCTCAGGGTGTGATCCTGGCGTTCCAGGATCGAGTCCCACATCGGGCTCCTCCGCTGGGAGCCTGCTTCTTCTCCCTCTCCCCTGCTGTGTTCCCTCTCTCGGTGGCTGTCTCTCTGTCACATAAATAAATAAAATCTTAAAAAAAAAAAAAAAAAAGATTCTCTCTCTTCCTCTCCCTCTGCCTCTCTCCCCAGTCACATGCACGTGCTCTCTGTCTTAAATAAATAAAATCTTTAAAGAAAGAAAAGAAGAAGAAGAAGAAGAAAGTATTCTTTCTGGAGCACCTGGGTGGCTCAGTCAGTTAAGACTCCAACTCTTGATTTTGGTTTAAGTCATGATCTCAGGGTTGTGAAATCAAGCCCCATGTTGGGCTCCCCACTGTGTGTGGAGCCTGCTTAAGATTCTCTCTCTCCCTCTCCCTCTGCTCCTTTCCACCTTCTCCCTCTCAAAAAAAAAAAAGTATTCTCTCTCATATGTGTATTAAAAACAAAGTCTAAAAAAAAATAAAAAATAAAAAATAAAAAAATAAAAACAAAGTCTAGAGCTGCAAAAGAAATTCAGTTAAAGATGTGTAGGAATATAATAAAAATTTAAATATTTGATTTGTAGTATGAAGTAAATGAAATTTGTGACCCTCCAGAACATATTTCTTTGGATGTAGTAAGTGTGATATCTTCAATACTTAATATTGTCTATAAATCAAAGGAAATTAAAAAGAGCAGTTACTCCATATAAAATGAGTAAAGGCCACAAAGAAGAAAATAAAAAAAACCAATGAGCAGATCAAAAATTAGTCAAGTTTATAGTAATCAAAAAAATTAAAATAAAAATACTGAAAGCTTTGGCCTCGTCTATCATGTTGGTAAATGTTAAGATGAGAGTAATATTCAGTGCCAAAACCAGGATAGCAAGCCTGGCATGTCTGACACCTTGCTGGTGCCTTGCACATGGATTAAACTTCACAGGAAACGAATTTGTCAATATGTATCAAGAGCCCATGTTGATAAATCTGTTTTTTTTTTCTGTCTATGTGCATGGCACTGTGTAGAATTAGTACCTTTTATTAAAAAATAAAATCAAATTAAAAACATAGAATCCTTTAGACAACTCTGCATTATTCATTTCTTCTGACATAATTGTTTAATTATTATTAGAGAGGGAGAGGACAAGAAAATACACGTATATTCTCTTTTTCCACATATTCAGTTCTGTGAAAGTTATACATCCTATGATTTATCTCTCAATTTTCAAATTTAGAATAGTTACAACTATGTCATAATGTAGGGTAGTTTACATTTCTACCATGTTTTCTTTCAAGTTTAAATTATTTCAGTTATGTCTTTATGTGAAAAGGAGAAGAAACTCGGATATTCTTGTACCATTTTATGTAGCTATATTCCACTTGATTACAAAAGGTACATTTATGTAAAAAATTGTTTTTGAAGTTTAAAAAGATGTGTTTTCAAGTGGATATATACTTAAAACTATGAAGAAAGTGTTTTCTTTTTTTCCATTGTTCTGACCTGGGTCTGAATTATGGGCAGCATTTTATTCATTGTGTTTCTAATTTTTAAAAATATAGAGATAAAAAAAATAAAAATCACATTTACTTCAATGCCTCGTCCAGGCTGATTTTTTGGTAAGAGCTTTTACTCCTTCTGAGGTACTCTTTATTTCATTGACATATTTTAAGGACTAAATGCACTACTTGGAGGTTTTAAATTTCTTTTTTGTGTGTTTTAAATTTCTAATGAAATTGGAAGGAAAGAGAAATGATACATAGGGAAATCATGCCTCTTTAATTCCTTCAAGATGCGAAGAGGTACACACATAAAACTCAGTCTTTTGAAATAATATTTATATCTTCTTGCCATGAAATAGTATTTCAGGATTCATTTTACAAATTGTTTTAACTTAATGGGAGTAATAGGAAATTTTAAAGTATTCGATGAGTTATTCAACTAATATATATTGTTAATTTTATAGATGTGCATATTTAGAATAAATATTATTTCTTATTTCAGCTTTATACATTTTTTAAAAATTCCACAGAGTGACTTATAATATTTTACTTCATGATTTTAACCATCAATGTGACAATACTTTTTTCACCTTCATTTGGTCATTTTATTTTTATGGTATGACACTTATTTAATGAATGTTCTGTAGTTAAATATTAATGATTTTTCAATTTTGTTATAATATATACTGCTGTTATATGTGTCATTATACACATATCTTTTCATAAAATTATCATATAAATAAGGGAACATTCTAGAATAGGAAAATGTTAAATAATTGCAATGTTTTAAGATTCCTGATACCTCTTGCCAAATTACTTTCTAGAAAAGTCTTCCAACCTATACCATCTCCAGTACTACCGAAGGTATGATAGTATCTTTGCTTATCCATTATTTCTTTAGTTTTTCAGCATCTTCTCCATTTGGTCCTTAGGAGATTTTTTTCTTATGGCAAAATTCATTTTCTATATTTGAGAAAATTCATTCTGCTACAGAAGAAAAGAAAATGAGTAGAATAACCTTCATGCTAAACTGTGGTGCATGTTAGAAAGATAAAGTGGATCATATATCTGTGAATATAGAAAGGGATGGGAGAAAGCAGAAATACCTAACTAATATTCACAAGGCACTAAATATACATGAGGCACCAGGGGCACTAAATATTCATGACATACTAAATATACATGAGACATTCAATATTCTTGCAGTCTTAGTTCAGCCAACATTTGATGACTGCCATCATGGCCCCATGAGTCCTCTGTCCTTGTAAGGAACATTCAAACCTCAGCTTTTGTTCTCGTGTTCACACCATCATCACACCACAAACACTGCAAACCCCAAGAATCGGGTAGTGTCTTTTCAATTTAATTGCATTATATTCTCAGCCAGTTAAACACCCATCTCTTTCGCTTTGCTTTGTGCTGTGTGCCCTAAATTCAAGTCATTCAATTTGTTCTGTGAGCTTTTCTGTTCCCTAATCTCTGGGGTAGTTTGTCTGGTAACATACTTGTACTTGGAGGCAACCTTTGTGTGAAGACAATTTTCCACATGACTCTTTCTTACCTTTGCAACTGTACATTTAAGCATTTTTAATACATTTGAAGCACTTTTAGGTTTTGGTTTTTGGGTTGTTTTTTGTTTGTTTTTGAGAGAGAGTGCGTATGTGGTGAGTGAGGGGTGGGGAGGGGCAGAGGGAGAAGAGAGAGAATCTTAAGCAGGCTCCTTGTCCAGTGTGGAACCTCATGCTGGGCCCAATCTCACGACCCTGAGATCATGACCTGAGCTAAAATCAAGAGTGGGACACTTAACGAATTGAGCCACCCAGGTGCCCTAATCTTTTAACAAACTTTTAAGTCTATGGTACGGTATTATTAACTAAAAGCACAATATTGGACAGCTGGTCTTTAGAACCTTTTCACCTTGGAAAAGGCACCATTTTTACGATATTTTTCCCCCAAATATCTCACAGGAGTTCTGGGCATTAAGGAGGGCAGTAATGAGAATATTTTTTTTTTTTTAAGATTTTATTTATTTATTCGACAGAGATAGAGACAGCCGAGAGAGGGAACACAAGCAGGGGGAGTGGGAGAGGAAGAAGCAGGCTCATAGCGGAAGAGCCTGATGTGGGGCTCGATCCCATAATGCCGGGATCACGCCCTGAGCTGAAGGCAGACGCTTAACCGCTGTGCCACCCAGGTGCCCCGAGGATATGTTTTGAGTGGTATCACCGGCTCTATGAGAATAAGGAATTTTAGTATTTTGGTTGTCATACTCTTTATTCTTGGCTTTCTGTTGATGTACCAGAGTCAGCTGTTTTAAATATTGATAAAATACTTTCTTTCTCACTCTGTAGTAGTATAATGCTATCCTGGTGAACAGATAATTGTATTATATGTAGTTAAAGGTGATGGTGTTTGCAAGGAAGCTCCTTGAAAGAGTAGTTTCATTTTGGATAGATCCGTACATAAGGACGAACAAACAATTCTAGGTTCCTTCTTTGCTACTGTTGAGTTACCAGAAAGCAGGCCGAATGTGTTAGCTGTTGCTACTAGAATCGTGCCATGATATACGGGTCTTATATGAATGTTAGGAAGCACATAGGAGAAAGGACTCTCCGCTATGACAGGTGAGGATGACAAGCGATGGGTACATGGGTGGCTGTCTCAGTTTGGGAAGAATAATTTTCTGGTATTTAGACTAAAACTTTTCCTTTACTAGGCACCGAACAGTGTTCTTTCACCCTTTCAAACTGAAACAGGGACCACACACTTATATAGTAAAATTAAACTTATAAGACTCTTAGATCAAGTGAAATACTTTTATAAAAGTACTCACTGAACACAACCATAAAAGAGATGAACACCTCATGTGGTTGCCACAAAATAAACTGTATCAACCAATAATTTAACTGTAGTCTTGAAATAAGAGTAGTTTTATTATTAGTGGAATATATATTTCTTAAAGAATTGAGAGCTTGGAATTAAAAATAGAACAGGTGCCCTAGAACTCATTTAATCTATACATCCACTAGGTTTTAATTAAAATCTTATATACATCCTATTTGCAAAAAGTATTTTTGTGGTAACTATTGTATGTATGTTTGCTAGTTTATGGTTTCACACATGCTAGGACCTAACAGATTCACTAGTTCCTTAGAAGGCTGTCTTGACATAAAGGTCATTAGCTGCGCAAGGAGGAAGACATAGTGAGTTACATAAGCAACTGCAAATTTTGGATGAAGAACAGATTTCATGCGTGTGTGGTTCTCTCACATAGTAATAAGAAACCCTTGGCAGTCTCTTAAATTCCTTTTGACTGAGGTCATAGTTGGGGCTACCCATGCGCATACCTGAGCCAGCAAGAAGGAATCCTGTTACCTATAGTATAGAAGAGGAAGGACTGAGAAAATAAGCACCGTGACATATGACACCTGCTATCAAAGAATTCACTGTCAGTGGGAGCACATACAACCGTTGCTGATGGAACATCTCTGCTGCTGGTGTAGGGGGCAAGCCATCCTGAGACTCATTCCCGCACCAACTTACATTCGAGAGTCATCAATTTAGAGCCTACAGAGCACCGAAGAACAATTAATATCTTTACTAAACTTTCTCAGATAAGTTGGCCTATAAGTTCTGAAATAAAAGAACGTATATAGCATGTCACAGAGTCAAATATGTTAAAAATCCACCTACCTTTGCTAATCTCCCTGAAGTTCTAAATATTACAGAAGTCCCCAGCCCTGACTCGCCTTTCTGATTTCATCCAAAACGTCGTTTTCTCTCTCAAAACATGAATTCCAACTTTATGATATTATCTCCTGTCTCTTTTATGTGATTTTGGAGACTGATTTAATCACACACCGATGAAGCAAACTCTTCATCATCCATTATCACAAGTAACTCAATAGTGTCAGCTAGAAACTTCCATATAAAACGGAGTGAGGGGGAAAGTTTGCTCGTTGTCCATGACATACTGGTGATGTACAAATGGTACGTTTTCTCTTCTTTTGGTTTCCTTTCTTTTTTCCTGTAATTTCCTTCTTTTTTTCCCCTTTCCTTTGTCCATTTGTCTTATGTCCTCTTTTCTTTTCTTTATTGTTTTTTTCCTGTGTGAATCACAAAAGGTTTCACAGAAACAAAATGTAAATTAGCCATCACTTAAAATAAGGTCAATAATCCTTACCACAGCCTGAAATACTTTCTAAATTGCTTTCCTGTGTCAACCTATTGGAGTTCATCTAGTTCCCGGATGCAAAGTCCCTGAGAAGGACTACTTAATTTTTGGTGTTGACTGGGGTAACAGTATATATTGTAGTCCCATAAACTCCACCAAATACACCCAAAGCACTCACACACTCCCTCTTCTCTCTGTGTGTGTCTGTTTTTCTCTTTCTTTCTCCACTTCACTTCTCTTAGTTCATTCCTGATGGATGCTTGTAAGTAAAATGGACCATATATATATATATATATAATGAAAGAAAAAAAGTGAAAAAATACACAAATGATCAGTGGATTTCTAGAATCTAGAGAGTTGCCTCACCAGAGGGTTGTGAAGATGATGAAGCGATTTTGGGGCCCCCATTCCCTTTCTGTTCTTTGAAACTTTCCACCTTCTATTTGTCTCTGTTACTTTCACATCTAAAGCTTCGTGGGTGGGAAAATTTAGACACACCTCTTTTCAAATTAGAGCTTCACACTTTCTAGATGCATGTTACCTTCCTTTGTTGCTGTTATCACACCTTGAAAATAAAAATAACAATACCTATTTCATAGAATTGGAGGCATCAAATCAGAGACCAGGGACATCAAGTACCAGAGAGCAAACAAAAACCAGTCCACACATGTTTCTTACATCCTCACTTACTTTTCTTTATTGGAATATATTTTCCTGAAAGGGTCTAATATTAGAAAGCTACAGTAAAAGGAGAAGTTTTGTCTGTAAATTGCTTGTCCTGAGAGACAATTTTAAGCTTTATATGTAATAGAAAAGTATCAAATGTATTCTATATTAAGGGGGATCTTAAAATGTTTGAGCTGGTAGAATTGAGATATAATTTCTTCCAGAAAATCTTATCTGTTGGAGAGGATAATATTTGAACATTTGGTTCTATTAGTCACAAAGCATCTCTCACTATATTCTTGTCAATAAAATCATTTAAATATATGAAACATGAAAGAAAAGTGAAACATTATGGTTTCCAAACCTTCACCTGGTTGTAGATTATCAGCATCTGAATATCACAGTTTTACTTTAAACACAATGATGGTTTATAACCTGCACGAGACACCATAGGAACCATTAATCTCTATTTCTAATAAAACTTCATAACTAGTTAAGTGCAGTTGTTAAATAATTTCTTTTTATAGTAAAAGCTTTTACAATTAACAAGCCAGGCACTGATTCCCGTCCTTATCAATTTCTCTGCGATTATTATAGCTTCCGTAATAATCTGCACTCTATTAACGTGGATTTGGCTGCACTGTAAAGAGCAGCTTCATTAGCTTTGGTTTTACAAAAAGATGAGAAGAAAGTAGACTTTTAAAATCATGGAGTCTCAGAGTTACAAACTAACACCAAACCTCTCGGGCCAAAGACACAAATAATGCCGTATTTAATTTTGAACATGACTTATTTTTGTTCCAAAACTAACTTTGGGAGCTTGCATTCATTAATAATTTTTACAACTGTCTATTTCTCATTTAGAGTTCAAATTTGAACAAAGTAACACCTAGAAACTCATGCAATTACACAGCAGAAAACTTACCTAGTTATAATTAATGTTTATCATCCAGAGAAAAAAATAGTCTCGGAAGGAAAGTCCAAGAGGTAACAGTCATGCATCAGATATATTGTAAATGTGGTTGAGACTAGACAAAAAAATGACAGTGTAAAACAATAACGATATTCTATTAATTGAACAGATGAAAGTTCAAAACACAACTAAACATCTAGAAAAGAGCATGCCTTTCCAGGAGAAGATTCAAGAAAATGCTTAACTTTATACATTGTTACACATGCATTTATAATTTCTATGGTAGGGACTTTCAGCTCTGATGGGGATAGAGTAGTTCTCGGTGGATCAGCAACCCCGTCTAGTATAGATAAACATAAATCAAATACATGTAATTAAAGAAAATAAAAATGCATAAAATAAATCTAACAGAAAAAATCTGTTCGAAGGAAGTAGACAGTTGCTGGAATAAAAAGAAGTAGAGAGAATTCTGAAGGGAGAAAAACTCAGAGATAAAGGATGGCTTCCTGAACGCTTACAACCCCCGGGCCATCTGCTAGACCATGCATTTGGGGCAGCTGGAAGTCTATTGCAAAGTCCAGAGGAAGGTTACTGAGAAAGGACGGGGAAAACAGAAGAATTATGCATGGAAATTTAGAGACTCATATACATAGCTAATTTTCTGTCAGTACATTTGCCAAATGCTGAGGCTGCGTGGAGCACAGGTCTAAATTTTGCAGAAAAATTTTGAATAGCATAAGAGAGTGTTACCATTCTCATGAGGATAGAAATTAGAGATTTTTACTGATACAGGAAAAAGCCATGGAATACATACGATTTTTAGTTAAAAGTAAAAACAAAAACGAAACAGAAACCTGGGAAGCAGTGTAAATCAGAGGTGGACTCAAACTTACTAGAAGTTCAGCCCAGCTTTGATTTATCATAATCTCTGTTAAGATTAAGATGATCAACCACTTCTCTATCTGAACTGTGAAATGAAGGAGAGAAATTTTCAATATACAGAAAATAAGACCTGAAAATAGTATACAAGCCTCTATGATATTTCAGAAACATAGTGTCGGGAGTTCAGTCTGAGGTAAAAAACAAGTCAAAAAATAGGAATATAGGGGCGCCTGGGTGGCACAGCGGTTAAGCGTCTGCCTTCGGCTCAGGGCATGATCCTGGCGTGATGGGATCGAGCCCCACATCAGGCTCCTCCGCTATGAGCCTGCTTCTTCCTCTCCCACTCCCCCTGCTTGTGTTCCCTCTCTCGCTGGCTGTCTTTATCTCTGTCAAATAAATAAAATCTTTTAAAAAAAATAGGAATATAAAGAACAAAGGAAACAGAAAATATAAATGGACACCTATGTAAATGCAGATAGACATATATAGATAGATAATAGGTAGATAGATTTAAGTAAAGTGACTAGAAGAGTCCAGCACTAAATTAGATACAGTATAAGATAATAGAACTAAATGATATGACAATAAAAAATATTTGAATATTTGCATAGGGGAAAAATTATGAACACTGAAAAAGAAAAGTGTCGTAGAAGAAGCATTACTGTTGATGAGTCCGAAAGTAGAGAACATAGAAAAGGGGGAAATCAATATCAGAACTGTTAGGATTCTAACAAAATTAAAGTATTTCATTATTGGAAAAATTAGTTACAATACATTCAAGATATACTGAAATAGTTAGTATGAATATAATGATAACTATACCTAGGAACAGCCCAGTACGAGCACTGAAATCAAAAATAACAAAAAATAAAAGCAGGCAGAGAAACAGAATCGCATTTCCTTCAAAGCAGCAACAAGGAAGCTGATGGCTGACCTTTCCATGGGTGTGATGAGAGTCAGAGGAAATTGAATTAAATCTGCAAAGTGCTGAAAGGAATTAGCTCTTACCCTAGCAATCATCTATATGCAGTGAAAATATTGTTCAAAAGAAAAGGTGAAATAGTGTTTTTGGTAAATTAAAAACTGAGGGATAGTTCACAAGTTTAGAAAAACCAAAATTGAGACAAATTGTCACTAGCTAATCTGTAACAAAAGAAATACTAAGTGAAGTTGTTCTGGCAAAAGAACTTTCCAGCAGAAAATGGAGTTCTGCGAGAAGGAATAAGAGCCCCCAGAAAGGGCACATATAAGGGCAAATACAAATGAATATTGATTGAATACCAATTTCCAAAACAACACAATGTCTTATGAATTTTAAATCTCCATGAAATATGATAAAAAATGGTAAATGAAGTTGAAGTTTCCTACGGTCTAGTATTACCAAAGAAGTGAAAAATGAAATAAAATAATTGTATCAGACTATGGAGTGTTAAATATAAAATATTTTTAGAATCTGTAGTGACCACTAAACAGGAAGTAAATAAGATTAATAAATTAGAAACTAGCAAGATAAATCTAAGTAATAAAAAGTTTTGATTTACACATAGAAAGCAAGAAAAGAGAGAGAAAATCATAAGACAATTGAATTAAATGCTATAACATTTTTGATGTATTTAAAAACCCAAATACATCATTACGTAGGTTTCATGTAATTGTACCAAAAGTAAAAGACTTAGATAGCCAGACGTCCTAAACAAAAGACAACTGCAACCTGCTTGTAAGAGATATCTATTGAATGTAAGAACACAGAGAGATTCTTACAGGATCGAAAGCAACAAAACATGCGAACACTAATCAGAAGAAAGCCAAACACCTGACAAGAAGGACTCAAGGCAAGAAGGCCTTAAACTGTTATATACTTATAACACACTTTCAAAATATGAAGAATAAAAGTTGGCAGAAAAACAAAAAAACAAAAAGAGACAGACAAATGCGTAATCTTAATGGAAGACTGCAATAAGCAAACAAAAATGAGAAAATATATAGAAGACTTTAATGTAATTAAGAAAATCAACCTGTTAGACCTATAGATAGTATGTGGGTTCTTTTCAAGAGCATATATAGTACTTCCCCAAGTTAACCATGCACTGTCATTAAAATTAAAATGATTTTTATTACTTAGGGCATGGGCTCTGATTGTAGTGAAATTTAAGAGATAATCAGAAAATTCTCAATTGCTCAGAAGCAAAACAAAATACCATAAATGACTGAGAGGTCAATGAAGGAAATGTAATGGAAATTGGAAAAAAGTTAAAGAAAATGGAATGGTGACATGATTCTTTAAATAACTCTAACATCACACAAACAGGAAGGAACACTTCCTAAGTTTCTGGGGTCAGTTAAGACTGACAAAGGAATTGAAAAGAAGAAAATTACTGACAAATGTTGCTGAGCAAAGTAAATGCAAAAAAAAAAAAAAATCTCAGCAAAAGAAGAGCAATAGAATTTAGAAGTATCTATGTATATATTTGAAGTCTGTAAGTGCATGTATATGTATTTATACACACTGTATGAATGCTTACTTAAAATTTACTACATATGTGATACACACACACATATATGAAAAACTAACAAACTAAGGTTTATTTTAGGATTGAAAGGTTGGTTTAACATTAGAAAAGATAACCCATACAATTCACCACATTTTAAAAAAGGACAAAACTCATTCAATCAACTTGATAGTTATAGAAAAGAGAGTTGACAAAATTCAGTATACTTACTACAGTGTACTGTCCCCAGAAAACACCCACAAGAAAACTTTTAACAAATCAGGAATAGAAGGGTATTTCCTTAACCTGAAAGGAAATGTCTACAAACGGTTCCTACAAAACAGAAACATGTATTTGATGCCGACTTCGTGAAAGGAATGGCCCTTCCTCTTGTGTTACTGAATATTGATTTGAACCATGTCTGTACACAAATAGCCATGAAACACGAATGCTCCTAGCAGCCTTATTCTCCATACTACAAACCTGGGCTCATTTCCAAAGTTCAAACGTCCTAGAATGTATAAATTCTGGTCTATTCATTCAGTGGAATAGTGTACCGTAACAACCACAAATAACCACACTTACCCACAATGACATGAAGGGATCTCACAAATAGAATCTGAGGGAATGAAACATAGCACGAAAGTGTGCACATATGTTACACACTTATATGCTGTTGTGAGCAAGGAGAGAGTATCCCCTTGGGTGACGTAGCTGGAAGACAATAGAAGGAGTTTTGGGGGTTTCGATAATCAATTTGGTTTTTTTATCTGGGTGCTGGTTACATTATGGTTTCATTTCGGAAAATTCATCAAGCTGTTTGCTGTTCCACTATATACACTTTCCATGTGACTGTTTATTTAAATTGAGTTTATTTAAAATAACATAAAATAAAGATTCTGAGGGAATAGAGCATAAAAATCCAAATGCATCAGATTTATAGGCTAATTTCGTATTGTAAAGGCATAACAGGAAAGACGACCAGCACACTTATTTTCTGTAATTATTCTCCATAAAAAGAAACTGCTGCTTTTGATCCTATCTATGTATATGCATATGCATATGTGTATGTATATGGATATCTCTTTCTGTTGCACAGATCATTCCTCATTTCTGTGAAAAAAATGCCATTCTAATCATAATTCAGGTTTAGATCTGAAACCTATTTACTCCAGCAAGATGGGTGATGCTGCTTGTGAATTTCAAACTATTTAATATTAGCCTCATTGCGTTTCTCAATAGCTGGCCTTGAAACATAAGGCAATGTTTTCTTCTGCCAGTGTTCACAACAGACGTTATACAAAATTAATTAAAGAAATTTTAAAGAATTTTCATCCCAAACCATTCTGTTCCTTATTCCTTTTCAATGCAATGTCCTAACATAGTATATACTAGAAAGTGCTTAAAGTGTATACACACACACACACACACACGTGTGTATGTATGTTCAGCAATAGAAAGCATTTTTCATCTGTAATCTAATTGTAAATAATTTATATGTAAAAGCAGCCATTAATGTAGCTCTTTATCTTTTTGGAATAATGTGAACAATACTAGACTTTCAAAAATACGATGACTAATGTTCTATGCTTTAATCAAAACATATATTTTGACAGTTATTAACCTACCATACAAAATTTGAACCTAATAAAATATTTTAAGCATGTGTAAAAAAAGTTTAATGACAATGAAATGTTTTTCATCTAAAGCTTCTCCTTAAGAACAATGAAAGCTAACCATGTAATAAATCTATTTTACCAGTCCTATGCTATTTTTTGCCCTTTTTCACATTTCATTAAATTTCTCTATGTATATCATGAATAAATACATATAATACTTATTAATACATTTTCACATAAATAAATTAAAAATTATATTCAAGGATATGTCATATTTTTTTCTAAAGTACTTTTATAATAACTTTTAAAAATGAGTGGAATAGTGTAAAATTTTGTTATGTCTTCTGTAATAAATTATGATTAGCACTTCTATTTATATGTTATTAAATTATACCAAAGATATATGATTTCTGAATATTAATAGAGCATTCAAGATAAAGAGAGGTAGAATAATATGATGACATATTATGAAGGGTAATCCTACGTATTTTTCCCATACCAGCTTGTTCATAAGAAATGTTTACTGATAAAATAAAGTAGAAGTCACCTTCAGAGAAAATTCCAGTATTTAACACTATTTGTATATGGCAAGAAAATTCTCATAAAAATGTTAATGCCATTGAGCTAAAAAAAATTAATGTACTTATTCATACAGGTAGGGGTTAATAGATTTTTAAGGATTTTTGAACTCTTTCATGGAGACAAAAGTAGAGATGCATTTAAGGGTTTTAAACAGGATGCTAAAATGGTAGGTTGGCATTTCTGAAGATTTTTCTTAGACAAGGTAACAGATGGATTGAAGATCTATTATGACTGAACTATAATGCCCTTCAATGATAATATTGATTTGATAGATTAAATTTATGTCTGTGGAAAAAAGTATTAAAAGTAGTAAATGATATGTTTATGCATTGGAAGACTGAACATAATCAAGATGTCCATTCTCTTTTATTGGTTCATAGCCTAAAAGTTTCTATCAAAACTTAAGCAAGTTTTGTGGGTTCGTTTTTTGTTTGTTTGTTTGTTTGTTTGTTTTGGTTTGGTTTGGTTTGGTTTTGGTAGACACAGGCAAGCTTTTTCTGTAAATTTATATTGAAAGAGAAGCTCTACAATAGCCAAAACAATTTTGAGAAAGAGGAATAAAATGGGAAGAGTGACTCTCCTTGAAGTTGAGGCTTAGTATATACTACTTAGAGTAAGGAAGACAAGGTGGTATTGGCAGAGAGAGACATAGAGGTCAATGCAACCTAACAGAGAACTCCGAATAGACCATATAATATGTTCAGCTGGTTTTTGATGAAGATGCAAAAGCAATTCAATGGAGGAAAGAGCCTTTTCAACAAATTATTCTGGAGCAAGTAGGCATCCATAAGAAAAGAACAGAACTTCCACATAAATCTCATACCTATACAAAAATTAACTCAAAATGGATCATGGGGGTGCCTGGGTGGCTCAGTTGATTGAGGGTCTGACTCTTGATCTTAGCTCAGGGCTTGATCTCAGGGTCCTGAGTTCAAGCCCCATGCTGGACATGGAGCCTACTTTAACAAAAAATGGATCATGAACTTAAATGTACAATAAAAAACAGGAAATTTTCTAAAAAAAAAAAAATTAGGAAAAAATCTTTGGGACCTATGACGAGGCAAAGAGTTCTTAAACATGTTACCAAGCCCACAATCCATAAAAAGGAACTCCAGTAAATCGGATCTCAGTAAATTAAAAAGTTTTGCTCTGCAAAAATCCTGTTAGAAGAATGAAAGGACAAAAGAATATACTTGCAAGTCACATATCTGACAAAAAATGCCTTTTAACTATACTGTATAAAGAATTCTTAAATGTCAACATTAAAAAAACAAATATCTAATTATAAAATGGGCAAAAAGTATAGACAGATATTTCACAGCGAGAATATACATATGGAACATAAACATTTGAAAATATGTTCATCATTGGCCATTAGAAAAAAGCAAAATAAAATCACTTAGTATTCACAAGACAGAGAACAGGAGAAGAAAGAGTTGCACAAGAGAACTCTTAAAAGGTCTCTAGAGGTAGTCAGCAGAGCACTGTTTGATGCACATGTGTGGGGAAACTGTCCACAGAGAGGACAGAAGCATATGAAAGTATTAAAGAGTACATGGTGCTCACACAAGGACAGGAATAGTGCTTAGTCCCATCAGCCAGACTAGAAAATCTCGTAATTCACAGGATTTTGATAGAGTGTGGAGATGGGTCTTGCCTTAGTAGTGGTGAATAATTCACCCTAAACTAAATACTGCTCTAGTCTTGCCAAGCAAACTTAAAGGCAAGGCACAAAAAGATCAAACTATTTCTGAGTAACAGTGCATACCAGCGTGAAACGCAAGAATATTTGTAAGAATAATAATAATAAAAAAAAATTCAACGCCCAGCAAGGTAAAATCCAAAATGTGTGGCGTCCAATTAAAGATGATCAAGCATGGGGGCGCCTGGGTGGCACAGCGGTTAAGCGTCTGCCTTCAGCTCAGGGCGTGATCCCGGTGTTGTGGGATCGAGCCCCACATCGGGCTCCTCCGCTGGGAGCCTGCTTCTTCCTCTCCCACTCCCCCTGCTTGTGTTCCCTCTCTCGCTGGCTGTCTCTATCTCTGTCAAAAAAAAAAAAAAAAAAAAAAGATGATCAAGCATGCAAAGATTTGGGAAAATATAACCATTAAAAGGGAAAACAAACAAACGAACAATCAAAACTGACTGAGAACTGACATACATGTTAGATTTAGTAGAAAAGGATATAAAAACAGTTGGGTTAAAATAGTTAACTGGAGACATAGAAGAAATAATAAAAAGACCCAAATAGAATTTCTGAGATGACATGTACATAAAGCGTAATTGACAGCAGGTCTGACATTGAAGGAGAAAAGGATTAGAGAACTTGAAGACACAGCTATAGAAACTTTCCAAAATGAAACACTCAGAAGGAAATAATTAAACGGTAAAAGTGTAAAAGTGAAGTTTGGACAACTTCAAGTACCCTAAAAAATGCATAATGGTGATCCCCAAAAGAAAGGAGGGAACAGGGAGGCAGAAAAACATTTGAGAAATAATGGCTGCAAATTTTCCAAATTTGATAAAATATATAAATTCATGTTTTCCAAGGAACTCCATAAATTTTAAGCACAGAAACATAAAGAAAATTACACCAAAGTACATAATCAAATTGCTCAAAATGAGTGATAGAGAATCTTTTAAAAAATATTTCATTTATTTGTTTTGGGGGGGAGGGGCAAAGGGAGAGGGAAAGAGAATCTCAGCAGACTTTGTGCTCAGCGCACAGGGGGCTTGATTCCCATGACCCTGAGATCCAAAGCCAAGAGCAGAAGTTCAACCGACTGCACCACCCAGGTGCCCCAAGTGTTAGAGAACCTTAAAAGCAGCCAGAAGGGAAAAAAAATACTACTTACAGAAAACAGAGATAAAGATGACAGATTTCGCACAGGAAACAGCACAAGCAAGAAGAAATTGAAGCAACATCTTTAAAATACTGAAAGAAAAAAATACACTGCCGACATAAAATTCTATATCCAGCAAAAATAAATTTTACAAAGGAAAACATAATAAAGTCTGTCAGACATAAAATAACGAGCACATCTGTCAATCAGAAAGAAAATGATACCAGGTGGAAATGTGGGTCTACACAAAGGAGTAAAAAGCACTAGAAATAACTACATGGCTAAACACTTTTTTTTTATCATTTAAATCTCTTTAAAAAGTAATTGTATAGATGAAAATAACAGCAATGTGTTCTTGGGTTTATAATATATGCAACATTAAAATATATAACGACAGTATCCCAAAGTCCAGGAGAAGAGAAATGGAAGTATACTGAGGTGAAATCCTTACGCTACACTTTGATAATATAAAAACACATGACGGCGGACGGCATTCAGTTAGAGGTGGACTCTATAAACCCTACACTAATCAAGAAAATAACAAAAGAAACAGACAAAATGGAATCATAAAAAATACTAGTTCATCCAAAGACAGAGAAAGAAGAAAAGAAAAAGAATGGTTGAGGCAAAAAGAAAATAAAGAGCAAGGTCATATAAATTTGCACATATATAGTTACATTAAATTTTAATTATCTAAATATTTTAGTTAAAAGTTAAAGATTGCCAGATTACATAAAATAGCAAGACCCAGTTTTATCTTGGAAAAAATAATCCGCATGTTAAAAAAAAAAAAGACACGCATAGGTTACAAGTTAAAACGGTAGAAAAGGGAATAGGATACTTGCAGTAATTAAAGGAGACTTCGGTTATTATATTAATGGCAGACCATTATCATTTAGAACACATTCATATACGCATAATACATACATACCCCCACCCACATACACACAGATTTTATACCTTTATAACAGAGGCAAGAGTTTTTAAAACAATGTTTTGTATGCTTCTGCTTTTCTTGGGCCAGAAAAGTTCTTTTTCTTTTTTTTTAAGATTTTATTTATTTATTTGAGAGAGAGAGAGTGCTCGCAGGAGCAGGGGGGAGGATGGGGGAGGGTGCAGAGGGAGAGGGAGAAGCAGATTCCCTGCTCAGCAGGGAGCCAGAGGTGGGACTCGATCCCAGGACCCTGGGGTCATGACCTGAGCCAAAGGCACACACTTAACAGACTGAGTCACCCAGGCACCCTGAGAAGTTCTTTTGGGGTTCCGAAATCTTGGCTTTGGTTATGGTGGACGAAGGTTTGGAGAACCAAAAGCCCACAGTTTATAATACCAGCCACTAGGCAGAGAAAAGAGTAAGAACGTGAGGTCAGAGCAGTTTTCCTACCACTAGAAAAGGGGATACTGATACATTTAGCTTGTGGCGAAGAAACACATCACAGGGGAAAGAGGTAGGGTGTCTTTGGAGGGGAGAGTGAAGTGTGCTGGCACAGCAATTAGGGAAGATCTAAGAGCTAATTGCAAAGTTGTAACAAGACAGAGATGCCCCCTGAGTGCTACAACTAAAAGTTTAAAGTGACAAAAGAAACAGTAAGTGCATAATAAGTAAGTAAAAAGAAACTTAGTCTGAAGTAAAAGTATAATCAGTAGGATTATGTTTGGGATTTTAATGAGGAGGTGACTCTAAGCCTCAGTAAACTTTAAATATTTAAATTAAGCTTACAGAGGTCCAGAAGCACTTTAATGCTAAAAATCAGAGTTCCTGAAAAATCAATCACTGTGAACATTTTCCATCAGGAAGCTTATTTAAAATAAGTATATGTGGGGGGAAAATGGCACTTGCTTTCACTGAGGGAGTGTTATTTTAGGAAGTTTTCTATGTGGTTAGATGTTTTACATACGCAATAATAATTACAGTTATTATAGTAACATAATAGTGAACACTTGGAATCACCAATGAGGCACTGGGGTAGTTAATTTACATGTTTTCCGTTTTATTCTTCCCCACATGTGTCAAGGGAAGTGGTGTTTTTTTTTTTTAAAGATTTTTTTTATTTTTTATTTATTTGAAGAGATAGTGACACCCAGCGAGAGAGGGAACACAAGCAGGGGGAGTGGGAGAGGAAGAAGCAGGCTCCCAGCGGAGGAGCCTGATGTGGGGCTCGATCCCAGAACGCCGGGATCACGCCCTGAGCCGAAGGCAGACGCTTAAGGACTGCGCCACCCAGGCGCCCCAAGGGAAGTATTTTTATCTCCATTCCACATATGAAGAAACTGCTACTCAGTGACATATCTAAATGGTTTGACTAGAAAGTGGCAAATTAGACTCCGACTATTCCAACTCCAAGACCTCACCTTTTTAACAGGGTGACAGATCATGAGCCTGTAACTAATAAAACTGAAACAAAATAGCATAGTCAAAATGATAGTTCCCTGTATGAACAGTATGAACTTTTGCACATGCCGCTGAAGGCAAAACTCATCTAATCGAGATTCCAGGGACTGCATATGGGTAGTGAGAGTTCCATCTAGAATTTCTGAGATTTAAATTCGACCATCAGGCGAACCTTAATTTCAATCTGCTACAATTTTCTCCTCCTCCAGCTGAAACAAACGGATTCTCACCAGCTGGTTCTTCCCAGGTCCCATTTCTCTCATGTTTATACTCAGTATCAACTTTCCTTTGCTGATAGTCTGACCCTGATTCCTGGGTCCTCTTCTGAGCATAAGGGCCCCCTATCTGGTTCCACAGGCCCCTCTCTATATGGGTCATTTGAAATCGAGGGAGGGTCATTTGGTTGCAAAGAGCAGAGACTCATTCAAGCTGCTTAAATAAACAGGTGATTTATCATTAGAAGCCACGTGGGCAGAATTGGGACTAAGAATTCCTTCAGTACGTGAAGCCTCTCTGGACACCAGCTTCACTCTGTCTCGTCCGCAAGGAGAGAGAGTACAGGCTGTGAGTGAAGATGGTTTCACTTTAATCTTCAGTGGAATGACCTACGAGCTACGTGCTCTCGGAAAATTGTTTCGTTTTGCTCTTCCGTAAAATACAGATCATGATAGCATCTACACCTTGGGCGTGTGACGATTAAACGATTATAGCCTGTGTGCAGCTATTCTATTTTGGCTGGACCACAGTGCGCCTTAAGTATGTGTGAACTTCGCTACTACTTTGCATAAACTTCACAGTCACTTTTTAAAAAAATTTTTTTTTGTTGAGGTGATATTCACATAATATAAATTTAGCCATTAAAAATGTACATTCTCCCCATTACACAGCCATCACCCTATCCAGTTCCAAAAACCTCCCCAAGAGAAAACCCCATACCCATTAAGCAATCTATCTTCACCCTCCCTTCCCTCCAGAGCCATTAAAAAAAAAATTGTCGTAGAAAATACAACATACGAGTAACATAAAATTTACATCTTAACTATTTTAAGTGTACCTTTCAGTAGTGTTAACTGTTTGCATTGTTGTTCGACACGTCTTTAGAATTTTTTCATCTTGTAAAACTGAAACTCAATACCCATCGAACAACAATTCCCCATTTCCCCCTTCCCCAGCTCTTGGCAACCACTATTCTACTTTCTGTTACTAGAAGTTTCACTATTTTTGATACCTCATGTAAGTGGAATCATACAGGATCTATTTTTGGGACTAGCTTATTCCACGTGGCATAATATCCTCCAGGTGCACCCATGTTGAAGCATCTGGCAGGATTTTCTTCTTTTTCTAAGTCTGAATAGTATCCTATTGCATATATATACCACGTTTTCTTTTATCCATTCACCTGCCAGTGGACATCCAAGCTGCTACCAGCTCTTGGCTCTTGTGACTAATGCTACCATGAACATGGGTGCGCTTACAGTCACTTTTGACTTTTGACTTTATCTGCAAGTTTTCGTTGTTCTTCTCCTCCTGTGACACACCTGCATGCTGTTTTTCCCAATTCTTAATATCTTTCTCTACCTCATAGATTTTGCTTATAATAATAACAATGGTTTTTAAATTAATCAGTATCAGTCTGATTTCATTAGATGGCATTATGAAGTATCAAATTTTTGTCGCAGTTTTATTACCCTTGTGTAGCAGTTACGATGGTTTCAGTAGCAAGATCTAGGAAAATGCAATTCAAACTGGGATTTGTTCACATGACCAAAGATCATGGAGCAGAAGCTCATGAATGAGGCTTTTCTGTGAATCTCAGCTTTGTCCTCCGATTTGAACTGGCTTTGTTCTCATGGTAAGAAGAGGGCTCCTGGTAATCCATGGATAAAGGCTTTCTCCTTCACAGAGAAAGAGAAAGGCTTTCTCCTCTTCTTTATCAACAACAAATCTTGAATTTTCCTTTGACTGGTTTGAAGGAGGACGACTGTTTATGGCTAACGCGACCACCCTTAACACAAGTCACTGCAGCTGAGGGGTTATGACATGCACCAAATGTCCTGGCCTAGTCAGGGGGCACCCTTTGGAAATTCAGGGCCTTATTAAGAAGAGAGAGAAAGGGAAAATGGATGCTGGAGAAGCAACCAAGGAGAGCCTCTCTGCTTGAGATTTTTCTCCTCTAAGGATAGCTACTAATGTCCTGTTGCTGTCATCTTGTTCCATCGGTGCAACTATCCTGAGTCCCAGTACCTCATACCCTTATTTCAGTTCATAGTTCTTCAGGAACTATGTATTCAGAATGCTCTGATATTCTACAGGAAAGAAATACCTTATGTGTAAGTATAAAATAGCGTGGCTGGCTCAGTGGGTTAAGCGTCTGCCTTTGGGTCAGGTCATGATCCCAGGGTTCTGGGATTGAGCCCCATGTTGGGCTCCATGCTTGGCAGGGAGCCTGCTTCTCCCTCTCCCCCTGCCTGCTGCTCCCTCTGCTTGTGCTCTCTCTCTCTCTGTCTGTCAAATAAATAAATAAATAAATAAAATAATTTTTTAAGGGACTGGAGGCAATTCATAGACGAAGTAATATTGCCTCCACCTTGGGCATTTCTGATACTTCCCAAGAACATCTTCATAGGAAAGCAAAGATTTCTCTCCCTCCTGGGATCCAAACTCAGGTACAAAATTGATCCTCATGTATTTAGGAAGGGACACATGAGGTTTGCATATATACTTCAGAAAAGTGAATATACTCAGGTGTGAAAATTAAACTCTAATAAAGCTTTGGGTTATACTCACCTCTGTGAGTACTTTGAGCTAAATAATAAATTCTAAACATGTCTTAGTGTTATTATTCTCAATTTGTACAACAAGATACCAAGGCTCAGAGTTAGAACTCCTGCTATAAGAAAAGAAAAGGAAAAAAAAACAAAAAACAAAACCACTTAGCTTGCAATAAATGAAGCCGTAATTAGAACCTGTCTTCCTGATGTCAAGTTCTCTTATTGCATGTTTCAGAGGAATTTCACTCTTGGTTGTCTCTCTGTATCATGTTCCACAGTGGAATTGTATTTATAGTCATTCTGTGCCTTACTTGAACCTGTAGATTACCAATGGGGGAGATATTTTTTATTTTGGTTGTTGGAAACTCCCACACTTGCTGGGCATGGACACATTCTCATCATCAGCTATTTTGCATGTCTGTCGTCAGTATGCTAACAGAGCGTATCAGAAACTAGTTTTTAAAATATTATTGTAGAGAAGATGGCTTAACTAGCTCTTGACATCCTTCAACAAGTTAAATCATATGATAAGCATCAATCACTAGAAAACAACTAATTACAGAATTTTAAGTTAGTAAGAACTCGAAGTGAATTTTCCTAACCAGCATTTGTAGCTGGAAAAATGAATTCCTGGTTTCAAGTCACAGTTCTCAACTCTGACATTTTAATGCAATGTCAACTTTGATAAGAGAACACAGCACGAATGTGGCAATCTCTGAACTCAGATTGCTCTCCTTGGGCATAGTTTCATTATTACACTCCATAAGAAAGACTAATTTTCTTGCTGGTAAGTTAGGAGACATTTTGAAAATATCTTCTATGGAATAGAAATAGATTTTACATGGTTTTATTTGAGCCGATCTTGTATATGATGATTTTGTTTCTGATTTTGTTGTGTACCTGCGGTATGTGGACACCTGCGTCTGCGAGCCTCTATTTTTGTGCCTTTTCCAGGACTTTATTGTATCATAAATATCATATTGCTGATTAACTCCAGTCCTAACTTACTATTTATTACATCTAGGATCCAAGCCCATCAAACCTTTCCAACCTATTCTTCTCTTATTGATCATCTTTTCCTTATTTACTAATGGGTTCTTTTTCACTCTTGTAGCTTCAGTGACCTCATTCCATTAAACTACTTGTTTTTCAACTTGAGACAGCAGCAGATAATTAGAGAATATTTGAAGTGAAATGTGCTGGTCTTCTCCAGTTTGATTGAGACTTACACATGTGCATACCAGTACATACAGTGAAAAACATATGGCCACTGAGCAAGATATAGCTTTAATTAGAGAGAATATTAATCAGATGTTCTACAATCCTTGTGTAAATGCACATGATTAAATACCTATAAAATCGTTATTCCGCATATGCAGGTGTATGCACGATTCGTTGCTTATTTGAACTGAACTTTTTAAAAAAAGATTTTATTTACTTTTATTTATTTATTCATTTATTTTTAAAGAGAGCAAGAATGAGCAGTGGGGAGGCCTAGAGGAAGAGAGAGAGAGAGAGAGCAGATTCCCTGCTGAGCAAGAAGCCTCATGCAGGGCTCAATCCCAGGACCCCGAGATCATGACTTGAGACGAGGGCAGACGGTTAACCCTACTAAGCCACCCAGGCATCCCCTGGATTGAACTTTTATATAACGCTTAAATTATTCAAAATTTTTCTATTTCGCAACTTCCCTAATTCAAAATATATCTGAGAATTAGAAGTACAATGAAGAAATCACATATATATATATATATATGTGTGTATATATATCCCCAATTCATTAATAGAAAAGTGTGCCCTCCCAACTAAGCCTATTCTTTAGATGAACTCAATGTTGCTGGGTAGCTGCCATTAGTTTGAATGGTACATTGAAGAAAAACCCAAACAATGAGTTGGACACTATCTGGGAGAAATTTTTTCTGTGATTTGGGCACGTAAAAGTTACACAAATAGAATGAAAGTGTAATTAATTTTAGAAAAAAACCCACTAGTTGGGCCAAGGAAACCACCACTGTGTTCTAAAACGCTTTTAGATTGTTCACGTCTTAAAAGCTATTCAGGCTTCCCAATTTTTGTAAGTCAGAATCAGGTTGCAAAAATCTAAGCGACACCTCGTTCAGGTGTGGCTAAGAAGAGAAAGGACCACAAAGAGCCCATTAGCCAGAAGAGCTGGGGGCTCTGCGAATTTCTATCAGAGAGTGAACTCAGATCTACTCAGGCAACTTTCTCTGGTGATCCCAATGGTATTAGCGCTAGGATCTGCTTCTGAACATGATGGAGAAATCCACGCATCGCCAAGTGATTTTAGACTTTGAGCTACATAGGACTTCAGGTTTTCTCCTTAAAAAAGGAGAGTCGCTTGTTCCATATGTGGGAAGGAATGTAGGGATGGATATTTGATTATTAGAGGTCAGGCTTGGGCAGAGAATGCTAGTAGCTGTCCATTACATATGTAAATATATTTCTTCACAGGCACGTAACTAGCCTGTATTTCCCAGTTTCTCTCCCACAGGTAGTTGTGGCCATGGGACTGAACTCTCGCTCATTTCTAGTGGAAATGCTGGACCACTCGGAGGTCTGACGCGCCCTCCCCTTTCTGGCTGACTGAAATGATGATGCCCAGGAATCTTGGAAGTCCCTCACTGAAGAACTAAAGAAGGCATTAGCTTGGGTTCCTGAAGAACTATGTAGAGATCACTGCCCTGAAGTATTACTTATGAAAGAAAACAAACCATTTGGTCTTGAAATAATAAATTTGGTCTTTAAATAAACTACCTGTAATTTTTCAGTCCACTTAATTTTGTAACATATTGAGAGCGTATTGTCCTATTTTGCTGGCAAAAAAATGGGGCTTGTGCCTGTAATAGAGTACCACGATCTGTAGGATTAAACTCAATGTTAAATGTGATCAATCCTTTCTAAAACATCCCGGGTTATTTGTCTGAAAATAAAAATGAGCAAATTTTGCTTCTTCTCTGGTCCCATTAAAATGTGAAAAATGATTCATTTTTCAAAGCAGTAGCTGTATAAGAATTTGAAGAACTTGGAAAACAAGCTATTTTCCACAGTCTGAAGCTCAACAGGGATAGAGCACATTTCAATATTTCTAATTAAACTGGCAGAATAGGTGATGATAACATCTGGGGGTTTTGTGGTAATAAAACCTATTGATGTTGCTGACCTGAATATTTCTTATCTGTGAAAGACAACAATTGAAGATAAGCCGAGGTAAAAAAAAGAGGAAAATGGGAATAAAGTCACCACTAAATAGCTAATTCTATAATTTCAACATGAACTCTCTCCTAGAAAATTTTTTTAAAGAAACTTTTATTTAATAAACATTAGGTCAGTTAGTCAATATGAGTTTTTCACATCGTTTAAGAGATATTTGAATATAGGGGCGCCTGGGTGGCTCAGTCGGTTAAGCGTCTGCCTTCAGCTCAGATCATGATCCCAGGGTCCTGGGATCCAGTCCCAAGTCTGGCTCCCTGCTCAGTGGGGGTTATCTCAGTCTGTAACTCCCTCTTCCTGCCGCTCCTCCTGCTTGTGCATGCTCTCTCTCTCTCTGATAAATAAATAAATAAAATCTCTAAAAGAGAGAGAGAGATTTGAATATAGATATAAAAGCTGTTACAAAAATCTCTTCATCTCTCAATAATATATCAGGTAAAAATATATTCTCCTTAATAGAATTCAAATTTGAAGTCACAAGTCCATTTGCACCCACTAGAAAAATTTTTTTGTTTTTAGTGTTTGTAAAAATAAAAATAAGAGCATATGTGAATGGATATCTAGACAGCACACTGTTAACTTCGTGTGTGGTAAGAACAAATAAGTCCCCTTGTAGCTATCCCTTAACGTTTGACCAAAAAAAACCCCACAAAAAACAAACAAAAAAAACAAAAACACACTAAAAGAAGTAAATTTGGCTATAAAAAAAAACATGGTTTGCAATATTTGAAATTACAGGAGATTTTTGCAATATAGAAATAAGTGTTTCTTTAAAGACAGTCTTTTTTTCTTTTTTCTTTTTGGCAGTCTTATTTCTAAGCAGAGGGTTGACGCTGTAATCACCAACTTCTGTAGTTTGACTAGAAGATGGCAGCAGTGTCAACAGATGTGTCGCCACAAAACAAACACACTAAGAGTTGGTCCTTTTAAGCGGCTCAGAAGTAAATTAAGCATGAACGACATAATGCTACTTAACTTGTAATTGTGACAAACTGAACCAAAAATTATATCCAGGCTGGGCAAGCAGCACGTGTTCTACCTTCTCTCTAATTACGCTGCTTATTTTCTCATTTTAATAGTCTTTTATGAGGGAGGTATTCCATTTAGTATTTGCGTTTCTTTTTGTTTCTCTAAGGTCTGCATTTGGTTTTCCAAAGTATTCGATTTGGACATAATACTGTCTTACCTTTGGACCTTCTGGGGGCATTGCCGCAAGGACGACGAGTGTTTGAATTCATGCAAAGATGAGTGCGTGTGTCTGCCGCTAGGGGGCGAGCAAACACAGTTCTGTGGGAGTTGGCGAAGGCAGGAAGGAGCTAAGGTGGATGGAGAGTCTACTTTGCGTGGACCTTGAGGTTTGCCATTTTTGCATATGTTATATGCAATTATGTAATTCCTACAAAGGCTTTGAAGGTAGGGTTTTGTTTTTTTTTTAATTTCACGATAAATAGCCTTTCTGATGCTTCGAAATGCTGTGATTGGCCCCTGGGACAATAGCACTAGAAAGCTTGCATTTCACACACCAACACACACCGCCCAAAGATCCTCAGGGTGAGCCCGGCCAGAAATGGGCAGAGGAGGGGGCAAGAACACCAGGCCGAGAGCCCGGCTGACTAGAGCTCTTCTGTGGTATCTCCAGCTGGAGGTCATGTGATCCCTAGAAGTCAGAGCTGGAGAGGAGCAGGGGTGGAGATAAAGATACAATTGTGACAAATGCAGAGACATTTTTTTCTAATTGAGAATCTGGACACATTTAGCTTCTGTTACACCTCCACGTTTTTTATGGTTGTCCTATTATTGTCTTCTTTTAACAAACATTATCCACATGTAGTTTGGGGCTGTATAAGGTGGCATCTTTCCTAGTTTTTCTGGGTGGAATTCCATTTTAAGTGAGGTCATCTATCAAATAGTATCATCACCTACTAACAAGGCCTAAATGAATAGAGGTCAGTTTGGCAGGAAAACGTCCTAAAACGTTTTGTATTAGCATACCAGAGAGTTATTCTCTTAGTTTTAATGAACGGAGGGTATAAGGATGTATCTGACACCTTAGAGTTGAGATACGATGACTGCCTCAATAGCTGACTTACTTTTCCCTGTATTGTACCATGCTGGGCTACAAAGACTTTTCGAGCTATTGATTATAACCAGAATTATTTTTATTATGCATAAATTACAGAAAAACCCTAATATGAGTGCCATTCCTTAGAGTTCAAAAGCAGATTGATACTTAGCTACCTGGAATATATATAAATTCTGATCTCTTGTTTTTATATATTAAAAATAGAACATCTGCTTTCAGAGAATACATATGTGACATCAATATTATAGAACATTATAGAGGCAAAGTTTTAAGAAAATATGCATAGTATTTGCAATACAATACTCTTAACTTGCATAAGGGAAAAGTTTAATTAGATACAGAAAAAATAAAGAATGTTTTGCTATTTTCTTGTCTCTCTAGACATCTGGAATGTGCATATCAAATTCTGTTACAAAAAATATTTAATTTAGTGAAGAATTCCTCCACAAGCAGGACACACACAGACATTTTAAAGAGAACCCCCCCCAAAAAGGTAAAACTGAGCCAATTTCAGTCTCTCTTATTTCAAGCAATATTTAATGCAAAAATACCTTCAGTATAGTAAAATATTGTGAGGAATGTCTATTATTCACTGTATAAGATTCAGTTGACATATTATCAGTTCCATTTCCTGTCTTCATTTCCTGTTATATAATAGCCCTGACACTTAAATACAGTGTAATCTTAAAAAAAAAAAAAGAACAGTCTTTAAATCAACTTTATTTTGGAGATTTATTGCTGTTGTTGTGATAATCACATCCTCATAGTCATGATGCCTGTTTGAATATTACGAGATATCTGCAGCATGAAAGGTAAATAATCTTGCTCAGCATGGGTTCCCCTCCCTTGTGGTCTTCCTTATGTATTTCCAGGACTAACTCGTAGCAAGAGTTCTGGATGGAATTTGGGTTCTACTGATCAGGTGCGCTCAGGTAAGTCTTGAATTCAGAGCTAATCTAAGTGGAGAGAGGGGCCCCACCATGATTACGGTTAGTGGAAGAGAGCCTGGGTCCAGCCATTCTGGTCGAGCCTCTTGCCTGGATAACGGCAGGTGGTACGTTCCCCAAACCAACAGGCGCAGTGGTCCTTCTGTGATCTCCAGATCCCAGCTCACGTTTTGTGATCATGAAGTCAGAATTTAGGGGATTGGTGTCCTCCTCTCGTTTCCTGATTTTGTCACAGGCAGTTTAGTGGTCATTTCTATGGTATGATCCTCGAATTAGTCAAGACTGCCCAAACACTGATTTGGTAGCATTGAATTTCTTTTAAGTAACTTTTTGGATGAAATAGCTAGGGTACTTTCTGTTAGTTACAACTGGACCCCGACTGATATTGTCTTCACAAAATGATTCTGTGATAAAATGAGAAAAACCTAAGAATTTCTGAAGACTTTTCAAAAATTACATGGTAGAAGAGTAAGAGAGGGAGATTGAGAGAATCCCAATATACTGTATCTGGACTGGAGTAGAACAAGAGAGTAAATCTGAGACTACTCAAAGGCAAGGCTAATTAAACCTTGGTGGTCTAATTTCAACTACCCAGAAAGGCAAACTCTCTGCCTACTTACTATGTTTTGAAACGTATTATGACAAAAACATCTGTGATTTTCTTCTCTACAAAAGGAGACTACTGTTCTAAACAGTCTTTCTTTGTGTGTGTGTGTGTGTGTGTGTGTGTGTGTGTGTTTTAATGTTTGCAGTAGTGTCTGGTTGGCTCAGTTGGTTAAGTGTCCGACTCTTGGTTTTGGCTCAGGTCATGATCTCAGGGTTGTAGGATCAAGCCCCCACTGGGGCTCCGCACTGGGCACAGAGCCTGTTTGGGAGTCTCTCTCTCCCTCTCCCGCTGCCCCTCCCCCCATCTCTCTCTCTCTTTCTCCCTCCCTCCCTTCCTCTCTGAAAAAAAAAATTGTTTGCAAAAGTATAACTTTAAATTTAATATTCCTCATCTCAGCACCATAGATTTGCAAATTCCTTCAGGTGGTCTGATGCTCTGAAATTAAATGCAAAATGTTGTCTATGTAAATATGTAACGTTTTCAAGTGACTATGTAGATGATCTCCAGATTTTCAAAAAGTTCCATCATCCAAAGGCCAAGAAACAAAAGGAATCCTATAGACCATACATGAAAATCATTCCTTTTACATTATAGTTACACTCCTATATGCATGAAAAAATTCCTATGTTCATGTGATATTGTATTTAATTTTTATCATAATTTTGTATAAAGTGTTCAGGATAATTCTTTGGTTCATCAGCACCATATATGAAATAAAAAGAAAGTCATTGGTTCACTCAAATGGCAATTTGTCTTAAAATGTGGGCAACTTATAGAATTATTTTCTATGATTTGCAATAATGGATTGTAATTATTTTTTATTAATAGTTCAGATAAAAACAGTTGCTACATGATGGAATAACATGGATAAGTCTCATGCTGAGTACATAGGGTGTGATTCCATTTATGTACGGTTCAAAAGGAGGCAAAAAAAAAGAAGACTATGTTTCTTTTGGAATGAAGAGAGCTTTTCAAGGGGTTCAGGAGGGGGCGTTCCCTGGCATCAGTAATGTTCTATATCTTAAATTAGTTGTTGATTATATGGCTATGTTCTCTTGATTAATTTCACTGCACACTAATGATATATGCATTCTTTGTGTTTTACTTCAATGCAATATCTTTTATAAATTCCTAAATAAGAAGTTCATTTCCTATTTAGATGCTCCAAAAATGTCACCCAACACTATGTTTGTATTAACTACCTGGTCAAGTACTATGGCTTCCCCATTCTTTCACCATGTTTTCCCTCCTGCCTTAAGCTGATCTAATATTCTGCCAGACATGTCCTTTTGAGGTCACACCCAGTATTCTAAGGTAAGAGGTCCCTTACTGTGTTTCCTCTGGACATTAGCTTAAGGAAGCCTGTGGCCTTGCTTGTGAACCAGGTGGGAAGTGGGAGGTAACAATGTTCTTATCTGATCTTCTATTTATTTGATCTTTTATTTCCTGTATTTGTCATTTGATCTTTCATTTATTCAGTATCATCCTCTTCATTTCCAAGACTCAAGAAAATTCTATGAAGTAGATTTTATACTTGTCTCCTTAGTATTTTATTGTCATATATCCCAGAGACAGGAAGAGACCTACCTTGGAAATTTTAGTCTCACATGGTCTACTCCCTTAATGTTTGAGTATTCAAAATTAGAATTTCAGATGCTTCTTTTCTCTAGAGATCCATATCTACATTTGAGAAAAGCTGCTGCCTGATGAAGTGGTGTATATTCTTAGAATGATAACAGGTCTAAAAAGCTACATTCCTATATGTGAAAAATAGTACTTGGACTACACATCATTTTTGCAGTCAATAATGACTTTTACAAATCTTTTAAATTTAATGATACGTATAAACAACTATTATTTCAAAACAGGATTGAAAGAAATACATATATCTAGGTACAATGAGACCCCTTGTATTTATTTAAAGATTATATTTATTTATTTGATGGTATATATTTGAGAGAAAAAGAGAGTGAGCACAAACAGAGGGGAGGGAGAGAGGAAGAGGGAGAGGCAGGCTCCAAGCTGAGCAGGGAGCCAGACAGACATGGGGCTCGATGCCAGGGCCGTGGGATCCCCCAGAGGGACCCCTGAGCCAAAGGCAGACAGTTAACCGACTGAGCCACCCAGGCTCCCACAAGACCCCTTTTAAATACATATTTAGAAACAATCACAAAATTTTCAACTATACCTTATCCTACTCTAGGGTTTTTTTCTTCCCCTAAGATGATAGCAATTTAATTAAAACTGTATTTGAATATAGAGAATCTTATCTGTAGGAACTGCCAATATAATTATACCAAATATATACCAAAATCCTGTCAGGTAAGTGCTCTCCATTTATCTTCTACCCATTGCAACCACACTAGTTGCTCATTTTACATTATCAACCAACGGTGAATGACTTAAGCTCATTTGCTTTTCTTCTCATGACTAGTCAGGATAATTAACAATCCCAAGTAAACTCTAAGGCACATCCTTCCTTTTTATGAAAATGTGATTTCGAATTCAAGTTAATTTGGGAAACCCTGCAACCCATAACTGACTTTCGAATACTCGCAAGTCACATTGGTGTACTGGAAGTTCCAAGAAGTTTTTCAGAAATAACACTTGATTAACTTTCATCAAACATTTTAAAAATGTCTCTGCCATAGACATCTTGCTTCGTGTAACACTGAAGACCCTACTTATGGGCTCTGCAGAATACAGTGGAATAACTAATAGAGATCACTGAGGGATCACTACTCACTTCTGCTATTTCCCCAACACTGTACAGTGGGTGCAGAGTTCAGGACTTCATGCCATTGCGTATTTCCTCACGCGGCTTTCTGATCTTATGCTTTTTCTTTCACCTTAAGGCAAAGAAGAAAGTCTCACCTTTTATAGTATGTGGAAAAGTCTTGCATAAATCTTCCCCCTGCACCATAGTATCCAATTTCTCTGATAACTAATATTTATGATGTTGAAATAAGAGTTTCTCCTTATTAATTTTAAAATGTAGACAAATGTATACCTTAGAAATTTTTCTAGTTTTCTTTTCTACTGATATTTTGATGGAAATTCCTCCTTCCTCCAGGTACACATCTAAGCTTTCCAATGTGTATCAAAGTATAAACATTGTAGAAATAGGATATTCTTTTTAAAAATATTTACACTCTTATTTATGTTTCTTCTAGGGGTGAATAGAAAAATGATAGAGTATGTGGGCAAGCAGTTAACTACTCACCAGTCAGAAAGAGCAGAAGGCAGTAGAATTAGGGAGAAAAATATAAGCTGTTCAGTATATTCCAAATAAAACAATGACCTTCATGCTGCCTCACCCAAGGGAGTTTATTCACATTATTCTGTATGTTCACGTAACAATAATGCAAATGGCACTCCCTAGACTTGTCAGTGTGTTGGAAATATTCATAATCTTTCAAAGGAAATAGTATAGTAAGTATAATTGTAATAATTCACAGGAAATAGCCATAATCTTTTGGGATAGTGTCAAAGAGGAATTTCATAGAGTGCAGTGGTTAAGACTATGTACCCAGAACTTGGTTCTGAGAGTTCTTGGTTGGTAGAGTCACTCTCTCTGCTTCACTTTTCTGATCTGAGAAATGATAATAGTAATGATATTTAAATAATTTTATGCTAAGAAAAGAATTTGATATTATGAATATTACTTTTATTAGTTCCAAATGCTTTCTGTGGTTACTGAGGCTTAGAACATATTTGGAATTGTAGGATGACTTGATAGCCATTATGTATTCAGAATCAAACAACAAATACATGGTGCTCACAATGTGTTTTGTAAAGTTCTGAGAATTTAAAACACCATTGTGCTCACAGTGCCAACGTCTCTGCTCCCACACAGTTCACACACTAGTTGGAAGTAGGTAGACCATCAATAAGCTGGATGGGGTAACAGAATTAAGACCCAAATTAAAGAAAGTGTCCGCCATCTGAGAATCTGAGAAAACAACAACTCTAAAGAAATATCTGATGTCATAATAGAAAGATAGAAAAAGAGGGTATGTGGGCAAGTATTTAACTGCTTTTAGTCAGAGAAAGTAGAAAATAATTAACTGGTGTATTTGAGAATCAGGACGTCCAGTGTAGCTGGGCACTAATGCCCTTAATGAAATGATGTCATTAGTGAGTAGAACAGACATGATTCTACCTTTATGGATGTCATTGACTAGTATAATATTAACATTTTAATTTTAGGAAGTTTCATTGGGTTGAAAAAATCCCAAATGAAGCTAATGCATTGGCCTGTGGAGTATTAAATTAAAGATTAAAATATGGTCTGGTAGGGAAAAATTAAAACAGGTGTTGCTTATGACATATAATTTCTTCAAATGTGTTTTCTCATCCACAAGAGGGGGATAGTCACATTGTCCTGCTTCTCAGGGTTATTGGGAGGATTGAATCTAATGATATATCAAGAACATTTCACGAAACAGAAAATGGTAAGCCATTGGAAGTTATTGTTACAAATGCTTTTTTTTCTATATACAAATATAGAAAATACATTTTCTTTCTTTTCTTTTTTTTTTAAATATTTTATTTATTTATTTGACAGAGAGAGAGACAGCCAGCGAGAGAGGGAACACAAGCAGGGGGAGTGGGAGAGGAAGAAGCAGGCTCCCAGCGGAGGAGCCTGATGTGGGGCTCGATCCCATAATGCCGGGATCACGCTCAGGGCAGACGCTTAACCTCTGTGCCACCCAGGCGCCCCAGAAAATACATTTTCTATAAATGCATTGTTACAAATACATTTTTTCTATAACGTAGTTTACTACCTCATCTCTTTCTAGTCTATTACTATGTCATTGAGGCCTATTCCATTATACTTTTTAAAATTAAAAGCAATCCCTAGCAGTCTCCTTCCACCTTACATGATTTTTCTATTTTTTCCGTAGCGTTTACACACAGTACCTTCAACAAAATACAGTGAAGGTAGAAATTCTTGTCTATATTACCCTCCATATCTAGAAGAGTCTGTGGCATGAAGCCAGTAGTCAATAAATATTCATTGTAAGGATGAATCATCATTAACTTCATTGTAAGATTTTTTTTTTTCATTGTTCGTTAACATATGTTAAAAGAGACAAGGAAGACAGAATTATTCCCAAGGTCAAAAGCAGACAAGGCAGAGAGGAAGGAGGAATGGCCCAGGGAACACTCTTCTCTGGATCTCCTCTCTCTGTCAATTACACATGATTGTATCTTTTTACCCTACTTACGATCAGTTAAGGGGATGCAACTGATACGGAGTATGAAAACTCTTTGAAATTACCCAGCTGATACAAATATAAGGACCATTGCCATAAATAAAGATAACTAAGCTAAAATTAAAAGTAGATACCTAGATATCTGTGTTAAGCAGGAGTCCCTGTCTTTAGTAATTCTCTACTTAACCTAAGTTAGTCTCAGCACAATTTAACTTCATATGTTGCTTAAGAGAAAAACAAAACTACTTCCTAATTGAAATAGTGATCTTATTTTAAAAGTTGTTTAGCATGTATTGTATTTCAACCCTAATGATTGGATTTTACTCCTTTAATCAAGATAGTATATTAAAAGAATGAGTAGGGTTTTTTTAATGCTAAGCAAATTATAGTAGAAACTAGTTTATAATTTGTGATTGTGCATGATTCTGATAGTGAGGAAATTTCATTACAGGTAGGTTGAAAAACCAGAATGCATGTGCATTTGCATGTCTGGATGCAGGTAAATAAATAGTAAAGCTCATTGATAACAGAGGCCATTATAATTTGAATAAGTTATATTCTCTCTAGGAGAGATAAAGGGTAATGAAAGACAATTCAGAGCTAGTTTGTTATTACTTCATCAACTACCTCAGCCTCAAGCTGATAAAACTCACTTGTATGGTTCCCTTGAGACGTTAAGGACAACGATGCTGCCAACCATTTGTAGTGATTTCTAAAATCATTAATATCACCATTAAATGAGTTTGTGATGTCGCATAACACAGGGTAGAGCCAGGGGTGAAACTACTACATACGCTTCCATAAAACCATAAGAAGTGAGTTATGGGAGACGATAAAGTGAATTGTATTCAGCCTGGACAGATGCAATGAAAAGATAATTTCCCAGTGAAACTAACAACGGGCCTTAATGACATATTAATTATATCACTTATAAGAACTCAGAGTGACATAGTAACTTAATTTGCTTAAATGTTATTAGCCAAATTTTAGAGTAAGTACTTTTGCAAACACTAATTGTATTGACCGTTTATAGATTATGCTGATATTTATTATTATTCCTTAATATATCAATTCATTGTGTATAATCTTTTCTGACCATAGATCCAAAGACAGTTATTCCTAAAATAGATGATCAACCCCAAATATCGTTCAAAGGGTCATTCTGCATTTTGTTTTGTGCGTTTTAATGTAGTGGCTGGTTAATAAGAGCGTAGGTTTCATTAATACAGTGTTCATTTGGGTATGACATAACATATACAAAAAATTTTTAAATCAATTATAATTTTAAATTAATAAAATTTTTAACAAATAATTTTTAATTAATAATTTATAATAAATGAATAAATAATTTTAAATTAATTAAGAAGTACTGATGGAACATCCTAGTTTTAAGCAGATATCTAAGATTAGACATACTAGCTTGAATCTAACATCCAGATACTACTTTGAAAGTTGTTCTTTACTTTAAATTTCCAACTACTATTCAGTAATTTCCTGAACCTTACTGTCATGATAGCTTTTAGCTCTTGATTTCCTTCCTGTTGACTGTTACCTGTGACTGTAACTCAATAGAACACATCACTTTAAAGTGAGGATTTTTAGGGGAGGAGCAATATACCAAGTTTCTGAAACATATGAGGGTTGTTGATGGAAAAAATCAGAAGGATATTTATAAGATAAAATATTCTTTCAGAAGATTAATTTTCATTGGCATAACTTATTTCACTAAAAAAGTGACGATAAGTAGAACTGTTTACCTTTTTACATATGACTACATAAAATAAAAGAGGATATTCTGGCTATCTTATGAAGTATAAAAACCTTATTACATAGCTACCAACACTTATTTTGTCATCTCACGTTTTAATTTTATTTTTCTGATGTTCTCATTGCATGTAAAAAAAATTAAATGACCGTGGCCCTAGCAAAACCTTCTGCCTCTGCATAGACTGCTCTAGGATGTCACTGCTTGTGAATCCACAAATTAATCTGTTAAGTTTGGCATTTGACAGTTTAGTTTTTTGGGAAAATTTTTAAAAATATTGATTGATTGATTGATTGATTGATTGATTTAGAGAGAGCAGGGCAGAGGAGCAGAGGGAGAGGGAGAGAATCTCCAGCAGATTCCCCGCTGAGTGGGGAGCCCGACACGGGGCTCAATCTCACGACCCTGAAATCCTGACCCTGAGATCATGACCTGAGCTGAAGTCCAGAGTCAGAGGCTTAACCAACTAAGCCACCCAGGTGCCCCACTTATTTGGGTAAAATATTATCTCAGTGAGTGAACACTCAGTTATTTTGTCTTACCTCTGCCTGCTTCTTGCCTTGTCGCTCTTCCAGCTTCTGTGATCAGCCTGTCCCCATTGCCCCACAGTCCAGTCCCAACAGGCTCCTGATTATTCCATCCGTCTCTCTAGGCTCACACTTCACAGCGCTGACATTAACGTTGCCTGGTGTTTGTGTCCAAGAAACTCCACCAGAGTTACTTATGTTTACTGCCACACACGTTACGATCTGTTTTATGCTATGCCATCATCAAAGAACACATGCTAGAGTTTTCGTCACTTACTTGCCTTTATTCTTCGGAATCACATTTAGTATCTAATTGTTTCCTCCTTGTTTTTCTCCACCATTCAACACTGATGGTTATTTTACTTCCTAAACGCTTTGGGAAAGGATTTCTTCTCAACAGCCCCGTCTACCATCACTCCCATTCGGTCCTTATTGTTTCTCACTTGGATTGCTTGGGGGGCTCCTTACTAGTTTTATGGCCTCAATCTTATGCCTTTGAGTGTCATCTTCCAACCAGGTTCCAGATTAGTCTTTCTAAATGGTTTATCTGTCCTTACCATGGTTTATAAACATCTTTCAAAGGTCCCTTCCTATTTGCAATAAAAAAATTAGAAGATAGTCTTAAATTACAGTGACCTTAGAATTTATTGTCCAAAGTGGGCCACATATGAGTTAAGGGGAATGTTATTTCTAGTTGTGCCAGCACAAGTGGCAAAAACCTGGTAGATGGAAATATGTGGTTGCCCAGGTTAAGATGCTTTCCATGGTCTGGTATCTATGACTTCTGTTCCAGTCTCAACTTTCCTGATTCTAATCTCAAAATTTTAATTCTGTACCTGCCTCTACTGGTTTATATCTCAAAGCAGTCTTTCATGCTGTACCATCTGTTTTCACTACTCCCCTTCACTCATCCTTTACTTGGTTAATGCCTAATTAATCCATAACACTGAATTTAGGTATCACCTACTGTAGGAAGCTTTGTTTGACTCCCTTAGGGTATGATCTCAAATAATAACATCTATTTGTGCTTATTATATTGCTGTTTAATTATTTTTCTTGTCCATCTTTTCTGCTAAAATTTGAGATCTCTATCTCCCTAAGGAAGGATAGTTTATTTTTCATTTCTGCAAACTTAGAATAATACTTAGTAGTTGTAGCACTTACGGATATATGTGTAATAATTATACAGTTATACAGGCATATTTTGTTTTATTGTGTTTTGCTCTATTGCACATCTCAGATATTGCATTTTTTACATATTGAAGGTTTGTAACAACACTGCGTCAAGCAAATCTATTGGCACTATTTTTCCAACAGCATTTGCTCACTTTGAGTCTCTGTGTCACATTTTTGGTAATTTTTGCAATATTTCAAAATTTTCATTATTATATTTGAGTGGCTGCAATCTCATGATAAAACTTAAACAGAGGAGGATTTGCTTCTTATGGATGAGCAAAGAAAGTGATTTCTTGAGTTGGAATCTACTCCTGGTGAAGATGCTGTGAAGATTGTTGAAAGGATTTTTGAAAGTGTTTAGAATGTTTTATAAACTTAGCTGATAAAACAGCAGCAGAGTTTGAGAGAATTGCCTCCAATTTTGAGAGAGTTCTACTGTGCATGAAATGCTACCAAACAGCATCACATGTACAGAGAATTCACTCACAAAAGGAAGAGTCAACTTCATTATTGTCTTATTTTAAGAAATTGCCACAGATACCCCAACCTTCAGCAACTACCACCCTGATCAGTAGCCATCAACAGGGAGGTGAGACCCTCCACCAGCAAAAAGATTATGACTTGCTGAAAGTTCAGATGATGGTTAGTACTTTCTAGCAATGAAGTATTTTTCCTTATAATATGTACTTTTTTTTAGACATAATGCTATTGACCTCTTAATAGACTACAGTATAGTGTAGTGTGAACATAACTTATATGACAGGGACGCAAAGAAATTATTTGACTTGTTTGATGGCAATATTCACTTTATTGCAATGATCTGGAACTGAATGGGTGATGTCTCTGAGGTATGCCTGTATAGATACGAAAAGGATACCATACTTGAAGTAAGGAAATTTATAGTCTTTTGGAGATACAGATAGATAGTAATGCAATATGTATTAATGGAGTGCATATTCTAAAACAATCAAGGGAGGTTTAAGAAAATAAATAGAATTCAGGGGCTCCTGGGTGGCTTAGTCAGCTAAGGGTCTGCCTTCATCTCCGGTCATGATCCCAGGGTCCTGGGATCAAGCCCTGCATCAGGTTCCCTGCTCAGTGGGGAGTTTGCTTCTCCCTGTCCCTCTACCTCTCCCTCCTCCCCCCCAATCGTGCTCTCTCTCTCTCAAATAAATAATCTTTAAAAAGAAAATAGGTAGAATCTGGACCTTATCTTGAGATGGAGCAGGAGTTTGAGAAGTAGACTAAGTAGAGGAAAGCATCAATGTATGTGTCCTGTAGTCAAGTGATGAAGAGAACTCCACTTACTTGATCAAATCATCAGACTAAACCCTGATCAGCAATGAGGTTACACTATGTAGGTATTATTCTTTGTCAAGTTTCTGAAGATCATTGAATAATAATGCCCTCGCCACTCCTGAGAGCAATTTGTTTAAAAACAACTTGTCACAAGTTTCAATAGGAGCAGTTATTGATTCACAAAAACTTGGGACTTGTTAATTTCAAATATATTACATTTCCTCTCTTGAGAGATCAAAGAGAATAGTTGCAGGGAGTAGATACAAACTTTTTTTCCTATCTTTTTTTTAAATATCTATCACAAGCATGTGTACACAGAGAAACACATACACACTCAGATTCTTACATATTAAAACCACACTTGGCTTGTCAATATACCAGATGGAAGTTTAGCCCACATGTAATTATTCACATATCTGAGACAACTTAAAATTTTATTGTGTAAATAGCATATTAAGCATATTTTATGTTTGGATATCCTACTATGGAACATGTTTTTGTTTTCCCTTGTTGTAAATTTTTTTGGATCAGGACAAATCATACACCACTGGCACTTTAAAACACATATCCTAATTGCTGTTTCTTTTACAACTGTAGGATTTATATATTATAAATAAGTAGAGAACAGGAAGTTTTATTAATTTGGGAGAAACTTGCAGGTTCATACAATAGGAAAGATGAACTGGATTTAAAATGGTTAAAAGAAATCAATTCATCACCATTTATAAAGCCCTTGACATTTGTGGCATGCACAAGTCTTAAACTAGAAAATACACACAAAGATGTCGAGCCAAAAATAATACACTAAACTTTGGACATGAATTGGCGCAAACACAGCATTTTATAAATGTAAGAAAAGTTAGAAGACATACTTTTGATGCATACATATTTTGGTAATCTGGCTTTTGTGATTTGGGCCTACAGCCAGATAATATGTATTTATTTCTATTTTTTATCATAACATAAAAAATACTTTAGGAATAGTAGACAATCATGAGAGATTTTTTTGAATTTTGTCAATTACCTTTTTATTTACATGAAAACAAGCTATTTTCTTATTTTAAAAATAATGCCAGCTCTTCTGTTCATTGTTGGAAGAACAAATACACAAGGCTGATAGTTATTGTATTGAAGAAGCAAACAGTGTTGTAGAAATTGTAGTATAGGGGCGCCTGAGTGGCTCAGTCATTAAGCATCTGCCTTCAGCTCAGGGCATGATCCCGGAGTCCTGGGATCGAGCCCCGCATCAGGCTCTTCTGCTGGGAGCCTGCTTCTTCCTCTCCCACTCCCCCTGCTTGTGTTCCCTCTCTCACTGGCTGTCTCTCTCTCTGTCAAATAAATAAATAAAATCTTAAAAAAAAAAAAAAAAGAAATTGTAGTATATTTTTCTATAAGACCAATTTAACCAGCTAATGGCTTCAATAAACATGTGGAGAGTTATCCATTTGTTTATACTATTACCAAACAACTGGTTGTTCTCATGATAGCAAAGTTATTAGATAGTGTAGGCATTCTGTAAGCACATCATGTTTCAAAGATCTGGGCTCACACCAATCATGCAGATTTCAGTTATAGTATCTTTCAGATTTGCTTGGAGTGGATGTTAATTAAAAAAATTAACGGGCTAGGGTGCCTGGGTGGCTCAGTCGGCTGGGTAATTGACTCTTGATTTTGGCTGAGATCATGATCTCAGGGTTGTGAGATGGAGCCCTGTGTGGGGCTCCTCACTAAGTGGGGAGTCTTCTTGAAGATTCTCTCCCTCTGCCCCTCCTCCCACTTGTGTGCACTCTCTCTCTATGTCTGTCTCCCTCTAAAACAAACATAAATCTTTGAAACAAAACAAAACAAAAACCATACATCTACCATGAGAGGTGGACTTTTCATTGCTAGATATTTACCTAGAGAAATGAAAGTGTAAGTACATACAAACACTTCAAATGTTTGTGGAAGGTTTATTTGTGATAGAAACTGAATTCAAATGGTTATCAAAATGTGGATGGATTTTTTTAAATGTGGTATACCTATGCAATGGACTACTATCCAGTAATAAAAAAAGATCTATTTATATATACTTCATAGGTGAATAACATAATAATTATGTTGAGTAAAATAAATCATGAAAAAGAGTACATGTCCATGTTGCAGCAAATGTTGAGAAATCGTTCTTTTTGATGGCTGAGTAATATTCCATTGCATATATGGACCACATCTTCTTAATCCAGCCATCTGTTGAAGGGCATCTCGGCTCCTTCCATGATTTAGCTTTTGCAGACAATGCTGCTATGAACATTGGGGTGCATATGGCCCTTCTCTTCACTATGTCTGTAACTTTGGGGTAAATACCCAGTAGTGCAATTGCTGGATCATAGGGCAGCTCAATTTATGGGACTGGAGGAGATAATGCTAAGCAATATAAGTCAAGCAGAGAAAGACAATTATCATATGGTTTCACTCATTTATGGAACATAAGAAGTAGGAAGATCAGTAGGAGAAGAAAGGGAAGAAGAAGGGGGGGTAAACAGAAGGGGGAATGAACCATGACAGACTATGGACTCTGGGAAACAAACTGAGGGCTTCAAAGGGGAGGGGAGTGGGGGAAAGGGATAGACTGGTGATGGGTATTAAGGAGGGCATGTATTGCATGGTGCACTGGGTGTTATATGCAAGTAATGAATCATGGAAATTTACATCAAAAACTAGGGATGTACTATATGGTGACTAACATAATATAATAAAAATATTATTATAAAAAAAAGTATTTGTCATATAGTTCCATGTATGCAAATTCCAGAAAGTGAAAACTAGGCTGTAGTGACAGAAAGCAGATCTGTGGTTGCTTGGGGATTGGAGGGGGGTGGTGGCTAGAGGGTAGGGCTGGGAAGGAGTGGGAAGGGAGGATGGGAGGATCACAACAGGGCAACTTGGTGGACAGGGGACAATTTCACTATCTTGACAGTGGCAGTGGTTTCAAGGGTGTATACATATGTCAAAATTTATCAAAATATAGACTTTTAATATGTGTAGCTTATTATATGTCACTTGCAGAGGGATATGGGTCAAAGGGATTGAAAGAAAACAGCTTGTCAGAGATTGGGTAATCCAGGAGCCATGGTGCAAATGACCATTCTTCCTTTTATTGTCTTTTCACATTTGACTATGAATAGATGAGGATATTGCCATATTAGAGGAAAGAAAATCTATTGGGGGATATAGAAGAATTCTTAGGTTTAAATATCAAGGAAACTGCAGACACCCTCCATTAGCAAAAGTGGATCTTGGCTCATAGTGAAGAAAAATGTCAGATGATTTGACTCTCATTTTCTGCCAACACTGGATTGTCTTTAAGAGACACAGATACACTGTTTCAACAAAAAGAATGCCTAGAATTTTGTCGTGGTTACCTGAGATCGAGCTTATAAACAATCAGTAGATAAAGAACTACATATCACAGGTGTAGATTTACAAATACTTAGACAATCTGTACAATGATAATTCTTTGTCTGACTTCCCAGAATAAAAGAATAAATTCTGTTCTGCTTTCACAATACAATTCTTACTTCACAGAGCGGTCACTTAGAAAAGTAATTTAACCTTTTAATCTGACAGGATAGATTGTTAAAAACAAAGAGCAAAGAAAACATGTCACCCCAAAATAGTTATTAGGTCTATAGATTGCCATAGGCCATGTTAATGGTTTCAAATGACGTATGTATAGAAACATACATATTTTTAGACTTTTCTCGGAGCACAGTTCTATACTCTTACATAAAAATTGGCATATAAAGTAGCATAATCTCTTCCAGCTTTATTTAATTGCAAACTATGGGTCACCTTCTTCATAATGAAGTTAGCTTTCCAGATTTGTATTTAATGCTTTTACCTATTTAATCAATTTGATGTCGAATATCCAAATATTTGGCTTTTACCTATATGGCCTTTGTTTACTGTGTTCTCAATGTTTTTTATCTGGATGTCTTTGGTGACAAATACACAGAGCCCACGGATAGTTAAAGCATAAGACTGAGATTCATAAATCTAACTTCTATCCTTTTCTTTGTCATAACTGGCAGTAACCTTGAGGAAATCACTTAATCTCTTTGTGCCTCCATCATTTCACTATAAAACTTGGATAATGATACTTATCTCACTGGATAAGAGGGAAGTGTTAATGTTTGTAAAGCCTTGGAGATCTTTAGATAAAAGAAACTAGCACAGAATTGCTAATATAAAGAAATCACTATTGTTATGTTTCTTCCTCTAATCCTTTCAAGATACACAGATAGATTTATATATACACCTGTGTGTGTGTGTGTGTGTGTGTGTGTATCATTACAAGATCATTACAAGGACTTCATCCATGTTACTTTATTTAGTCACTGGAAAATGTAATACGCTAGATGTAGAAGGGTTTTTGTGTAATACATATCAATTGTTTCATTAAAATGAATAAATTTCCATTTACCTGCCATTCTTTAGGGATGAGATTCTCACGCACAGTAAATACATTTAGAATATACCGTCTCACCTGCCTTACGTAGATGTAAAGAATCACAACTCTGAATTGTTCTTACTATTCAATTTCTAGTATTTACAAATTAATCAAATATTAATTATTGAAATATAGAAACATCCAGAATTTTTGTACTATACACTTCATATTTTCTCAAATCATGCAATAATTTCATTCAGATGAGTTCAACTATGCTAAAATGGAGGAAGGGCTGTAGGAAGAGTGCTTCGGGGGATACAGTGTTAAACCGGACAAGTTTCTGTGCTAAAGGATCTTATAGTGAAATGCAGACTGCCTCTAATATAGACCCTGAGAAGGCTGATACTGTAGTACAAACTAAAAATGCAAAAAACATAAGACCAACCAATTCTGGCTGGGGGATCTGAGAACACTTAATGACAAAGAAGTTAGTTTAATGTGGGTATAGAAGGGTAGGTGCTTAGGATGGTTTTGTGGGAAGAAAAGAACCTCAAAAGAGGTCATTGCAGGCAGATACAGCAATTTGAACTGTAGCATCAATGGAGAGGATTGGATTCAAGAGCAGCAGAAGCCAGAGAGCGGCATGTAATTGTCAACAGCAAGGTGTATGCAATGACTGTAATGAGCAGCAAGATCGGAGTGGCCAGCAGGAGGCCACGGACACACAGGAATACGTGATGAGGGTGGAAAAACCATTATGCTATTAGGGGTAAGGAGATGGGCGCCAATAAGGTCATTATTTGACTAAATATCAGAAACAATAAACAGTTGGTGAGCAGAATGCTAATGTCAGTTACCCCAGTGGAAAATCACAATCCAGTTTCCTGACTTGCAATATATCTTCCAAGGGCTAATAGATATACTAGGAACTTAAGCAATACTGAGGAACATAAAACACCATTATGGCCCTCCATTAGAGGCAGGGAACACACAGGTCAGATGATGAATGCATTCTTGCCCTAAGTTTGCCTCACCGCGGATCCAAAGGGTATGAGAACCAACCACTGGTCATTTTTTTAGTCATGGGTTTGTAATTAAGATAAACACACTTAGCAGCTGACAGGATTCTCACACTGGTGAGCTGTGGAGTAAGAGCCAAGATTTCACTGTAAGAAAGGCCATACACACATCTTTGACCCACATAGAAAATCAGCAGCAATGGGTATCTCAAGTTGAATGGCCCCGATGAGTGCTGTTCTTGAAGATGGGTGTGGTAGTCTTATCATACCACTGTTTATTTCACCAAAAATTCTTAAGATGAGCAAATAGTAGAATACTCTATTAAGCTAATCATGTGATAGCCCTAATCTCAGCTGATATGCTGAATATGGATTTGGTACTAGAACAAATCAACAAAGCCTCTAGCACTTTCATGTAGCTATTGATTTGGTGAATGTGTTCTTTTCATTCCTATGAAGGAAGAGAAACAGAACAATCTGTATTCCTTTGGAATGGGCAGCAGTACACCGACATTGTTTTATGCTATAGCGAATAATCATTTTCTTGCTCTTTGTTACAATATACTGCAAAGTAAACTTGATCATCTGGATATTCTATTAAACCTCAAATTCTTCTCTTATCCTGATGACCTTTTTAAAATCATATTCAGGAAGCAAGGAGTGGAAAGAACTATGGCAAAGTACCATAGGGTATAAAATAAACCCTGCAGAGATACAAGGGATTACCTTATTAGTGAATACTGCAGAAGTACAATGATCTAGCATAGCCCATCTAAGATAAAGAACGAGTTGTTGTTTCTTAAAACTCCTACCTCTAGGAAATATACAGAGTGCTAGGTGGGCCTCTTAGGATATTGGGGACATTAATAATACATTTAATGACTCAGAAGACCCACTAGTATAGAGGAGAAAATAGAGCAAGAGACAGCTCTGCACAGATTCAGGTTTTGGAACAAATGACATGCCATAAAATGAGCATAGCAAGTTTCATTTCTGAATTTTTTTCCAAGGAAAAGTCTAAGAATTCAGCAGCAGAGACCCCTACATTGCTGGTCCAAGACCATGTTCTCTGCAGCAGGTAACTATTTATAGTTTGGAATCCAGCTTCTGGCATGCAACTGGGCTTGTAGAGAGATCACAAACAGGCATCTGTCGAGAGATACAGAAAGTGCTTCACAGGAGACAGGGAGGCAAAGATAGCAATACTCTCCTGGCGTATTATAGGGAAAATGACTTATATCATCATAACAGATAGGATTGATGCTACATAATGAGGATCAGTAAGTGTATAACTAGAAATCAGAGAATCTACTATGGTTTCTTTGTCCATGCCCAATAATGGGCAATTGCAACAACAATGGCTTGAAAAGGCATCATAACCTCTTGGAAATTAGGGTCTGAGTTACTCCACTGGGCAATAAACTTAGGGCAACAGAAGTGGCAGCCATGGAAGAAGGGCATGTTGAACGAGTGGTATGGGAGCTATAAGAATATATTCTTACAAGACATGAATGAGTCTTTTCAGTGCAAGGAGTACACTGCAGCAGTTTCGATAGCCCATCCATTTCTTTTTGAGTTTTCCCAGGGCAATACACTCTGGTCTATCTTCCAATTATTCAAGTTTCCTTATGATTAGACTCTACTTTGTCCACTTGCCAGACAGAGAAGAAGTATTGGGAATTAACATCCACCCCAGGAGTAACCATCTACCCACGACTGAAGGAAATTGTTGAATAACTACCCCAGGTCCCTTAATATGCGGAAGAGATAATTTTGAAGTATATATTCTGCACTGTCTCCCAGAATCCCCAACCTCGCCTCTGCACTTTCCTACAAATGTTCTGTGGTTTCACCTCCCAAAGGATCTTACTATCAAATTCTTATTTCTGGATTTGCTTCTGGTGGAACCCATACAAAGAAAGTATAATTAATTATTTGAAGTAATTTGTTACAGGTTAATGGGAAACTGGTCCTGAGAGAAGAATTACATTCTAGAAGAGCTTCTTTTTGGTATGTGAGTTGTGTGCAACTTTATTGTATGGTTTCTTTGGCAAAAGTCAGGCCAGAACCCAATATTCTCATTTTCTTTCCCCTTTCTTTTTCTTTCTTTCTTTCTTTCTTTCTTTCTTTCTTTCTTTCTTTCTTTCTTTCTTTCCTCTTTCTTTCTTTCCTCTTTCTTTCTTTCTTTCTTTCTTTCTTTCTTTCTTTCTTTCTTTCTTTCTTTCTCTTTTTCCTTCCTTCCTTCCTTCTTCCCTCCCTCCCTCCCTCCCTCCTTTTCTTTCTTTCTTTCTTTCTTTCTTTCTTTCTTTCTTTTTCTTTCTTTCTTTCTTTCTTTCTTTCTTTCTTTCTTTCTCTTTCCTTCCTTCCTTCCTTCCTTCCTTCCTTCCTTCCTTCCTTCCTTCTATTTTTGTCTAAAGTTCTATAGTGGTTTTCTTTTTCTTTAAGGAAAAGAAAAGGAATTTGTGTTTATAGTGAAAAAATATCAATTCAATAATAAAATTCTGTGACAAGAACCTTTCTCTTTTTACTAATAGTCTTGCAATGGTAAAATTTTTGCTTATTTTCCTTTCAAATAATGCTTGATTCCTCTCAGTTATGCCACTCTCAAATGGAATTTTATTCCTTTATTTTCTTTTTAGATACTAAAAACATGACTTTATGCCTATTATGATCAAGTATTTGCAGGCTATTGGTGATATGGCAGTGAACAATAACACTGTCCCTACTCACTTGCATTTAAAAATATATGAGGAAACAGACATTAATCTCAAGATCACATGCATTAATGTGCATGTTTTATAGAAAAAATGGGAACATAGACAGAGAAACACAATCAGGAAAGTCTCCCTGAGGGATTACCATTTGACTGAAGTCTGATTAATCAGTAGAATTTACTATTTGAAGAAAAGTAGGGCAGAGGCCAGGCATAGGAAATACTGTGCCAAGGTACTTTGGCTAGAAGGAGTAGAAAACGTCGGCTGAGAACAGTAGGTCTGTGTGACTGAGATGTGAAGAAAAAGAGAAAGCACAATTATAAACATGACTGGGAAACAGACCAAGATCTTTCAAAGAAATTGAACAATTTTTAAATAATGGAGATGGTTATGTGGGGGTAATATGGTCAGGTTTGCAGTTTGTAATAACTACTTTGGCTAACATATAGGTATGGAATTGGAAACATTGAGAATGAATGACAGATTGGTTAAAAGTCCATAATTGTCCATGTGAGAAATGATTTCTTGATCTAAAATGATGATGCTAAGGAAAGAGAACAGTGTGCAAATGTAACAATACTTAAATTTAACAATAGTTCAAAGGAAAAATAATAGGACTTCCTGATATAGTTATAATGAAGGATATTGGCCTATGCAAGAAGATGAATGGTTCAATACTATAACAAACTCTGGAAGACAACAAGTTCAGGGCAAAGTTTATGAGTTTAGGCATAGAAGTGGAGCTTGAAGAGCCTTTGAGAAATCTAAGTAATACTTTTTAGCAAACAGTAGCTTAAGACAGCTGGTGTTCAAAGAGCTTTGGCTCAAAGTTATGGATTTGGGAATTACAAGCCAATGTATATATAGTTCATGAAGTTCTATGTAACTGTGGGTGAAGAATATTGGCTATAGGGGAAGTACAGCATGAGAAATGATTACCTTTGAAATGATGTCCTGATGTCTTCTCCAGTCACCCATTTCCCCTGTTCATGACCTTATACACTTCTCACTTTTTGTGTACATATCAGCTATTGCTTCTCAATATGTTTTTCAAGTTTATTTGATACAGTTGTTGCCGCTGCAGATGATAATGACAAAGCAAATGTCATGACAATCATAATACAAATAATGGCACTAACATATATGGCATGTAAAAAATGATCAAAATGTTTAGATGAATGAAAAAGTTAATCTTTAGAACCATACTATGAGGTAGGTATCTTCATTTTATTTCCATCTCACAAATGGGAAAACTAAGTCACCGTGAGGTTAAGTATTTTTCTTTTTTTTATGATTTCATATTAGAAAGCAGTGAAGTGCACAGGCAAAGCCAAGCACTTACCTCCAGAAACTTTGCATTGACCATTCTGCTGTCCTAACAGAATATATACTTTTTAATTTTTTTAAAGATTTATTTATTTATTTAGCACAAGTGAGACGGGCAGAGGGAGAGGGGGAGAGAGAATCTCAAGCAGACTCCCCACTGAGAGCAGTGCCCGAGGTGGAGTTCGATCTCACAACCCTAAGATCACAACCTGAATGAAAACCAAGACTCAGATGCTTAACTGATTGTGCCACCCAGGTGACCCAGAATATATACTTTTTAAAAGTGTACATCACTTATTTACTAAGATAGACAATATTCTAGGTCATATGAAAAGTCTTAATACATTTATATATTTATTTATTTTTGAAAAGCCAATAAATTTAAATAAAGATTGAAATTTTCAAAGTGCGTGTTTTTTGGTCATAACAAAATTACCTATAAATCATTTTTTAAAAAACATATTAGGAAGAATCATCAGGGGCGCCTGGGTGGCATAGTGGTTAAGCGTCTGCCTTCGGCTCAGGGCATGATCCCGGCGATCTGGGATCGAGCCCCACATCAGGCTCTTCTGCTATGAGCCTGCTTCTTCCTCTCCCACTCCCCCTGCTTGTGTTCCCTCTCTCGCTGGCTATCTCTATCTCTGTCGAATAAATAAATAAAATCTTAAAAAAAAAAAAAAAGGAAGAATCATCAAACATTTGAAAAGAACTTTCAAATCACTCTAAAATAATTAATAGACTAAAGCAAAAAATTCACAGAGAAAATTAGAAAACATTTTGAACTGAATGAAAAGAGAAAAATACAACATATCAAAGCTTGTTGGTACAGCTAATATCGTCTCTAGATAGAAATATATTGCATTAGGGGCCCCTGGGTGGCTCAGTGGGTTAAGCATCCAACTCTTGATTTGGGCTCATTTTGTGATCTCAGAGTAGTAGGATGGAAACCTGAGTGGGGCTCTGGCCTGGGGATGGAGCCTCCTTAAGATTCTCTTTCTCCCTCTCCCTCTGCCTCTTCCCTTAGCTCACTTTCTCTCTCAAAAAAAAAAAAAAAATTGAATTAAATGCATCTATTAATAAAAAACAAACAAAAAACCCCTAAATCCATGATCTACGCTTTCACCCTAAGAATCTAAAAGAAGAAAAATGAATTAAATACCAAGTGAGTAAAGAAATAATAATTTTAAAAATGACCAAAATTCGGGCCCTTTCCTCCCCTCCCCTTCCTCCCATGCCCACACATATGCTCACTCACTCTCTCTCAAATAAATAAAATTTAAAAAAATAAATAAAAATGACCAAAATTCATTGAAATAGAGGAATTACAGAGAAAATTCCATATCAACACCATACTGGGAGCTGTAGCTAGTATAAGAAGACAATTTGGACACGTTTTGCATAAGACTTCTAATCTTTACAAAAAATCTGAAAGGAAAAAATTAAAATGTCTTTATTCAGGATGACATGATTGTCCATGTAGAAAACATCAAAGAATCTCAAAAAACTTCTGGAATAAATAATTAAGAAAAGCAAGTTGGCAAGGTACAAGGTCAATAGACACAAGTCAATGGCTCTCCTATATCAGAAATGAACAATTGGAATTTGGAATTTTTAAAAAATGTCATTCATAATAACTCCCTCCAAATACTTAGGATTAAATAAAGCAAAATATATACAAGGTTTGTAGGTAGATACTACTGATGAAAGAAATAAAAGACTTGAATGAAGAGACATTTTATGTTCATAGATTGTACAATACAAAATAGAATGTGAATTCTTCCCAACTTGAACTATATTCAACAGAATTTCAGTCAAAATCCCAGGAGGTATAAGGTAAGTAATGAAAAACTGATTCTAAAATGTATATAGAAAGGCAAAAGGGCCTAGAATAGCCAACAAAATACTGATGAAGGGGAACAAAGTTGGAGGACTCACATTAGCTGATTTGCAGACTTATTTTAAAGCTATGGTAATTCAGATGGCGTGGTATTAGTGAAAGCACAGGTTCACGAACCAATGAAATAGAAGACAGAGCCCAAAATAGACCTAAACAAATATTCTAAATGTATTTCTTGACAAAAATTCAAAGGCAATTCAATGGAAAAAGAAAATTATTTTCAACAAATGATGCTGGAAGAATTGGATACTTATCTGCTAAAAAATTGAACTTAGACACAATTCATATACTTCCAAAAACAGGTAACTCAAAATCAACCTAATATAAAACGAAAAGCAACAAAACTTCTACAAACAAACACTTAGGAGAAAATCTATGTGACCTTAGATTTAGTGATAGAATTTTAGATACAATATCAAAAACATGACCCATGAAACACAAAAGGATACATTCGACTTTATTAAAGCCAATGCTTCTGCTTTGCAAAGACACTGTTAAGATACTGAAAATGTAAGCCCCAAACTGGGAGGGCAAATTATTAAAAATTAATCAATTAGCAAAAGTAATTGCCAAAAATTAATATTCCATAAATCAATACAAGAAAATTACTTTTTTCCCCACAAAATAATCAAAAGATTCTAGTCCAGTTACAAATCTACTGAGCTAACTTGAAAGTGATACTTCTTCTCTGTTGGATGCTCATGTCACCAATGCCTGAACCCATTTGCAAAAGATTAGTGCTTAAAAACAGAAATGCCAATAGTAAAAAAAAAAAAAAAAATCATTTTCAGATTCAAAAGTATTTTTATTACAGAAATTGCATTTTTGAGAGTTGGACTGTGACAAATCAGTTCAGAGTAAGCAAAAGAAAGGAATGTATGGCTTTTTTATAAATAGGAGACAATTCACTTACCCAAGAAATATCATTAAAACTGAATTCTCATTGAAATCTTATACCTGAACATTATTACTTATAACTAAGACATGAAAATCAACAGTGTTTAAATTTGTATAGCATAATAGAAACACAAAGATATTGAAACTTCAGAAATTAGAAGCAAAGTTTATTTCATATAATATAATGAAGAGTAGCCAACTCTATACATACAACAAGAGATATTTCATTTTAGAATGAAAGAAAATGGAATGTTTTATAATAATCTGTATCAAATCTGAAGGAAAGGGTGACAGTATTTGTGAATTAGGAATAAAATCTTTTAAAGTACATTCTCTAGAGAAGAGGTTTTAAGATTTGTTTCCCTAGTCATATGCTAACCCTCTTAAAGTCATAGTAGATACAATCAATTTTTGAAATGTGTTTTATAACTGTCAAACTAGATAAGATTACAGATTTGTTGGTTTTTCAAAGTGTGATGTCATACAGTCCCATTTGCTTCAGCAAGAATCATTATTTATCTTTTTTGATAGGCTGTTTTATATGATCAGTGAGAGAATCATGGGAATAGTTAAAGGGGCACTTAAATATATTATCTCTGAATATTTCAGTAAATATTACTTTCTTTAGTAAGAAACATATGAGAATTCAAGAACCAGGCTAAAGTATTTTTTTTGTAATACAATAGAGTTTATTTTAACTATAAAGGTTTTAAAGTATGATCAGAAATACTAAATTTTATATTCATATATAGAATGTGTCAGCTTTTCATCATCTTTATTCTACATATCTCAATTGTAAGTTCATCTAAAAGGTTTTGAGTTAAGGGACATCTGGCTCAGATGGTTAAGGGTCTGACTCTTGATTTCAGGTCAGGTCATGATGTCAGGGTCATGAGATCTAGCCCCACATCAGGCTCCATGCTCAGTGGGGAGTCTGCTGGAGAGTTTCTCCCTCTCCGTCTGCCCCTCCCCCACTCATGTGCGCGCGCGCGCGCGCACACATTCTTTCTCTCTCTCTCTAAAATAAATAAATCTTTAAAAAATAAATTTTTGAGTTAAATATTATATTTTGTTTCAAGCATCGTGCATGTACATGTCATATGTATCCCATTATAAGAATATATCACAATAAATTAATTCATTCAGTTGATAATGTTAAACCAATTTTGGCCCTTACAAACAATGCTGTTATGGACATTTATATACATTCACTTCAAGATGCACAAGTTAGAAATTTTATCCAGTGTTACCACTAGTAGTAGAAGTACTGAGTCATAAGGTGTGTGCCTTTTCTATCAACTGGTAATGGTGTTTTACAAAATCACAATAGTATTAAGTTTAGCACTATCAGAATATTAAAAATTTCCAATTCCTCCACATTATTGCTTAGTGTTGTAAACTTCGTAAACGGCCAATCGTTTCAGTTTATAATAGCAGCATGTGTTCATCATAATAATTTGCATTATCCTGATTAGTAATGAGACTTAGTGTTGAACAATTTTTCATATATTTTTTGGCCATTTTGTTAGCCTCATTTATGAAGATTTTGTGAAATTATTCTATCCACATTTCTATTGAGCTTTTAATGATTTGTAAGGGTTCTTAATATTTTCTAGAAAAAAAACATTATTATACCAGTTTATTTGTGTTGGAAATATATTCTTTTATTTTATGCATTCCTTTTCACACAAATGATGCTGGAAGAATTAGATACCTATCTGCTAAAAAATTGAACTTAGACATTCCTTTTTTCTTTTTTTTTTTTAATTGAAGTAAGATTGGTATATAACATTACATAAGTTTCAGGTGTACACCATTATAATTTGATATCTGTATACACTGAAAAGTGATCACCATCAAAAGTCTAGTCACCATCTATCACAATCACTTAATACTCTTTATCCATTTTGCCCACTCCCCCAATTCAGTTTTTCAACAAACAGTTTTATTTCAGTTAAATTTATAGATCTATTTATCCATTATTTAGTTTGGGCTGTATTTAAGAAATCTTTCTTTCCACTGCTGTGCCTTCATCTGTGATGAGACCTGGCAGCCATGGGAATGCATGCTGACAGCCAGCAGCCCCACAGCTACCTGTTGGACTAAATCTGGCCCTGAATCCTGTCCCTGGCATGCATTTCTGGACTCACTTGCAACTGCACCCTGCTAGCACAACTCTCATCAATGGCCTCCACTGCTGTGAGCACACCTCTGGTCAGATCTCGAAGTCACAGGGGTGCATACCAACAACCAGGGTCTTGCAGTTGCTAGTGTGCCCATCTTGGTCCTGGTCCTTGCTGCTGGTCCTGGTCCGCATTCATATATGTGTGTTTTCAACTGATCCTTGCCACTACATAGGCACAGGCAGCTGGTCCCCAGGGTCAAGTGTACACCCACTATCACCTCCAGTGATCACTGGTGACTGCCCTGGTCCCTAGCTAATGGATCTGGAGGTGCTACTGAGGACTCCAACAGCCCTTAAAACCACTGGGGACCACAACAGTGCTTTCAAGGACCACAGAGTTGTCAGGGCTATAGGCCCAGTGGTCTGAGATGTCAGGATATCATGCCCCAAATCAAGTAGTAGTCATATTCATAATACTCTAATATTGTAATATGATGCATTAACTACTTTACTATAAAGGGTAAAGAATAAACATATTAAAAACTATATATATATATAACTATAGCTACAATAATTTGTTAATGAATATATAATACAAAAAGATATAATTATATGAGGAAAACTGTGACATCAAAACAAAATGCATAATGGGAAAGTAAAGGGTAGAATTTTCATATACAAAGTTAAGTTGTCGTTAGCTTAAAATAAACTATTATAAGATGTTTCAAGTAAGCCTCAGGATAACCACAAAACAAAAACCTAGAGTAGATACACACAAGATAAAGAGAAAAGAATCAAAGTATACCACTACAGAAAATCATCAATTCAACAAGAAAGAAGGCAAGAGAGAAAGAAAGGAGGAAAGGAACTACAACACAGCCAGAAAACAATTAGCAAGATAGAAATAGTAAGTTCTTACTTATCAATAATTACTGTAAATATAAACGGATGAAATTCTATAATCAAAAGACAGAGTGTGACTGAATAGATTAAAAAAAAAAACAAAAAAAAGAGGCCCAGCTATATACTGCCAACAAGAGACTCACTTCAGCTTCAAGAGCATACAAAGGTTAAAAGTCAATGAATGGAATATGATTTTACTCATATGAGGAATTCAAGATTGGTGAATCATTATATTGTACACCTGAAACTAAAAACAAACAAACCAAAAAAGTCAAGGGATGGAAACCAAAGGAGAGCAAGTGTAGCTATACATACATCACACAAAATGTACTTTAAGTAAAAAATGATAACAAGTGACAAAGGTCATTATATAATGATAAAATGATCACTTCATCAAAAGAATATAACAACTGGGGTGCCTGGCTGGCTCAGTCAGTACAGTATGCAACTCTTGATCTCAGGGTCATGAGTTCAAGCCTCATGTTGGACATGGACCCTAGTTAATTTAAAAAAAAAAGAGTATAACAATTGTAAATATATCTGCATACAACATCAGAGCATGTATTAAGTGAATACTGACCATTCTGAAGGGAGTAATAGACAATACAACAATAGTGGGGGGCTTCACTATCTCATTTTCAACAATATATAGATCATTCAGACAGAAAATCAATAAGATAACATTAAACTTGGACTATACTTTAGACTAAATGAATCTAATAGACATACACAAAACATTCTATCTGACAGCAGCAGAACAGACATCCTTCTAAAGTGCACATGAAACAGCTTCCAGGATAGGGCATATGTTAGGTGAAAAAATAATTCTTAGAAATTTTAGAAAGATTGAAATCGTACCAAGTGTCTTTTCTCACCATAATGATATAAAACTAGAAATCAATAAAAGGAGGAAAACTGGAAAATTCACAAATATATGGAAATTAGCATGCTGCTGAATAACTGATGAATCAAAGATGAAATCAAAAGAAAAAATTTTAAAAATACATTGAAAAAAGGAAAATGAAAAAAGAACTTACCAGAAGTTATGGAATGAAGCAAAAGAAGAGATAAGAGGGGAGCTTATTGTGATAAATGCCTACATTTAAAAAAGAAAGATCTCACTAAACAACCTCAATTTATACCTCAAGGGACTAGAAAAATAAGAACAAACTAACTCCAAAATTAGCAGAAGGGAGAAGATAACAAATATCAGAGCAGAAATAAATGAAATAGAAACTGGAAAGGTATAAAAGATCGGTGAAATCAAGAATGGGGTTTTTGAAAAGACAAACAGAATTGACAAACATTTACCTAGACTTACGAAGGAAAAAAATAGGGAACTTAAATAAATAAAATTATAAATGAAAAAGGAGATATTACATAATTTCACAAAAATACAAAAATTATACACCAAAAAATTAGACAACATAGAATAAGTGGGTAAATTCCTAGAAGTGCACAACCTACCAAGAGTAAAATATGAAAAAAACCAGAAAATCTAAACAGACCAATTACTAAAAAGAAAATTGAATCTATAATAAAAAACCTCCTACTGGGTACCTGGGTGGTACAGTCAGTTGAGTGACTGACTCTTGGTTTCAGCTCAGGTCATGACCTCAAGGTCGTTTGATCGAGCCATCAGGCTCTGCGGTCAGCATGGAGTCTGCTTAAGATTCTCTCTCCCTCGCCCTCTACCACCCTCCCACACCTGTGTGTGTGCTCTCTTTCTCTCCAAATGAATAAGTAAATCTTTAAAATAAAACAAAATAAAACAAAAAACTTCCTAACAAAGATGAGCCCAGGACTAGATAGCTTCACAGGTGAATTCTGCCAAATAATTAAAGGAGAATCATTATCAATCCTCAAATCTTTTCAGAAAGTTAAGGAAGGGGAAATACTCCAAAACTTATTTTACGAGGCCTGATACCAAAACCCAGATAAAGACACAAGAAAAGCTATAGACCACCATGATGGAAGTTATAGCCTGAACAATCAAGCAAGAAAATATAAAAGGCATTAAAATTGAAAGGAAGAAGCAAAATTTCTGTTTTCTGAGGACATATTGTATATAGAAAATCCTAACCACTTCACATAAAAACTGTTAGAACTTATTTAAAAATTCAGTAAGATTTCAGAATTAAAAATCAACATACAAAAATCAGTTGCTTTTCTATACACCAACAATGAACCCTTTGAAAAAGAAATAAAACAACTCCATTCACAATAGCATCAAAACCAAAACAATACTTAGGAATAAATTAAACCAAGGACGTAAAAAAATCTCTGCACTGAAAAGTAGAGGCCATTGATGAAAGAAATTAAAGAAGGCACAAATAAATGGAAAGGTATCCAGTGTTCATGCTTAGAAATTAATATTGTTAAAATGTCCATACTAGCCAAAGACATCTATAGATACAATGAAATCTGTATCAAAATTCCAATAGTATTTCTCACAATATTAGAAAAAAGCAATCTTAAAATTCATATGGAAACAAAAGACCTTGAATAGTCAAAGCAATCTTGAGAAAGAAGCAAATTGGAGGCATTGTGCTTCCTGACTTCAAACTATATTATAAAGCTATAATAATGGAAAAAGTATGGTACTGCATAAAAACAAACACATACACAAATAGAACAGAATTGAGAGCCCAGAAATAAACCCTTGCATGTATGGTGAACTAATATTTGATAAAGGAACCAAGAATACTCAATAGGGGAAGGACATCTCTTCCATAAATAGTGTTGGGGAAATGGGATATGCACATGCAAAAGAATGAAATTGGACCCCTATCTTATACCACCCACAAAAATGAACTCAAAATGGATTAAATCAAACATAAGACCTGAAACCATAAAACTCCTAGAAGAAAACAAAAGGAAAATGCTCCTTGATAATGTCTAAGCAATGATTTTTTGGAAATAATACCAAAAGCACAAGCAACAAAAATACCACTGCATCAAACTAAAGGCTTCTGCACACAAAAAAGAAACAACCAACAAAATGAAAAAGCAACCTATGGAATGGGAGAAAATATAGAAAACCATACCCAAATATAATAGGAACCAATATATAACAATATAACCAATATATAATACCCCAAATATGTAAGGAATACATGCAACTCAATAGCGAAAAAGCAAAGAACCCAATTTAAAAATAGGTAAAGGACCTGAATGGACATTTTCCCAAAGAAGACATACAAATGGCCAAGAAGTATACACAAAAACATTCCTCAACATTACTAATCATCAAAGAAATGCAAATCAAAACCACAATGAGATACCACCTCACATGTGTTATGATGGTTAGTATCAAAAAAAGAAGAAATAACAAGTGCTGGCAAAGATGTCGAGTAAAGGGAACCCTGGTGCACAGTTAGTGGCAATGTAAATTGGTACAGTTACTATGGAGAATAGTATAGCAGTTCCCAGAATAATTAAAAATAAAACTACCAGATAATTTAGCAATCTCATTTCTGGCTACATATGCAAAGGAAGTGAAATCAGGATCTTGAAGGCATATATGCACTCCCATGTTTATTTCAGCATTATTCACAACAGCCTATATATGGAAATAACTTAAATGTCCATTGACAGACGGATAAAGAAAATATGGGATGTGTGTGTGCGCACGTGTGTGTGTGCGTGCGTGCATGTGTGTTATGTATATGCATATATCTACAATGGAATATTGTTTTGTTATAAGAGAAGAAAATCCTGCCACTTGGGACAATATGGATGAAACTTGAGGGCATTATGTTAAGTGAAATACATCAGGCAAAGAAAAATACTGTACGATATCACTCATTTATAGAATCTAAAATGTCAAACTCATAGAAACACAGTATATTGATGGTTACCAGGGGCCAGGGAGTGGAGAGATAGTCCATTTCAGAGAGACACTTATCAAAGGGCACAAACTCAGATGCAAGAACATGAAGTTCCATAAGTAACATGGTGACCACACTGACCATATTGCACTGTATACTTGAGAGTTACTATGAGATTTTAAATGCTTTCACCATAATAACAACAACAAAATAATCATTATGTGAGAAAAGAACGTTTTAAATAATTTTACCGTGGTAAACATTTTGCAACATATACATGTATCAAACCATCACATCTACCTTGAACTTGTTATGTGGCAATTATATCTCAATAAAGCTGGAATACTTAAATAAATAAGTAGATAAGTAAACAAACAAATAAATCGGTCTTTCCTAATCTGAGTTCATGCAGTCACTGAATTATTTGAAATAGATTTTTGTACTTGATTGGTGGCAGTGGTCCAAATTTATTTAATTTTCAGTGCAAATTTAATTGCTCAGCGTACTCCTTAAAATATCATTCTCTTCTCCATGGAGAAACAATTTTGTTCTGTAATCTATCAAATGTTTATATATTCCTGGGTTCCTTCAGAAGTAATGCAATAAGTAGGCATCCGTGCTCATCACCAATGATAGGTGGGTTGTAGAGAGTCAGTACTCAAGAGCCCCAGGTAGAAGAAAAGCACAGACATTTTATTTTTTTTTATTTTTATTTTTTAAAGATTTTATTTATTTATTCAACAGAGATAGAGACAGCCAGCGAGAGAGGGAACACAAGCAGGGGGAGTGGGAGAGGAAGAGCAGGCTCCCAGCAGAGGAGCCTGATGTGGGGCTCGATCCCATAACTCCGGGATCACGCCCTGAGCCGAAGGCAGACGCTTAACCGCTGTGCCACCCAGGCGCCCCAGCACAGACATTTTAATATAATGATTATGAATTGGATCTGTGCTCCGTAAAATTGGCCTCAAATTCTGTCTCTATAACTATCTGTATGATCTTGGACAAGTTATTTAAAGCTTCTTACCCTTCAATTTCCTTTTCATTGGGATAAGGATAGTAATAGGAATAATATTAGCTAACATTTGTTGGAATTTTGTTTTGCACCAGGTTCTATTTGAAATTATATATATACACACACACACACACACACAATTTCAATATACATATTTCTGCATCTCTAGTCATGAAGAAAAAACTAGATTTTTGTTCTTACTAAAATGGGGGCTTCTTTGTTATTGCCTCATAACCTATCAAAAGCTGATTAATACTTTGATCTTCCTCTAATATTTCCTATCTCAGTGAATAATGTCACTATATTTCTAATTGCGTAACCCAGAAATTTGGAAATCATCTGTGTTACCTCCCTCTTCCTTCTTGCTCCATACTTATTCCACCACCATCTCCTACTAATTTTAACTACTTTTGAACCATCTCTGCTTCTACACTGATACTCTCCTAGACAGATTTACTTTCATTTCTCACCTCTATCATTGCAACCTATTCTCTTTTTTTTATTTTTTTAAAATTTATTTATTTGAGAGAGAGATAGAGAGTGAGCACAAGCTGGGGGGAGGGGCAGAAGCAGAGAGAGAAGCAGGCTCCCCGCTGAGCAGGGAGCCTGATGCGGGCTTGATTCCAGGACCCCGGAATCATGACCTGAGCTGAAGGCAGACGCTTAACTGACTGAGCCACCCAGGCGCCCTACTGCAATCTATTCTTAACAGTTCACGCCATGTGCACTATTACCCCTCTTCTAATCCCTGCCCCTGCCCACAAAATCAGGCAAATCTTTTAAAAATGCAAGTATCATCATGGCTGATGTTATCTGATGATAGCATTCTGGTCCATTCCCATTGATTAGGTGGGATACAGAACACCATGAATGCAAATGTTGATGTTCGTAGAAAAAAGGAGAAATTCTGAAGGCAAACTTGGTTGTAAGGAAGAGTATTGACATTTAAACTGAGTTTAACCTTCTATTTTGCCACCAATTAGCTATGTGACCTTGGGAAAATCACTAAATCCCATCCAAGTTGCTCATCTTTAAATTGTGTGCTTAAATGAGATAATTTCTTTTTTTATAAATTTTTTAAAAAGATTTTATTTATTTATTTGACACAGAGAGAGACAGCCAGCGAGAGAGGGAACACAAGCAGGGGGAGTGGGAGAGGAATGAAGCAGGCTCCCAGCGGAGCAGGGAGCCCTATGCAGGGCTCCATCCCAGAACGCTGGGATCACACCCTAAGCCAAAAGCAGATGCTTTACGACTGAGCCACCCAGGCGCCCCTAAATGAGATAATTTCTCAAACAGAATGTTGCCCTGAAATTGTCTGATTATATGCCAAAATGATTTAAAGAGAGTAACATAACTTTGCTCCTATAACAAAACATAGGTTTGTAACTGTATTTTACAAGTGAACTGATTATTTGATTTATGAAGTTATGCATACATTATATGCTTATGGAGATAAACATTGTCTGAATGGCAGTCTCATACATTGAAAAGTCACATGAATATTCTAAAACCAAAATCAGAGGAACACTTTTCAACTTAAATAAGACTAGAAATTCAAAGTTGCTAAATATTTCTTTCAAGTCAAAACTCATGGAGCGTTCACTACTTTCCTTTTATCCATTCTTTTGTTCCTTGCTGACATTTACAAGGGTACATTTTCTTTTTCCCCCCTCTTTCCTTCAAAGAAGTGGTGGTGACAACAACAAATGTGGGTATTTTTAGATCTGATTTAGAGGATAGTAGTCTCTTAGATATTTGCTTCTGACCCTATCTCCAATAAAATTAAATTGATGTCATTGACAAGTAGTAGCAGTTGACGGATGTGTTTATCAAGATGGTGAGGAATTATTGTGCGTGGCTCATGGGAATGTAAGCAGAAGTGATGAGATGACCTGAGCCAGTGAAATCACAGCCTGTGTATCAGGACAAATGCCCTAACAGTGCTTTGACCTCTTTGGGGAAATTGTGAAAGATCTATTTTTTTTTCAGTACATTCAAAACTTATAAGATATCTGGCAACTGAAGTTAAGATGGCAAAAAAACAGACTTATGAACGCACCCTCATATTGCTGCTTCTCAATTGAAAGAGAGTTATAGTTCCGAAGCTCACCTTCTATGAAAAAACTTGGTTTTTGGCTTTGATGGCTTTTAGGCTTATAGTTAGTCTGCCAAAAGTTTTGCTTGTTTACTTTTTTTTTTTTTTTTTTTTTTTTTTTTTACACAAAGAGAGAGAGAACATGCGTGTGCACTGGGGCGGGGAGGGGAAGAGGGAGAGGGCGAGAGAGAGAATCTTAAGCAGGCTCCATGCTCAGCAGGGAGCCTGACATGGGGGCCTCAATCTCATGACCCTGAGATTCAGATCAGGACTAAGCTGAAATCAAGAGTCCCATGAGTAACTGACTGAGCCACCAGGCACTCTGCTTATTTACTTTTTAATTTAACTTTCCTTGACTCCACTTATTCAAGTATTTATTTACTTATTTAATTCTTCATCAACTGTGAAGAAAATAACTTCACTAGATGCATTCCTGTAATGTCTTAATTTGATTGTTACAACTTGTTCTATTGCTGGCCATCTTTATTTTTACATATTATTAGCAGTCACTACAACACATGAACCAAGTTATTGGTTTACATTTACCTGTGGTAGGCAGAATAATGCCCTCTCTCCCCCACCAAACAAAGATGTCCGCATCTCAACCCCAGCAACCTGTGAATATTTTACCTTCCATGGCAAAAGGGATTTTGCAGATATGGGTAAGGCTGAAGACCTTGAGATGAGATTATTCTGGATAATCTCGGTGCACCCAATCTAATCACTCAAATTCTTAAAAGCAGAAAAATCTTGGCTATGATCAGAGAATGAAAGGTCAGAGAGACGAGACCTTGCTATCTTTGAAGATGGAAGAAGGGGACCACACATCAAGGAATGTGGCAGCCTCTAGATGCTGGAGGAGACCAGGTAACAGATCTCCCCTAGAGTTTACAGGAAGAAATGCAGCCTTGTCTGGATTTTAGCCCGGTGATACTCATGTCAGATTTCTAACCAATAGAACTATAAAATAATAAATTTGCCATGTTTTAAGCCACAAAGTTTGTGGCAATTTGTTATGGCGGCAATAAGAAACTATCAAACAGTTCCTCATTGATCCATTTTTTCCTTTTAATACGCTATCTATGAAGACATCCCAAAATTGTTCCATTCATCATATAATCTTTTTTAAAAAATAACTGTATATAGCCAGCATTGTGTTCAGTACAGAAACTATTTAAACAAATAAGGTAAGTCCCCTATTAAAAATCTCACATTCAAGCATGGGATTAATAATAAAGCAAAATGTATATTATATATACACAATTATATATTCGTGTGTGTATACATGTATATATATATATTATATATATATATAACATTGCTATTATTAGAACTGAGAAGTAATTAATTTTACACAGGGGTGAAGTGAAAGAAGTAGTATAAAAGAAAACTTCAAAGAAGTGAAATTCAAACTAGGATTTAAAGTTTGAGTAGGTTCCACTAAACAGAAAAATGAGAAAAAATGAATTAAATCTGAGTAGAATAAGGATGAACAAAAGCAAGAGATGTGTACAGCTAGATGCAATGTGCTCAAATCATATTTGTTGTTTGGCTGTTTGTTTTAGAATGCAATTTACTTATTAGAATGCATACTAATATGAGAAAAGTTTGTTCACTACTGAATTCCCGGCACCTGGAACAGGGCTAGCACGCTGTCGTCATTCAATAACCTTATGTTTTTTGAGTGGATGACTTTCTTCTTTAATATGATTTAAAGAAATTTGTTTAAATATAGAAATATTTTACATGTAGCTTAACAGATTTAAAAGATACACTTAGATTTGCATTCCACAGTACTTTGGAGGATTATGCAGAATCCAATGTGCCAAACTCAGCTAATATATGGTAAATGGGAAATAAAACTCACAAAATTGGAAAGCTTGTATACGAGTAGATGTGATATTGCAAAATATTTCATGGACCCTACTGTCACATGTTTTAGTATATGCCAACTTTATTTCAATTTTTCTAAATGCTGATATCATCTTTCAATAACATCTATTTTTGACAGTACAAATAATACAAAATGCAATTTTTTCTAAGACTGGTATGTATCATCAAGTTTAATTTGCTTGAAATTTTTTGAAGCCCCTGATTTTAGATGATCTAAAAGTGAAAATACACTCGGCAACCACTCCAAATTTATTATAACTAGGAACAGATGTTCAGCAATATAAATTAGTGAACTTCACTTTTATTACACTGATTAGAGTATTTTTAAACCTTTTAATAGATAATTGATTTTTTTGTAATCCTTAATTTTAGTTTATTATAAAAATGGATATTTTTCTACATTTTATCCTTTTATAGTGCACATTTTAAAAGACTGTTAACGCTCATTTCTTCACTTAAATAAAAGAAAAAATTCAACCATTATTTCAAGTTAAAAAGAGTTTATTTCTTATAGCTCCTACGACATTTCAGATTTTACTTACATCTGAACACTCATTGAAGACAGTAGAAACATCCAAAGAACAATTTTTTTGTTATTTTCATTTCGGTTGAAGAGCAAAAAGATGAAGGGATATGATTTGAGAAAATCAGCAATACTGAGCTTTCAAACACTAGATCCTATGTAAGAGGATGTGGACCTTCTCATCTAAAATGGTTTTCATTGAAGTTACTAGTGCAAGGTGTAGCTGGAGCTATTGAGGTGTTTGGATACATGGAGTTAATACAACAATATATTGTGGTGCATAGAAGGATAAACTTTATGAAAAAAGAGAAGTCTTCTGCTCTTACTTTTCTAATCAGGAGAAAGTACTTCCTTCTGAATGAATTATAAAAGAAAAGAAAGGAAGAGAGAAAAAAAGATGTTTTGTGATCTCACCAAAAATAAAGATCCCTCTCTTTTGTATAGAAGCAGAGGCCTAGATGCAAGATGATTGTAAGGTATAGTCTTTCTTTTTTTCTTTTGTAGCATCAATAATGCCTATGGCTGAGACTAAGAAATATTGTTGGTCTAAATGGTAAATAATGGAGTCCATGATGCCAAAAGCCAGACATTTGAGAACTAATTGCCTACCTGCTTAAAGAAAAAGATATGAACTATAAACTAATATAAAGAACAAACCTATAAGGGCTATTTTGTATGCGGCCTAATTTTATTATAATGAATCTATTATTTTAAGTTATGTAGACATATTCAGAATTGCATTTGAGTCTATGTGGCAGGAACCTGACTTGAGTGACATAAATAAGGAACCAATTTCATGGTAATAAGAAGTTCCTGAGATCCGCTGATACCATGCTTCCAGTGCTGAAAGGATTTAGACATTTTCTCCCTTTTTGGTCTGCTAACCTTTTTGTAACTCTTCAAAGCTATTTTCTTTTCAGTTTTCTTGCGAAATAGTTGGCATACATACGTTTAAGGTGGACAGCATGATGGTCTGATTTACATCTATTGTGAAATGATTACCACAATCAGTTCAGCTAACATCCATCATCTCATATTGAGACGATAAAAAGAAAAGAAAGAAGAAAAGACACAAAAAAATTCTCCCTGTGATTAGAACTCAGAATTTGCTCTTTTAACAATTTTTTACATATCGTATGGCAGGGTTAACTATAATCATCACATCGTACATTAAATCCCTAGTACTTATGTATCGATAACTGAAAGTTTGTACCCTTTAACCACCTTCCTCCAATTCCCCATCACCCCACCTGGTCTGCTAATACATGGTAATCCTCTTTATGCTTATAACAAGATGTTTACTGAAGTACTGGGCTCTACACCCATGTTTTACATTTTGAAAAATGAAAGCATGAGCAAGGGTAAAAAACACATCAACTGAGTCTCTAAATCTTTATCAGGATATAAAGCAGTGGATTTTCATAGTTGTAAATGCGTCTGGGGAGGCAAGTATCTATAATCATGTGTAGTGCCATTCCCCCAAATTGGGATTCTGCTAACAAAGCAAGAAAGAGAAGATAGGTGTTAGACAAGCAGTTATCGAACAAGCAAATATCGCCTATTTTGTCTTTGATTTTTTTTGATTGTCTAATGTCGCTCATCAAGTTATTGTGATGATTACTATATTTAGCCAAAATAATTAGTGGGGCCTGAATAAACAGCATAATTAAGTCTCTGAGAAAAAAAGACTATTCTTCATAGTTGGGACTATGGTACTATTAAATATATGTTATAATGATCTGGTGTCTGTAAATCAATCTTAAACTTATATTTTTAAGGCAATTAAAAATGGTTTAAACAAGACCTCTTCTAATGGTTAAAATGGTTATGTTACTGGACAGATAGCTGGTTCCAAACTAAAGTTTGGCAGCTCATTGCTGGAAAATCAATATTCCAGAGACAAGTCACAATGGGAAAGGAAAGTTTGCTTTATTTAGGAAGTGTGCAACCTGGGAAGATGGTGGACTAACGTCCCAAACACTGTCTTCCCTCTCCACGTGAAGCCAGGGGGTTTTAAAGGGAGAGGTGTGGGAAAGGGGGGGTGGTCAGCTACCTGCAGGAGAAGCAGTTGCCCAGGCAGGTGACGCTGAAGAGACTTGCTAGCATCAACAGCAGGTGTTTTCAAATGTAGTTAAACCTTATCTTCTGGGAAATTTTGGCTCACTCCTCAAGACCAGTGAAATATCAAAGGAAAATAGGCTAGTTCTGCTACAGACCAAGGGACTCAGGTCAGCAAGCAAGGAGTACCAAGCTTGAAGCAAGGTAACCCTTAAGATTCACTGGCACGCTCTTATAGTTTTTTTTATCGTTCATTTAGACAATTAAATACATGAAAGAAAAATGATAGCTATAGATACTGGGAGGAAAGGGGTAAAATTTTCATTAATATAAATATAATTTTTTTGTTTAGGACACTTAAGAGAATCGACTGAAATATGCTAATAGGGTAATTTGGCTAGACGAAAATATAAAAATTCAGTCGTTTCTCTATAAAATATTAAAATAATCAGAGAGAAAGTAGAATGGTGAAAACCCTTAGCAGTAAAAATTTAAACCACATAACAAAATATGAAATAACTTTAACAAAAATTAATGTAAACAATGAAAAAGCTTATGCTCACATTTATTTAGAGATATATGAGTAGTCTTAGAAAATGGAACAAGGTACTTTATTGCTCTTATGTTAGAGGACTGGATGTTTATAAAAATGTTAATGCTTCCAGAATTATACCATACATTCAATATAATTTCAACACACATCAAATGTATTGAACATTTATCTAAGTATGATATTAAGAAGAGCTAGGATAATTTTGAAAACAAATTCAGAATGAGTGTAACCACCCAGGCTATAATGCTCTTCTAATGCACTGTATAAAAACATAGTTTGTTGGATGGGACACCTGGGTGGCTCAGTCAGTTAAGCATCTGCCTTTGGCTTAGGTCATGATCTTGGGGTCCTGGGATCAAGCCCCACATCAGGCTTTTTGCTCAGTGAGGAGTCTGCTTCTCTGTCTCTCCCCTCCACCTTGCTTATGCTCTCTCTCTCAAATAAATAAATAAAATCTTAAAAAAATAAAAACATAGATTGATAGAATCTATAATGAATTGCTATTAAATTGGACCTAATACATAAGGCAATTTAATATGTGATAAGTAGGCATCATGAATCAGAGGGCAATTATCTCTTTACCTATGAAGAATTATATTGAAAAGTTAGGAATTCATTGTAATGAAAATATTAAATTTGACATTAAAATTTTAAGCTTCTTGGGCGCCTGGGTGGCTCAGTCGTTAAGCATCTGCCTTTGGCTCAGGGTGTGATCCTGGCGTTCTGGGATCGAGCCCCACTTCAGGCTCCTCCACTGGAAGCCTGCTTCTTCCTCTCCCACTCCCCCTGCTGTGTTCCCTCTCTCACTGGCTGTCTCTATCTCAGTCAAATGAATAAATAAAATCTTCAAAAATAAAATAAAATAATAAAATAAAACTTTAAGCTTCTTATACAAAACATAACTAAAGTTTAAATTTAGCAACGTAAAATTATGTTATAAAGACAAAAGACACTAGAGAAAATTTCCAGTATGTTTTTTAAAGTTTTTCGATGCTATGAATGTAAATCATTGACAAAACTTTATTAGATGTAGTCTAAATCTAAAATTATTTCTGAAAAATAATTTATTTCTAAATATCATAACATTTAATAAATATCACTAGAAACTATGTATTAAACTTTAATATTTTATCTATTTATTACACAGATATATTTTTGAATATTTATGTTGTTCGGTTAATTGGTTGAAATGATAGGGGTTAAAGAGATACATGGTATTTGATACTTCACTAAGACAGTTTAAAATTGGGTAAGGGAGGAATATATGTAAGTAACTGTAGAGATTATGCAGACTTATGTGAATGATATGATAAAAATATTTGTGATAAATGAGTAATCAATCGTTACAATCATTTTAAGATTTTTCTCTATTTCCCATGAATAGCCATCATTATTTTTAGAGTAGACACTAACTTAATAAAGACCCATTTACATATAATGGGTTTGAGGTTCTATGTTATGTGTTATGAAATAAATGAATCCAAGTAAAAGAAAATTCACACTTAGTTCTGCAATGCCCAAGTTAAGAAATTAAATAATCAAAATAAAAAGTTAAGGAAACATATACAGAGCAGAATTGGAACTCCAAATAAAGAATAAAGCTATTACTTCCTTTATAGGTTAAATGTGCATGTAGATTTAATTAATTTAATCAGAGTCAATAGTAAAACAGAATAATTTAACAAAAATCCCCCCCAACTCTAAAACCCATTGTTGCTGCTGAATTTTGTTGTTTTGCTTAGGATCAACTAATTGCTTTATTTTTTAATTTTATAGCCTCAGATTAACTTAACTATTTGGGCCCCTTAATCTTGTCATTTCAAATATGCCCCTAGGGGTCTTTATTAATATTATAATTCTATTAAAATGTTTAATAAAAATTGATTTTCCAAAATGTGTGTGTGTTCAGTTGTGTTGGTTTTGGTAGTTTTGACAATAAAGGCAAAGAAATGCTATTAAGGTAGAACATTTCATAACTCAGTAAAATAAAAGTCAATTATATTGATTTGTATTGCATATTGTTCGGTTCACCATTTATATGACTATATCTTCTTAAGAAAACACACACTAAGAAAACTAGTTTAAGGCCTTTAATAATTTATTATTTAGAACATGCAAATGAGGGTATCAGAGCAGCAACTCAAATGGCATAAAACTAGTCAAATCAAGAAATATTAATGCTCAGAGTTTAGTAAAATTTTCAAGTAAAAAGAGGAAATTTGGGCAGCGGTACATAGTTCAGAAAGACAGACAGTTTGATAGTAGGAAGATTCCCATTTAAATTTGCCAGTGTGGGGAAAAATATTTATATATATATAAATATATATATATAATTTAT
>NW_024425119.1:16696735-16804181 GCF_017311325.1 Ursus maritimus | reverse complement strand
TTTATATATATATAAATATATATATATATAATTTATTTTATATATTTTATATATTATATATTTTATATATATTATATATTTTATATATTATTTATTATATATATATAATTTATTTTAAGAGCAAGGACTCTCTTTTTCGCTATTATATTCCCAGGACTTAGTCATTAGTGTCTAGAAAACACTAATGCTCAATAAACATATGAAAGAAAGAAAGCAAACAAGAAAGAAAGCAAGAGAGGGAGAAAGGGAAGGAGAGGAGAAGCGAGAGAAGGAGCAAGAGGAAGGAAGGAAGGAAAGATGGAAAGAAGGAAGAAGGTAAGGAAGGAGGGAAGACAGGCATAACCCAAGTTAGTCTCTGAATTAGAGAATGGAATAACTTGATACATTAATACACTAAATAAAATAACTTGTTTAATGCATCTGGAAGTTCTAAATCAACCTGCTTTAAAATTACTTCTCTAAAGGACAGATCCTTCACAAACGCTACAAGAAATAATCACTGAGATATAATTTCCTTTAGTTAAAAAGGAGCATATAGTTAACACAGAGCATAAATTGTGTGTAATGTGCCAAAGAAAAATATGTTAACATGTCTGAGATTTGAGGTCGGTCCCATTTGTTATGTAGATGACCGTGTGTCCTTCTGTTGGGCTTCTTTTTATTTTTTTCACAAAACGTAAACTATTTAATTCTGATTTTTAAAGAGCAAAATAATTTACTATATTGAAACAGCCCATTCATCATATAAAGCATTTGATTCTGTCACCTCGAGTGCTTGTTAAATCACTTCCAGCTGCTACAATCAAGGGCCAGGTACTTCTAAGGTCTGGCACTTTCTGAGCTCTATTACACCTTTAAGTATGATTCTTCAATCCAATTCTAGCCTTCATAATAATCAAGTGCCCACTCCAGTTAACTTCAAGGCAACTGGGAATTTAGAATTCTCCATATGTGTCTGTATCTGATTTTCAATCAGACCTCTTCATCCAAAACCTGAAAGGTTCTGAATATCTATGAAGTAGTATAGTAACATTTTCACTTAAAGCAGTGTCAAGAGCAGCATCATTGAAATAAAACTTTGGCAAGGAAACTAATCTATAAAAGGGATACTTCTCCAAACCAACAAGGAAGTAAGTTAGCGATAGAACTGAGAAGTAATGTATTCTGTGATTATATCTACATGAATCTATTGATTAAATAATTTTGCATCAAGGTGGAATTCAATGTCATTTAAATTACAAGAAGAAAAGGAGAAATTCCATGTTTAAGAATCTATATAGAAGCAAGTTCATTTGTTCAACAAATATTTATTTAGTATTTATTAGAACTGTTGGTAATGTATGCAAGTATAAAATAAAATATAGTTCAAATATAACATAAAAGTAACAAAATAGAACTCAGTGACCTTTAAATCCTTAGTTCAAGCATTCATTTCATTCTTTTCTTTATATTTAAAAAAATTTGCTGTAACTTCAGAGATATAATTCATATTCCATAAAATTCACCCTATTCAAGTGTGCAATGCAATTTCTTTTAGCATATTGACAAAGTTGTACAACTATTTAATTTCAGAACTTAATTAAACTATTTAATTTCAGAACGTTTTCATCACCTAAAAATAAATCTCTTAGTCATTAACAATTGCTTTCCATTTCTCCCCAATCCTCCTAGCCATAGACAACCACTAATTTACTTTCAGTCCCTATGGATTTAGCGGTTCTGGACATATATGATTGGAGCCATCAGCCTTTCATGAGTTTCTTTTACTTAGCATAATGTTTTCAAGTTCACCCTTTATTCCTTTTCTATGACTAAATAGTATTCCATTGTATGGATATACCATCTTTGGTTTTTCCATAACCATTAGTTCATGGCAATTTGTGTGTTGGTTCCACTTTTCGGCTACTGTGAATAATCTGTTGTGACCATTCATGTACAAGTTTTTATGTTGTACATGTTTTCAATTTTCTTGGATTTGCTAGTTAATTTAATATGTCTATGAATATGACATTTTAGTTGTAGTCAACATTCTTCCTCACTTGGGAACTAGTTATACTCTACTAAAAATCGCTAGTTGAACATTTGTAGTGCTGTTGTTAGTTTGATAACTTCATTCATTGTCCAATTCTGATAGTCACTTTCTAGGTAAACTAATATTTGCTATATTTCTTTTTTCTCCCCCAGATTTGTTGATACATAATTGACATGTAACATTGTATACATTTAAGGTGTAAGTGTGGACTTGCTACAATCATATATTGCAAAATGATTACTGAGTGTTAGCTAATAGCTCTATCATGTCACGTAACATTACTTTTTTATTGTATAACATTTACTCTTAACTTTCAAGTATTTAATACATTATTACAATAGTCACTATTCTGTGCCTTGGATCTCCAGAATTTATTCATATTCTAGCTGGAAGTTTGTACCCTTTGGTCAACATTTCCCCATTTCTCCCACCATCTCCCAGTCCATGGTAATTACCATCTTACTCTCTGTTTCTATGAGTTCAGCTTTTTTAGATTCCACATATACGTGATATCATATCATACAGTATCTGTCTTTCTCTGTCTGACTTCTCACTTAACATGAAGCCCTCAAGGTCCATCTTTTTGTTCCAAGTGACAGGATTTCCCAGATTTCTCTTACAGCTGAGTAATATTCCATTGTTCTTCTTTATCCATTCATTTGTTGAAAATCATTTAGGTTGTTTCCAAATCATGTTTGATTAACTGGTGTAATTTGGAAGTAAACGCAACAGAATTCTCTATGAATGAATGTAGATTATGAGAGATTGAGAATAATTAAAGATGCTACAGGCTTTTTGGCTTGAGCAACTAGAAAGAAGGAGTTGCTATCAATTACATCAGAATGTCTTCAGAGATGTAGTAAGGGAAGAGGAAATAAAAGGTCTATTTTGTGACATGTTAAATTTGAAATGCGTCATGAAACGTAAGATTACCAAAGGGGTCAGTATAAACAGTCATGAGGTCCAAAGACAGATGCCTGAGTCGTTCCAGATTTAACAAACTAGAGTGATGAGAGGAATCACCAAAGGAGACCAAGAAGCAACAATCAGTAGGGTAGTATGACAATTAGATGAGTGTGCTTTCCCAGAAACAGATCAAGAAAATCTTTCAAGAAGCACAGAACTATAACTGATGTCAAATGCTGATGATTGGTCAATCGTGAATTATGAGAGTTGACCATTGGACTTTGCAATAAGACTCATCAATGTCCATATGTCCATAAGGGATATTCTAACAAAGGGAGAGTGAAAAAACTTGATTGGAGTAGATGTAAAAAAGAAAAGAATAAATAATTGGAAAAGGTGAGCATAGACTACTCTGTGGAATTTTGTCAAAGAAGAGTGTAAGAGGGGGAAGTGGATACAGAGCATACTTTAAAACTACACTTTTTAATTTAAAATAGTGTTAGATTTGTAGTACAGAGAGTTTCTGTATGCCCTGTACCCAGTTTCTTGTATTAATACTGTACATTAGTGTGCATTTGTCACTATGAGCCAATATTGATACATTATTATTAACTAATATCTATAAACTAGTTAGAGTCCTTAATTACCTTTTTTTTTTTCCAGTTCTAGGATCCCACTGAAAATACAATATTATATTTAGTTATCATGTCTCTTTAGGCTCCTTTTTGGCTGTGACAATTTCTCAGACTTTCCTGTTTTTGATCACTTTGGTCTATGGTTTTCTTACCTTGATATGTCTTTATCTGGTTTTAATATTAATGTTGGCCTTATAGAATGACTTAGAAAGTGTTCCTTTTACTTCTATTTTCTGGAAAACATAGAGAATTTGCCTTATCTCTTTGTTAGAATTTACCAGTGAAATCAACTGGGCTGAATGTTTTACTTTTTTTGAAGATTTATACTTTTTTGGAGGATTATTAATTATTGGTTAAATTTATTTAATAGTTATAGAGCTATTCTGGTTGTCTGTTTCTTCTGTGTGAATTTTGAAAGCTCGTGCCTTTTAAGAACTTGCTTGTCAAACTTGTGGACATATAATTATTGATATTTTTTATATTAGCAATTGCATGGGATCAATTGTGATAACCCATCATCTGTTTCTGATAGTGGTCATTTGTGTCTTGCGTCTTTTTCCTTGATTAGCCTGACTAGAGGTTTATTAGTTTTATCAATATTTTCAATATCTCTTTTATTCTGGCTTTCATCTTATATTGCTCTTTTTTCCCTACACTTTCCTAAGGTATAAACTTAGGTTATTGATTGCAGATCTTTCATTTTTGAAATAAATTTCTCTCTAAGCACTGCTTCTGCTGCATCCCACAACTTTTGATAAATTGCATTCTAATTTTCATCTCAACTCACATTGTTTTCTACTTTAATTCCATTGTGTTCTAAGCTTATATTTTGTATGTTTTCAATTGGTGGGCTTTATGGCCAGCATATTGTCTATCTTGGTGAATATTCTATGCGGTTTGGGAAAATGTATTCAGATCTTGGTTGGAGAACTCTTGAAATGTCAGTTGTATACAGTTGATTGAAAATATAGTTCAGGTCATGTATATTCATATTGATTTTGTATCTCTTTGATCTATCAATTACTTACAGAAAGTTGTTGATGTCTCCAACTTTAATAGCCGATTTGTCTATTTCTCCTTTTACTTCTATCAGTTTTTGCCTCACATGTTTTAATGCTCTCATTAAGGGAATGCACATTTAGGATTGTTATGGGTTATTACAGAATTAACCCCTTTATTATTATATAATACCTTTCTTTATTCCTGTTGATTTTCCTTGTTCTGAAATTGCTTTGTCTGAAATATTATAACTACAGTGGCTTTCTTTCGATTAGTGTTAATATTGGATGTTTCTTTTCATCCTTTTACTTGTAACCTACAAGTCATTACATTTAAATGCATTTCTTATAGAAAACATGTCATTTTTTAAAAAATCTACTCTGACAATATGCCTTTTAATTGATGTATTTAGACTGTTCAAATTTAAAGTGATTATTAATATGCTTTTCTTAGTATCTCCCATGTTTAACTCGTTTTTACTTTTTGCATTTGTTCTTTATTTCCCTGTATTTTTACCATCTCATATTTTAATTGGGCATTTTATTTAAAAAAATTTTTTTTTAAAGATTTATTTATTTATTAGAGAGAAAGAGAAGAGAGACAGAGCGCAAGTCGGGGCAGGGGCAGAAGGAGAGAATCTTCAAGCAGATTCCCTGCTGAGCGCAGAGCCAGACATAGGACTTGACCTAGAATCCTGAGCCAAAACCAAGAGATGGACGCTTAACCGACTAAGCCACCCAACTGCCCCTAATTGGGCATTTTATATGATTCCATTTGGTCTCTTCTTTTAGAGTATCAATTATGCTTACTTTTATAATTTTTGTAATTCTTGCTCTAGACTTTAGCATGCACATAATTAAATAATTTAAGTCTACCTTAAATTATTTTTCAAATAACACTATATCTTTCACATGGAGTGCAGTTATCTTTTAACCAACTCCTTCCTCCCATTCCTTGTAAAGTTGTTGTCACTTATTTCATTTAGACATAAGTGGTTATAATCACTCATTGTATTATTACTACCTTTAGTTTAAACAGATATCTTTTAGATCAGTTAAGAGTACAAAAATAGAATTTTTATATTTTCGTTCATTTATTCTCTGCAGCTCTTCCTTTGCTTATGTAGATCCAAGTTTCTTCTTGTATCATTTTTTTTTTCTGTCTGAAGAATTTTTAACATTTTATTCAGGGTAAGTTTGCTGGTGATGAATTTCCTCAATTAATGTTTATCTGAGAAAGTATTTCTTTTTCACTTTTAAATGATACTTTTGCTGGATATAGAATTCTAGGTGGACTTTTGTTTTCGTTCAACGCTTTAAATGTGTTATTCTACTCTTTTTAAATGGTTTCTGAGAAGAATTCCACTGTAATCATATCCTTGTTACTCTGTAAGTATTTTTTTTTTAATCTTACAGCTTTTTAAAAGAAATTTTTTCTTTGTCTTTAAATTTCTGTTGTTTGAATGTAATACAGTAGAGTTTGGGGGAGTTTGCTTGTTTTTCATTTATTTTACTTGATGTTCTCTGAGCTGGGTCTGTGGTTTGGTGTCAGTCATGAATTTTGGAAAGTTCTCAAATATTGTTACTTCAAATATTTCTTCTGCTCCATTCTTTCTTTCTTCTTCTTTTTGCATTCCAGTTCTGTATATATCAAATGTTGAAATTGACCCATTGCTATTAGATATTCTGTTATGCTTCTGCTTTTTATTTTTATTCTTTTTTGTCTATATATTTCATTTTGCATGTTTTTTACTGATACTTTCCTCAGCTTTATTGGATTTTTGATGTGTTATCAAAGGCATTCTTCATTTCTGATACAGTGTCTTTTATTTTCAACACTTACTTTTTATTTTTTCTTAGAGATTCCATCTCCCTGTTTACTGTATTCATTTATCTGGCATGTTGTCTGCTTTTTCCATTAGCTCACTTATTAATCATAGCTATGTTAAATTGCCTGTCTGGTAATTTCCATAACTGTGTCATATCTGAGTCTGGTTCTGACATGACTTTGTCTTTCAGACTGCTTTATCTTTTTTCTTTTCTTTTGGCATAAGTCTATGCCAAACTAGACATGTTGTACTTGGTTATGGGAACTGAGGTAAATAAGCCTTTAGTGTGAGGATATATACTAATCTGGTTAAGAGTTAGACTGTGTTTTACATTTTCTATAGTTCTAGATGACAGAAACTCTGAATTTCTATAGTGTTCTTATTTGTTAATTCCTCTCTTTACTTGGACTTCACTTCGTACTTGTCTTCAGTTAGGAATATTGTGTCTTGCAACACCTTTGGCTGTAATCTATTGTTAATATACTAGAGCCCTGTTGGAATGATGGTAATGTGTGGGGAAGGGTTATTATTCTACAGTTTTCATATTAAATCTGTTTAGTGGTCTATGTCTCAGGGCTGTGACTTTCACAACTGTTCGTGCAGTGGTACAGGTTTTTTCTCCCCTTGTCCATTATCCCTTATTGGGCTGCAATGTTCTCAAACTGTTTCCATGAGGCCCCGATTCATTTTGACTGTGTTCTGTATTTTGTTTTTTCATCTCTCAAGTGAGACAGAATGGCTAAAGGGTCCTGGAGTGGTATGAATGAACTTCTGCGATATGGGACAAAGCTCTCGCCAACTGTTTTTCCCTGGAGAGTAGGCACATTTCACAATAAATATTCTGTGGTCTTGCAAAAGCCAAGAAGGAATATTCTCACTGCTTTATCATGATAGACTGATGAGTTTCCTTCATATAAAGCTCACAAAAGTCTGGGGGCCCCTAATATTGAAATCCCTAGGAATTTCTCACTCTTATGCTTGTCCACTCTTAGTCTCAAGCAACTCATCAAAATTACCATTTAAGTGTTTCACTAAGTGTTAAGTTATTTACTTTCAATTTGCCCACCATTTTTCTTGTTGTTAAAGTGGGAGTGACAACTTCCAAGCTCTCTACATGTAGGGCTGAAATAAGAAGTCTAGAGAGTGATTTTGAAAAGTAGTCAATGTTATAACATGTTTATATAACTATGGCAATATATCAGAAAATGAAAAATTGAATATGAAGGACAGAAAAGTTTGCCGAAGAAAGTGAGGTCCTTTAATTGAGTGGGGTTAGGATCAAGTTCATAGGGAGAGAGTTTGGTTTTAGATAGGAGTACAGATAATGTAGGAGTTGAAGTGTATCTCCCTCCAAAATGTAGTCCTAACCCTGACTACCTGTAACTGTGACCTTATTTAAAAATTATGTCTTTGCAGATGATCAAGTTAAGATGAGGTCATTAGGGTGGGCCTTAACCCAATATTAACTGTATTTTTATGAAAATGGGACATTTAGGGACAAATGCACGGGGAGAATGTCATGCAAAGATGAAGGCAGAGATTGGGCTGACACATCTGTAAGTCAAGGAATAATAAAAATTGCCAGCAAACCACTAGGAGTCAGGAGAGAATCATGAAAGCAATTCTCCCTCATAGCCCCCCGAAGGAACTGGACCAAGGAATAGGACATCCTAACCTCAGACTTTTAGCCTCCAGAACTATGAGAGAATAAAATTATGTTATTTAAGATACACAATTTGTGGTATTTTGTTCTAGCAACTCATGAAACTGAAATACACAGTAACAGAAGAGAACATACATTAGCCAGAGTTTGCAGGTGGAATGGTGAGATGGAGGAAGTGTACAGAAGTTGTCTTCTAATTATTTTTATTTTCTTAATGGAGAAGGTAGCAAAGTCATATGTTAGCAGTGAAGATGGAGATGTTTTTATAGCAAACAGAGGGTATGAAATAGACATCTGTAAGACTGAGTGGGAATAGACATGGGTAATGTAATTGACAGCCAACTTGGTTTTAGTGGTTTGAATTTATAGTGAGAATTCAGTAATCAAGTAGGGAAATTGTGACTCAAATTAAGGAAATTACAATGACGATAGAGGTTTCAGGTTAGATTTTGAAGATATATATAAATGCATAATTAAATTCATCTTGTGATTAAAAATAGTGAATGAATGAAAATTAAGAATTAAAGCTAACTGGACTTTTAACATGATGAATCTATTAACTAACAGAATAACAAACAGAAGGAAGAAAACCAAAAATGTTCAGTTTTAATCCTGTTTTCATTTTTAACTTTACTGACATTATACCACTTAGTTGCCTTAAATATTTAAATCAGTTGCTTGAACAAAATTCATTCATTGGCTAAATTACCAAGTAAGACTCAACAGTATTTTATTAGCAAGACAATAGAATTTACATCTACTACTTTGTTAGTTATGTAAAAATAGTAACACTAATTACTTGATTTTTATTTTTAAACACTATCTACCCATAAGTATAAAAGGCACGTCCATCAACACTTTTTGACAGAGGTTGATTTGACTCAAAATTTTTTTCTAACTTCTGGTTCATAGGAATTGAAAATGTTATCAGCCAAGCATTTGATATAGAAACTTTGTGAAAATTCAAAAAGTCACAAGCATAACTTGTATGTGTGTGGGAGTAGGTGTAACTGACGGCCCAGCTGCCATATGTAACAATGAGTTTATTCTTTTTTCCAATGATAAATCTTCTTAAGAAGATAGTATCCTAGGCAGCATGGCATTACTTAGGGTGAGCTATTTTATTGCCAGTCATTGAATACAAAGAAGAAACATTTTTTTGATTATTTGATAATCAAATCAATTTAGAATTATCCATGCACAATTGAGAAATAGTTCTTTACATTCTCATTTTCATCTTCCTGAATGTGCTGTGTTATATTATACTTTAAAGATATCAAAAGCAGCTTCTATTAAGATCATTGTTTAATAATTAATCTAAATGTATTTTATCAATTCTTTGCTATGTGTTAGGCTATTTTAAGTAATTTACACTTTCCCCTAAAGATAATGGAAAGCTGTTGAAGAAATTTAAGTAGGAGAATCAATTAGCTAACATTAAGAAATCACCCCAAAACTTAGTAGCTTAAAACAATGACTTTATCTCAAGATTCTACAGGTCAGCAATTTAGTCTAGACAAAGTCAGTGGGTTTTTTTGTGGGTTTTTTTGTTGTTTTGTTTTGTTGTTGTTGTTGTCATTCTTGGTCATGCATCTGGTATGAGCTGAGAGTCAGCTTTGCTGATCTTACCAAGATTCTCTGACTTGTCTGGGGCTTTGATTCAGCTATGCTCCACATCTGTTATCCTCTAATAGGCTGGCCCATGTCAGATGCAGAGATCTCAAGAGAAGTAGCAGAAATACACAGCCCCATTGGGACATGAATTCAGAATTGGCTTCTTATCACTTCTTCTATAGCCTGTTGGCCAGAGCATGTCACAGAATCAGCTGATTCAAGAGGTGAGGAAATAGATTCCCTCTTTCATAGGAGAAGCTATAATTTCACATTTCAAAGGGTGCAAATATAGAGACATTGAAGAAAAGTGGGGATATTTTTATAAGCAATATACCACAGAGAGTGATATGATAAGACACATTTTAGATAAAATGTTCTGGCTTCAGTGAGGAGAGCAGATTGGAAGAAAGCAAGGTGTTATCTATTATCTCAACCACAGGTATATTTCAATACTTAATATTTCCTTTAGAAGACATTCGCTATATGGAAAAAGTTATATTTTTATATGTTCTTTTGTGTGTGGTTGTTGTTGAATTAAAAATAAATGTATCCTTGGGGTGTGTGGATGGCTCAGTCATTTGAGCATTGATCTTTGGTTTCAGCTCAGGACATGATCTCATGGATCCTGAGATCAAGCCTCAGAGGGGAGTCTGTTTGAAAATTCTCTCCCTCTCCTTCCCCCCACCCCCAAAATAAATAAATAAATAAATCTTTAAAAAAATAAATGTATCCTCAAAAAATATTAGCAAATCAAATCCAACAGCAAGTTGGATTTACTCTTGGAAAGACAGGATGGTTCAACATATGAAAATCAATCAACATAATACACTGCATTAATAGAATAAAGGACAAAAACCAAATGATAATCTCGACTGATGTAGTAAAAACATTTTGCAAAATTTAATATCCTTTCGTGATAAAAAATGTTCAACAAACTAGGAATGGAAAGAAAATATTTTCGCATAGTAAGGTCTATGTATGATAAACCCACAGTTAACATCATACTCAGTGATGAAAACCTGAAATCCTTTCCTCTAAGTTTAGAAATAAGACAGAAATGCCTGATTTTTCCCCTTTTATTCAACACAGTACTGAAAATTCTAACCAGAGCAATTAGGCAAGAAAAAGAAATAAAATATGCTCAAATTGGAAAGGAAATACAAATATATCTGTTTGCAGATGATATAATATTATATGTTGAAAATCCTAAAGTTACACATACACACACACACACACACACACACATGCACACACTCCAAAAACAAACAAACAAAAACACTGTTAGACCTGATAAATGAATTCAGCAAAGTTGCAGGGTACAAAATAATAAAACATCCTTAGCCAAGGATATAAAAGAAACATACACCCAAAAGTAGAATTTTTGTTGAAAGAAATTAAAGAACGTACAAATAAATGGAATGACATCCATGTTTACTTTCATATTAAGGAACCATCACTAGCCAAAACAATACACAGATTTAATGCAATCCCCATCAAAATCCCAGCATGTATGCAGAAATTGAAGAATCCATCCGTAATTCATATGGGATTTCCAAGTAGTTGAAACTATCTTGAAAAGAAAAAGTGGGAGGTCTCACATTTCCGATTCAAAAACTTACTATAAAGCGAGACTAATAGAAACTATGTAATATTGGCATAAAGACAGACATACAGATAAATGAAATAAAATAGAATGCCAAAATTAAGCTTTGCATATATGGTCAAATTATTTTCAACAAGGTGGCCAACACCATTCAAGCAAAAAGGATAATGTTTTTGGGGAATGGTACTGGGAAAACTGAATATCCACATAAAAAAATAAATAAATAAGTACAGTTGGGATCTTACCCTACACCATATACAGAAATTAAAATAGATGAAAGACCTAAATCCTTTTAGAGCTAAAACTATACAACTCTTAGAATAAAACATTGGGGAAAATCTCAACATTGGATTTAGCAATGATTTCTTGGAAATGACACCAAAAGCAGCAGAGGAAAAAAATACGTAAATCAGATTATGTCAAAAGTTAAAAGTTTTGTGCATCAAGGGATGCTACCAACAAAGTGAAAATGCAACTCATGGAATGGGGGAGCAAATGTGCAAATCATATATAGTGTAAAAGATTAAATTCAGAATAACTAAAGAACTCCTACAACTCAAAAACCACAAAAAGATGTGATTTAAAAATGGACAAAGGATTTGAATAGATATTTCTCCAAGAAAGACATACAAATAACCAATAAACACATGAAAAGATGCTCAACATCATTAATGATTGGGGAAATACTAGTCAATATTATAATGAGGTACCACTTCATGCCCATTAGTGTGGCTATCAAACAAAAACAAAAACAAAACCAACAACACAGAAAATACCCAGTGTTGGCAAGACTGTTGAGAAATTGCTACCCTTATGTTTTGCTGGTGGGACCATAAATTAGTGTAGCTTCTGTGGAAAATAGTGTTAAAACAGATTTCAAGAAATTAAAGTTCAAATAGAATTACCATATGATCCAGCAATTTCATTTATCTCTATATGTCCAAAAGAATTAAGAGCAGGAACTCAAATAATTATTGTACACCCATATTCATAGCAATATTACTTACAATAGCCAAAATTTAGAAGCAACCCCATGTTCACTGACAGATGAATAGATAAATAAAATGTAGATATACAGTGTTGCCTGGATAGCTCAGTTGGTTGAGTGTCCAACTCTTGATTTCTGCTCAGGTCATGATCTCGGGTCATGAGATCAAGCCCCACTTCTGGCTCCATGCTCATGCAAAGTCTGCTTGGGATTCTCTCCCTTTACCCCTCCCCTTACTCTCTCACTCTCCCTCTTTCAAATAAATAAATAAAATCTTAAGAAAATGTAGATAGACATAATGGAATATTATTCAACCACAAAAAGGAAGGTTATTCTGACACATACTACAACATGGATAAAACTTGAAGACACTCTGCTAAGTGAAAGAAGCCAGTTACAAAATGACAGATAAAAAATGACAGAGTATGATTCTACTTAAATTGGGCATCTAGAGTAGTCAAATTCATAGAGACAGAAAGTGGATGGTGTCTATCAGGATAAGGGGGGGGAATTATGGGGAGTTAGCATTTAATGGGTACAGTGTTTTAGTTGGAAAAGATGAAAAGGTTCTGGAGATGGTTGGTGGTGATGGTTGCACGACAATGTGAATGTGCCTAATGCCACTGAACTGTACACTTAAAAAAGGTTAAAATGGTAAATTTTACGTTATGTGTATTTAACCACAATAAAGAACAAGTGGAAAAATGCATGTTTTTACAAAATGGGAATTTTTGTTAATATCAATCTCAGGCAAGTCGTCAATGATCCAAGAGTAAGTATGCATCAGGTCGTAGAAAGAGCCGCAAGGTAAATTCTAAATATATTTTCACTTCTGCCTTCTGGTCCTGATCTGGAAAGTGAATCACTTTTTTTTTTTCTTCACTCCATTGCTATCTGTCTTGGCAATATGACCTAGTTTATCCCGTGAAATATGAGTGGAGGTTGCATGTGTTTCTTTTGTGCAGAAGAAATAAGGGGATTCATGTGATTCTGATGACACTTTTCCTGCTATAGTGTGACTGTCACGTTCCAGCTAGCTACTAGAGTCTTGATCCCACTCTGCAGAGAATGTGAAGGAGAACTGTGGCTGACCTGAAATGGATCTAATCTTGAGCATGAAAAGTTTCTGAAAGGCACTGCGATTGCAGGGCCATTTGCTAGTACAGCATAGCTGAGATTACACTGACTAATGCAGCCTAAGATAATGAAGTTTTAAGAACCTAGTATATTGTTTTTATTAATCTTTATTTGACTGTCTTATCATTTGTATCAGAAACTGGATTTTTTTTTTTCAGGTTCAGTGTACCAAAATTCATGTTTCATGGTTCTAGCCAGACACAGGGGATGGCTAGTTCTCTGAATTTATTTTCCAATTCTAAGAGAGACCATTTGATAGACCTCAGTTGTGTTCAGCGTGTATAGCTGGTATAACCCCCAGGACAATTGATGGAGTGTGATGCTGTCATTTAACATGAATATGGCTGCCAGGTATACATCTCTGTTCATAGAAAGTGGCAATATTTGTAGACTGGATAGGTATCCAGCTATTGCCCACTGCATCCCACATATACCATTTGTACAAAGAAGAGACAAAATATAGGAAAACGCAAGAATCTAAACATGCCTATAGAAATTGATCATATGGGGCGCCTGGGTGGCACAGCGGTTAAGCGTCTGCCTTCGGCTCAGGGCGTGATCCTGACGTTATGGGATCGAGCCCCACATCAGGCTCCTCCGCTATGAGCCTGCTTCTTTCTCTCCCACTCCCCCTGCTTGTGTTCCCTCTCTCGCTGGCTGTCTCTATCTCTGTCAAATAAAATAAAATCTTAAAAAAAAAAAAAGAAATTGATCATATAACCCCAACTAAGCAAAGGAAGCCAAAGACCTTAAATATATTATATTCATAGATCAATAATTTAGAATTTATATGTGGTTTAGGATAACCAACCCTCAACCTCTTATTAACTGTATGTAGTAAACAAAAATACATTAAATCAAGATGCCTGGAGTTCCTTCCCACCAAGTAACACAATCAACAGTTTTTCATGGTTTGACTTCTTTTCCCCTTCTGACTACAGTTTGACTGAGATGTTTTGTGAAGATAAATATGGAAAGAGTTATTTACAGCTTTCTTAGGCCCTAGCAAATTTCTTTGAGATACTATTTATTTGACTTGAAATGTTTATGTAACTAACTCTCACAACTTAACAAAGCAAAGGAAAATGTATTTTTTATCAGAAATATCTGCATTCTTTGATTTTTAAAACTTTGGAGATTATAATAAAAATAGCATAAAATCTGTCTTAATGACTTCACCTGCTAAAAACTCTAATGCTGAATTGTTACTGAGTGCTTACTATTATTTTTAAAATAGCATTTTAAAGGTTTATGGGTCCTACTTCAACTTGCTGTTGAGAATCTGGCATAACATTAGATTTCTACTTACTCTTTGGATAATATTATTTCATATATAAATAATCATGAATGCTGTCCATAAGGACTTTTGTGATGATAGAAATATTCTTTATCGAAGAATAATGTCTGAGCCCCTTTTGTAGCTATTAAACATTTAAAATGTGGCTACTATGACTGACAAACTAAATTTTAATTTTTTAAAAAAATTCAAACAGTTACATACAGTTAGTGGTTGTTACATTAACAAGCACAGACTTAGATCTAAATCTCGATAATTTGGAAAACACAGTGGATTATTTCATGGTTGGTTTTTTTTTTTTAAATTTCTGACTATGATCCAAATCCGTGGTCTAAATGACACACTAGTATTGGAGAAGGAGAAAAGGAATTATGAATAAATATTTTAAGCCTCTAAGATTGATTTTAATGAGAAAGACTGTAGAAAAAGTATTTTTTTAAAGAATGTAGAAATAAGCATTTTCTTCAAGCTTACACATAGAGGTATGATAGAATTGTAAAAAACTGAAAGATTATAGTGGGAAAATGTAATTATTAAAAAAATGTAAATGCCACAAGGTTTTATTTGGTAAAATTAAAGAAATCACAGTGCAAGATTAACGTTGTAAAAAATATACCAGATACATCTAAGTGAGTTATAAAGTCAGTTATTTAGATCAATATTAGAATATATTTCTCTCTATATAAAATAGAGATTGAATTACCTCTCTCACATAACCAGCTAGTCATCTTTAGGATCAGAATAAAACCTACATTTTTTGATGCTGCATTCTGTTCATTTCATATATTTAATTTCTGTAACTAAATTAGTAATGACAGAATAAAATTATATTCTAAGACATAGCATGTGTGTTATTATTTACATTGACTTAAAATCCAGTTTTCATAGGATTTGTACTTTCTGAAAATTTTCTTCAGGAAGCACTTGATAATAGGATTTGAAAAGACAGGAATGTTTGATAAATATATATTAAAATCATGACTATTTGGGATGAAATATATTGCTACTGTAAAGATAAGTGGAAGAAACAGTATGTTGGGTCCAGTATTCCAACAAATTAGTATATTGCAGAAAGTCCTCTCAGAAGTCAGAAATATCAAGTAATTTAAAATTTTCAATATTAGAGAATCATACAAAATTAATGCACACTGAATTTACAAGTAGTAATGGAGACATTAACAATTTCAAAGGTAATCTGTTTCTAACATAAAACTTTAATTTTTGTTAAATGAATAAAATATAATTGTTTTCAGTTGATCTATTTTTGTGGGTATCTTCTCTCATGCAAAACGTTGCTTTCATTCCTTTTGAAGGCAACTTCTTAAATTATACTGCAAAGGCAATTCATATAGTAAACATGCCAGAAACAGAGACTTCATAATTGACAAGTTTGGATCATTTTCCTTCGAAGGCCAAAAGATGGTGCTGCTGTGCAGCTGAGTTATTGTTCCTCGATAATCAATTGCCTTCTGCAGTTCACTTCAGCGGCTAAAATGGCGGAAATACATCTGTCATAAGAGCAAGTAAAACAGGTCCGAAAATGCAGTGAAACGAATCAGGTAACAAATTAACTCACAGTGATACCCAATGACAATTGGACTTAGTGAAAACTGACAGTTGCCTAGTGGCAAAGAGATTGGTAGTCTTTTTTTGTGTTACATGCGGACATTTCTGAGAATTCAAGTTCAACACTCCTTGTGAAGAAGTCATAGGTTAAAGGCGAGGCAGGAAGAAATAGAGAGAGATAGAGAGAGAGAGACTTTAAAGAAATTATCATCTTATGAGGACAATCTAATAAGTCAAGTATTAATATTTCCATTTTAATAATTCAGTAGCTTTATAATCTCAGAGTAAACCTCGAAATTATTTTTCCTTCAAAACTATTAAAGTTTTGTTACAATTAACACGAAACTATAATGCTATTCATTGTAGTCACTACATTATGCAAAGCTAGACTTTCCCTATTTTAATTCTTTCATTTTAATTTTATACTTCATCACATGAAAATATGCACATACTCCTAAAAGTCAAATAGTTTTATAAGGTTTATAATAGAAATTAAAAAAAAGAAACTTCTTTACACCTCAATAACCCCGAATCTCTGCTTCTCAGAGGATGCCTTTTATACACATTTTATTCTTGTATTTTGTTAGTATGTTATATTTTTAAATAACATAATTATTTTAATTTTTCTTGCTTTTCCTGTGTTAGATGTAACTATTCACTTCCTACTGCAGGTTTTCTATTTACCGTCCACCATACACATCTTTCTCTATTTCCCCAGTATAGTTTTAGCCATAGATTTTTTTGTTAAATAGATAATATTGTTTGTATTAAGAAATGTGAACATTATTAACAGTTGAGCTATGAAGTATACTATGGTTACATTTAATTTCTGTACAACTTTGTGTATTTTAGAAGATTATACTCTATCATGTTTTTCTTGATACTGAGTACCTATCACTGTTGGAAGTTTATAATTTATTCCCAAACCCTACTGAAGTGTTAATTTCCTCCCACACATTTAAACACATTATCTGTATAGTTAATATAGTATTAATTATTGTGACCATGCTGTATATTAAATCTCCAGAACTTATTCATCCTACATAGCTGAAATTTTGTACCCTTTTTTTTGAAGGAGGTCATTGAGAGGATGTGACCACCTGCTAACTCTTGAGCACAACGTGGGCAATCCAAGATTCCTTACTTAACTCCCCTGTGAAGTGTGTGTCCTGAATGTGTGTTCTTCTTGCCTTCCATGCACTAGAAACTTCCCTAAGGATATAACTTTGAGATAGTAATGTATTGTTGAGATGTGTTTCTGGGTGATATAAATGACTCACCCAGTTAAGGCATCTATATAAACTTTTAAGACTCTGGTGGGCAGATCTGGAGATCTACTCATCTTGCAGCTGGCCAAGACAAGCCTCTTAAGTGAGTTCCCTTGTTGGTTAAACCTGGCACCTACCAGTCTGGTGTGACCTGCCTTTCTTCAGTCTCTCCACGTACAGGGCTAGTCTGTGAACCAACAATTAGTAAGCCAGCCAGGAGACCAAAGAAATGGGCCTTAGGAAAGAGGCGTCCATGGGGGAAATCCTGCATTGGCCATCAGCTTCTCTGTGGGGAGAAGTTCCCATAGATCAGAAGCTTGTGGACTGCCAGCCGCTTTAAAGTACTTGTTTGAGGAATTGCACAGCGAGCAATGTGGCAGAGAAAGAAAGCAAATGGCTGCCGCAGTGAACTGGCCTCCACTGTAGGCAGTTCGGCTGGCCACCAATGTCCAACTAGAGGCTGAAGCTCAGCTTGGGAAGTTGGAAGAAGAGCTGAGGTTAAAGCTACTACTCTGTTAGCTTCAGGGCAACAGACAAGGTGGAGAGCAGGATAATCAGTTGGAGACCTCGGTGTGCTCTTTTGCAGAGCTAGGAGGGCGCAGGCTGACACAGATGGAGATCTGAACGCTTGTGACAAAGCCTGCTAGGACGCTAAGAGGTGGAATCCCTGGGAGGGTGAGGAGAATGAAGAGGAGGTGTTGTGCTGATTGACAGTGAAGCAGATGAAAGCCTCCTGCCATCTGACCCCAAACAAAGGAAAGCAAAAGGAAAGCAACCCCAGCCAGCAGGGCAGCTCCAATTCAGGCAGCGCTCACTATGAGAGAATATACTCCCACTGAGCTTATTGATACAGCTGCCAAGTTGCAGCAAAAGGCCAGGGAACGTATCCAGGCGTGGTTAGTGCAGTAAGGGAATATGGGGCGGAGGTGGAGGGAGGAAGAAATGTTGGCATTTCTGTGACCAGGCAAGAGGCAGAGGAAATGAGCAACATCACACACACTCAGCCCTCCAGTAGTGCCTACGTAGTGTTTAGAGGCTCGAGGTACTCATGCCTTATGCGCTGGATTATTCTAGCCTGCAGGGAGGCTTGGTCCAGTGAGGGGACATCCCTCAGCATGTGGGACCCTGGAAATCTATAGAAGAGGTACAACAAATTCTTAGGGATTTGGAGATGAGATAGGCCACCTACAACTATACAACCCTGTCTTTGAAGGCCCTAATCGAGCTACATTCACTGCAGGACTGAAAACTAAGATTCTCCAGTCCGCTTCAGCATCCAGTGTGAGACGCTGACTATCCCTGCTGAGCCCAGTCATGGAACAAGACATTTATGATGTTGGGCAACCCAGTGCTGATCTGGGGAAGGCTGACAAATCCCAAGAATGAGTATGGGCTGTAGAAAAGACCCGAGACAGAGAGGGAGCTGGAAAAGGTAAAAGGCTGTCCCAGTTGGTTCTAAAGGGTCTGGTTAAAGTAACCTGGAAGCAGATGTGGTTTGACTTCATTGCTCCAGGGATTCCATTCGAATAGATAGACTGTGTTGGTTAGAATAGATAGACTGTGAAAGTCTTAAGACCAGAACAATGGTTCAGACCTGCACCATCATCTATCATTCCTGGTGCCCCATCTTCTCCAACAGAGGCCTCAGGGATACAGTGCTATTAGTGACAGTGCCCCCCCCTGGGTCCACGATGCAGACCAAGATTGCCTCCAGGTGAGGGCTGTTGGAGGTGATCAGAGCCCTCACAACAAGCTCACTATTAACTGGTCCTCCAGAAGTAAACAAAGGGTGACTGCTCTGGTTGACACTGAATCTGAACAGACTCTAATACATGGTAACCCTCAGAAGGCTCCTGCTCCCCTCAGTGCCATTGATAGTTATGGGAAACAAACAGTTATGGTCCGGAAGTTCTCTTTGTCACTGCAAATAGGCATTCTTTCTCAAAAGAATATGCGGTTTTGTCTCTGCAATAACAGAGAACACATTGTGCATTGATACATGACATGTGCATATTGTGTATTGCACGTGAAATTGCAAACCTCTATTGGTGAATCCCACCTCCGTGTTAGAATAATTACACCAGTCTGAGGACAAATGCCGACTGGGAACCAGTAAGTCTGCCACCCCCGTGAGGGGTGGTATCTGTCAACCAATACAAATTCCCTGGGGGCAAAAGGAGATAGGAGAAACTATGCAAGAACTTCCTCACATGGGTATTGTACTCCCTGCCTAGTATGGCTGTAAATAAGCTTCATGGCAGAAGACAGCGGACAGCTGAGAATTGAACAAGGTAGTGTCCCCCATCCATGTGACTGTGCATGACATTGCTGCCATCTTGGATACCTTGGCCAGGGTCCTAGGAACGTACTAAGCTGTGCTGGACTTAGAAAAGGTCTTTTTCAGAAAAACCTTGGCACCCGACTCACAAGATCAATTTGCCTTCAGATGGGCCTTTCAAGGGCTTCCCCAACATGACCTGCACAGCCCCACTGTATGTCATGGGAGGACAGCCCAAGCTCTGTCCCCGTTGTCCTTCCCCACATCAGTACAATGGGCCTGTTACATTGACGATCTACTGCTCACAGGTGAAGATTTGCCTCTGTTGCAGGACACCTTGCAGGCTTTGCTGGGCCATTTGTGAGGGAGAGGATGGACAGTGAACCCAGAGAAAAGCCCAGTCACCACCATAAAGTTTTTAGGAGTCATTTAGTCAGGTAAAATGTGTTGTCCCAGAAGCTGTGATTGATCAGTGCAAACCTATTCAACCCCTAAGAATGCGAAAGAGGCACAAGCCTTTATAGGGATTTTGGGGTTTGGAAGGACTTTTATCCCCTTCCCGGCACAGTGCTTCCATCCCTTATACTCTGGTAAAAAAAAGGGGGGGGGGACACATGTGGAACTGGGAATTAAAACAGCAAGCACCTTTGAGAAGGTGAAAATCCTAGGGAGGCACATAAAAGCTCTGGGCATCTCCCAAGCAGCATTTGAATTACATGTGTCTGTGATTCCAGAAGCTGTGGGTTGGACACTGTGATGGAGACAACAAAAGGAGAGGTTTCCTTTGGAGTTTGGTTCCAGTTCTGCAAGAAGGGCAGAAACCCCTTCTACTCTAAAGAGCTTCAGCTCCTAGTGGCGCCCACCACGCTCCTCTGGGTAGAGACTTTCACGAAAGAGCAGCACATCATGGTGAGAACGTCCCTGCTTATGAAAGGGTGAGTAGAGAACACGTTCCATGTTCTGCCATGGCTCCGATTCTCACTTTGACTAAGTGGCATACCTATTTGCTGCAGAGGGGCACCTTTCGTCTAGAAATGTGGGTGCCACGAGGCCCCGTAGAGTATGTAGACCCTCCAAATACTCCCACTTCTATTTGTCTGGCAGCCCTGTGGCCTATAGAGAGGGAGCAGGGCAAATTCCCACTGATGCCTGATATACAGATCCACCTAGTCTGGTCCATCTGTCCACGTGGACTGTAGCTGCTATTCAACTCGGCACTGACACCATGTGGATGGAAACAGGAATAAACTGCACCGGCCAGAAGAGTTTGGCTGGTGATCACTCAGTGAGCCCTGGTCATTAACCATTTGCACTGACGGTTGAGTGTTCTAAAGGGATTACCCTATGGCTTGGACAATGGGAAGCCAAGGGATTAATAATCACAAATAAGCCCTTGACCAGGGGGTTAGGGATGAGGATGTGTGGAAAGACATTTGGCTTCATGCGGAAACTCCTTCCACATCCCAGCTCATAAGGCATCAACATTCCCTGGCAAAGGGGGACCTGATGTCCTTGTTTGTGTACGAGCCCTAGCAACTGACCCTTTCCTAGATACAGCAGATTGGGTGCATAAGAAGGATGGCCACCGTCGTGCCTGGGTGGGATGGTATATTGCCAAGGCTGCTGGGTTGCCCTTGAAGTACAATGCTGTTACAGTGCAGTAATAGCCTGTCCTGTGTGTTTTAAACAATGCCCATGGCAACTGGCAAAGGAGTCTAGGACCATCCACTGGAGTTCCCGACCTGTCAGGGGAACTAGTATTGATCTGACAACTGTCTTCTAATGTGTGTTGCTATAAATTCCCTCTAAATACCGCTGTAGCTCCCTCTCATAAATTTTCTTATGTCGTGTTTTTATTTTTATTCGAGAGTTACATATATCATTTTTAATTATTTATTTGATCTGTGTGCCCTTTACAAATGTGTTATTTAGATCACAATTATATTGGGGGTGTTTCCAGATAACTTTCAGCTCTTGACTTCTAATTTAATTCCATGATTAGAGAACGTTCAGTTCAGAGAATATACAGTGCATGATTTGAAACGATTTAACTTTATTGATATCTTAGGGCCCAGAATATGGTCTCTCTTGGCAAATAGTCTATGTGTAAATGAAAATAACATTTCCTACTTCTGTTGGTTGGGGTACCTTATAACAGATAGTGGATCAAATTGGTTGGTAGTGATGTCCACGTCTTCTATCTCCTTACTGACTTGCTGTCTACTTATTCTATTAATTATTGGTAGAAAGGTGTTACTCTCTCTGGTTGTAACTGTGGAGTTTGCTATTTCCTTCTCTGGGTCTCTTGAGTTTTGCTTCATTTTGAGCTCTGTTATTAGGTGCATAAATGCCTAGAATTTTTATGCTTTCTTAAATTGACCTCGATCATTATGAAATGACACTCTTTAACCCTGGTAATATTCTGTGCTCTAAAATATACTCATCTGATATTAATATGCCCTCTCTACCCTTTTTTTGATTAGCATTAGCATAATATGTCTTTTATCCTTCTTTATTTTTAATTTATTCATATTTTTATTTTAAAATATATTTCAGGGACGTAAGTACAGTCTTGCTTTTTTAAAAAATCCAATCTGATAATTTTTCCTTTTTGATTTCTGTGTTTATTCTGTTAACATTTAATGTTATTATGCATATGATTGGATTCATATCTACCAGCTTGCCATTAGTTCTTCATTTATCCCATCTCTTCTTTTTGTCCCTCATACCTCCTGCCCCATTCATTTTGTTCTTTAGTTATCATGTCCTTTTAACTATTTCCTACCAGTATTTTAATGGGGCCTTGGGAGAGGAGATGGTACATGCATTTGGTTAATCAACAGAAACCACCATTTCATCTTAATCTTATGTTTATATTCAGACATATTGCCTTGTAGGAAGACAATTTTATAACCTATATATTGTCTGAATATGATAGTTAGATTTTCTTTATTCTTCCTTACTCTCAGTGCATTTCCATTACCAGCCTCTCCACAAGCTCTACTGTGTTTTTACACTGAGAACCAAATATCATTACCAAATATTTGGTATTTAGCTTACATTTTCTTTCTTTCCCAGAAACTTGTTTTTCTCATTTCTCAAACAAGCATTTCAGGTGAATGTGGCTCTTTTTTCTTATAATCCTGTTACTGGTAGAGATAGAAGTCACTTCCTTACCGAAGTCCATATCATTTCGTTATACCACCTTTTCCCAATACCCAATATTGTAGTTCATTGACATCTAAATTACTCTCATATTATACATAATTCAGATCCTAGCTCACATTTTTCCTCTTTACTAATTCATTATTGTTAATGAGAGAGAATCACATTGATATTAGGGTCAGACTCATTAGGGATGATTTCTAGCTCTGATATTTACCTAAAAGATATTGCGATAGGTTATTTGCACTAACCCCAATTAATAATTTTTATTCAAATATTCTTTGCAATGTAACTTTTTAGCTCTCTGCATCGATGGTGAAGTCTGCTTTTCCACCTCTTATATCTGTAGTGGATTTGTGACTTGTGTTTGGTCAATAGATATAGGGGATATGAGAGTTTGCCAATTTCTAAGTGAGCTTCAAGGGACCTCTTCCTCAGAACTTGACTTCTGCTGTATAACAAACCCAGTAAAGGAGATAGACTACAAAGACCAGAGATGAAGCATCGCAGCTGAGGTCATCTTTGACCAGCCAGACCATGATCTACTAGCCACCTGGTCACAAATCCATGGGTGAGCCCAGCCAAGATCTACCAAGTTTGGATAAGATCAGCAGGATTTCCTACAAGACCTTCAACATTATTATGCATTGGTTTTGGGGCAATTATTTCTATTTGTAGTGCTCTGGAATATTACATGAGTTACCCAAAGTGCATAGTTTAATTGCTGGTATTTGGTAGGTATTTAATAATGTACTTACCATTCTAGATATTGTTTCTCACAAACACTGTAGTACCAAAGTTGATACTTCTCTTAATACGTTAGCCTAGTTGCCTTCAGTGCTTCATAACTTCAATAATTTTAATATTTTTTCTTCTTCAACCAGTTTTTAAAGCAACTCTGTATCACATTATAACACTAGTTAAAAAATTCTACCTACACGACTCAAGACAGAACAACAAACTTCTGATTACAATCTTCTTTCATTACATTGTTGAATGCCATGAAGTCAATAATTATGAAAGACTTTGATAATTTTAAGTTTAAAATTGAGCTGAGCTAAATATTATAGGCAAAAATATTATAAACAAAAACAATAAGAGGCTGGAGGAAAATTGTCATCTTTGTTGGGTCTGCTTTGAATGACCAAATAAATTTTTCATCCGAAATGAATTTTAATGGATATTTCTCCACGGAGATTCTGATGCTAAACTTATAACTAGATAAGCTTAAATCAGCCAGACTTCAAGTACTAATATTAACTACCAAACCAAATATATACGGACCAAATAACTGTGAAGATCATAAGAAAACGAAAAAGTGGAGCACTAAAATGACCCTTGAACATAGGTCGATTTAGGAAACACTCATGAGTTTTGTACAATAAAATAGAAACTCCCTGGAGAACTCTTCAAAGAAACTCCACATCTCTGGAAATTTAGTAGCCCTGATCTTTTCTGAGTTTACAAACCAACTTCAGGTCAAGAGAAATTACATCTGAAGAAGGCTATGTGTCGATTTCTGACTTAGACTTAGGAAAACTTGCTTAGTTCTATGTTCTGTTTCTCTCACAATTGTTAATTTCAGTATGATTTTAGTGAATAAAACCTTAAGGTGAATAATTGCTGATTTATCTTTCATGATATTTAATAGTAGAAAAGATATCATTTGTTTTTATCTCATGTTCTTTTCCTCTCTCTTATGATGAGCATTTTTTAATAATAATATTTTTTAATATATTACGTTAGTCACCATACAGTACATCCCTAGTTTTTGATGTAAAGTTCCATGATTCATTACTTGTGTATAACACCCAGTGCACCATGCAATACATGCTCTCCTTAATACCCGTCACCAGCCTATCCCATTGCCCCCCCCCCCGAAGCCCTCAGTTTGTTTCCCAGAGTCCATAGCCTCTCATGGTTCATTCCCCCTTCTGTTTACCCCCCCTTCTTCCTTTTCTAAACCTACCGATCTTCCTACTTCTTATGTCCTATAAATGAGTGAAACAATATAATAATTGTCTTTCTCTGCTTGACTTATTTCGCTTAGCATTATTGAGCATTTTTTTATCCTCATTACAATTTTCAGATGTTCAACAATTCCCATTTATTCTGCCATCAAGTTCTTTCTTTTTTTTTTTTTTAAGATTTTATTTATTTATTTGACAGCGAGAGAGGGTGAGAGAGAGAGAGGTCATGAGCAGGGGTAGAGGAAGAAGCAGACTCTCCACTGAGCAGGGAGCCTGATGTGGGGCTCCATCCCAGGATCCTGGGATCATGACCTGAGCCAAAGGCAGACACTTAACCGACTGAGCCACCCAGACACCCCTATTTTTTGGGGGGCATTGTTTACCACACTGGGCAGTTATTTGACATCACTTGACTTTTTACTTCTTGCTACTTTTGGTCAGTTACTTCAAATTGTCTTCCTGCTATCCTACCTTTCTTTCCTTCCCCTAAATAAACCTTTGACTCTGATAACCCTGAATTGATTAGCTCATTATTTTCCTGTATTTACCTACCAAAATTATTTTAAAAGTTTATATTCTGTGATTTCCTTTTTCCAAGTCCAACTTATTTTGTTGATGGCTGCAAGCTACTTTTTACCACCACCTCATTACTGATATAGTTATGGTCTGCCTCTTTACCTCCCTTGCTTGAGCACTGATTCTTTTGATCTCTCCTTAACTGAGATATCTACATAATCATGTCATATTTTGTTCTCTTTTTGACTTTTTTTTTCATTTACCACTTTTCCTTTGAAATGTTTTTCTTCCTTGGATTTCTCAGGAGGTCAAAATTTTAATCCACCTTTTAGTGCCCTAAGGATTTGGGATTCTATGAATGTTCATTCATTAATTTATTCACTTAACAATAATCTCTTGCATACTTGCTATATGCCACACACTATCCCAGGCTGGAGATATGTAATTTTGAAAAGGAAAGAAAAAGTCTCAGATTTCTTTCAGCTATGTCTTATGTAAGGTACAAACAACAAAACAGACAATGACAAAACTGTGCTGTAAGGGTGATCATAGGGATTTTCAGAGGGCCAGCCATGGGATTGTATGGAGTAAACACATAACCCATAATGGAGGAATGGAAGTGATCAGAGGAAAGTGTTTCATTCAGGGCAACGGCATGACGTAAAAACCAGTCAGATGGCTAAAATTAAGGAGAATTAGGGAGGTGAGTGCTTGCAAAGGTAGGTTTTAGAGGCATCCAGAGACCAACAACAGAAGAAAGGTGATTACGACCCACAGAGCTGAAAATGGTAGGGAGAAATAGTGTTACTGGAGTCCAGGGGAGCGGAGCCTGAAGAAGGGCCAACTCTTTGGGGAGCTTATAGTCATGACAGTCACAGCTGCAGTGCTGAGAGAGAGAATACCCAGAACTCTCTGTTTCCCTGTCCTTCACATCTCTATCCTTCAATCTGCCATTAATGGCTGCCATTTGCCAAATTTAACTAAAAGCAAACTGGTAGGGAGCCCATGATGTCAAGCAACTGGAGTACTGAAAAGGGAAGGGAATTCATGGGTTAGAGTGGTGGAAGGTGGCATATTACCAATATAGATTATTTCTCTTGCCAATAATATTTGTTCTTGCTATTTACTCAAACGAAGAAATTCTCATTTGCCATATAGAGGAAGCATAAATTGCCATCAGACTCAATATCATGGGATGATATCAGACCACTTTATTCTTATCTAGAATCTAAATGATACTACTCCTATCATCATTATTCTTCATACTAGTTAGCATGAAAAGGGAAGCAAATAATCGAAAAATATTATTTCTATACTTCCTGATTCTTTCTGGTCGTGAAGCCAAAATAAAAAATTTAATTTTTTTTACCACCATCTATTTCATATTCTCCTTATCCTCTATGAGCTGGTAGGATTGCTGTATCTACTGGCTTATCTAATTGAATATTCCAGCAGAAACTGGGTCTTAAGTTAGTCTGCTTTTATTGGGTTATCCTGCTTTTCCATACACTATTATCAATGAACCCGAGAGCTTTAAGGGGTACTCCAGTGAATTCCCTAGGCTTTAGATACACCACTCCTGCTTGCCACTGTGTAGCCAGCACCCCGCTCTCCCCTAGTAATAAGGAAACATTACTTCAACCAGTACAATAACCTTCATAATGCATGTTGATTCTTGGACATACAAAATCACAAATTCCTATGAGCAGTCTTGCATTCCATGAATATGCTACCTGGTAAGAACATTTCTCCCTTGTACCTAAGGCATCAAAACCTGTTGTATTATTCTGGTGTTGCTTTGATAACTACGCATAACAGAGAACTCCCAGATCTCTTTAGATTAAAACAAAAATTCCTTTTTCTCACTGGTAATTATTCATCCTACATATTATATTCAGGTATGCCTTGTATGTCTCTCCTTCTGTAAACAGCATCTAACCAAAGCACGCACTTCTCACAGTGGTTGACATAAGAGCCATACTGGCATCAGAGCCACATTTTTCACTGGCCCAGTTAAAACTAACAGACTTATTGATTACTAAGTAAGTGGGTCGGCAGAGCAGACACCAAACCTAAACAGGCTCACCATTTGTTATGCCCCTTTCTTCATGGTGGCTAGTGAAAGATGGTGCAAGTTGTCGCTACTTTAGAGAAACAACTTGATGTTCTAAGACCATTGGACTCCTAGAACTTCATTAATGTGGCATACCTCACATTTGTGTGGATAGGTTTTTTTCTTACCCTTTAAATGTATATGGCGTGTACACTTGCCTTTTCTCACCCTTTAAGTACAAGGATGTGTCATGTTACTATGGTATCTAGGGCACTTATTACATCTGGCTCATAAAGGAGAACAATGCTATCAATGTAACATTCGAGAATGAGGCTCTATGGGCACCAACAGGTGTTATAGGTCATATTATGACAGAATGCAGTAGATTTGACCTAACCTTGATTTAAGACAGTAAAGGCATACATCTGTCCCTGATAGGTAAAGACAAACTACTTCTGATTGTTGTAACTCTTTGGACATTTAAAAAATAATAATAAAGAATCTGCTGAGTCAATATGTGTATATTATATGATAGGGGCTATATCAACTTGGTGTGTTTTGGGATCCTTATTGTAGTGGTGGGAGAGAGTCAACTTTCAGGAAATTATGCTTCATTTGTCCTGATTCTTCCTACAAATATAGCTGTCACACAGATCAGGGACAAATGTAAGCATTCTGCCACTTGCCAAATATTTTTACTCTAGCTATACTTTTAGATCCTAGAAAAATAGCTATTGGATCTACTGTGAATTAGACTTGAGGTATGATTTTATCTGTCACCTAAAATTCATAAGCAAACATACTGAAGATCGAATCCTGGTGATGTTTTGGTTCCACAGGAATTAATGCTGTTTCAGAGTGAGTTTTTAATAACCCCCACAGGTTCTAGGTATTTCTATTTCAGCAGTATAAATAGAAATACCCTTGTAAATAGCCACAAGTTTCTCTAAAAACGGCTTGGAGAAAGGTTCAGAGTATACACTTAAACCTCCATTACAGATTTTTTTATTCAAAGTAAACTAGCCTTTCCCTGCAAATAAGGGACTCTAGGTGTATAAACTGGCTTAGGCCTGGAACTCAGTGACACTATAATTTCCAGACACAGATTTTTTTTCTGAATATATAAATCAATCAACATCATAATGGCCACTAATCTTTATGCAGCGATTACATAATTAACTACTACTGCTACAGATCCTGTGGTTAAAATACTTTGAATGCCACTTTGTGGCAACTGTGTCTGTCTTGTCTCTGAACATTAGTAAATTACCACCCAGCTTCTACAACTTTGGGATTCCATTATTCACACTGAAATTAGGAGCCCAAGTAAATGGCAAAAAGTACTATGTCCATCTTCAGCGTACAGTGGGAAAACCACCAAAGAGCTTTATAGAAAATGGTGCTATTCCACCATAAATGTTTTTCCCTGGTGCCTTTGTGAAAGGAACATGCTCTGGGGCCCTATAGGTTGTGCACCTTTGAAGAGATGACAGAGAATGTTGCACACGAAAAATCCACTCCGGTATTCTCATATCCTTCATAGTATGAGAGAAAAGTTCTAAAATCTTTTTTAAAAAGATTTATTCATTCACTTTACAGAGAGAAAGCAGGGGAAGGGACAGAGGAAAAGAAAGAATCCTGAAGCAGCCTCCCCGCTGAGCATGGAGCCCCACGCAGGGTTTTGATCCCAGGACCCTGAGATCATGACCTGAGCCAGAACCGAGAGTTAACAACTTAACCGACTAAGCCACTCAGGTTCTCCAAAAAGTTCTAGAATCTTAACTGCATTTATAGGAAGCCACTGTTGAGTCCAGGCTTCAAGCAATCGCCCAAGCAAGCTCTTAGAGCATTCCAAGTGCTTAAACATATGAAGTTCCAAAACCCAGGTAAATATACCAACAATGGAAAATTTGTTACTATGTTATTTCAGGTTGTGCTTTCTTTGATTTAATAACTATAGAGTCCATTCGAACCCACACTTCTGGTAAGATCTTGCAGGTATGTTAGTATGTGCTCTATTCCCCCTTAGAAAAGACCTTGCAATTCTCTTTCTGTGACATGCTGGTATTTAACTCTGGAAGCAATGAGAGGTGTTGATGTTGTGTCTTTTGGAAGAGAGGCATTATCTCAAGAGATACCTGTTACAGTTGGAGCCATTTAAAGAATGAAAGGTTTTTAAACAAGGCATTTAAACAAAGAAATGGGGTTTTTTTGTGCGTTCAAATTCAGTGTGTGAACTGGGCCAGTGCATGCCCAAATTCTCAAGTCTCAGGGATCCACTTCTTACTAATTATTTTTTTAAGTGTAGTTTAAGAAGAAACTTGAGGCATTGATTTCTTTAATTAGCATAATAGTGCAACCAAAAGATCAATTTTGGGGTCTGATGCTTAGCCCTGTTAGTCTTGTGATTACAGGAGAAAAGGTAATTTTTGAAAGGGAACCCATAGAAACATTCACATTCTCTTCTCTAGGCTTGAATTAGGTATATGAACTCCTAGGATTATTTTTTATACTTTTCAGCATTTTCCAATGTTACTGGCCTATTCCATATTCTTTATATGCATCAGTGATGCCATTACAATGAATTACTAGAGACACATGATCACCCAAGGACTTGTGCTATATTGGTAATCTATCCTAAACTACTACCAACGGTAACCTGGGAAACCGTGAAGCAAGGCATAGCACATACAAGGGTCTAATTTTGTCCTTACTTAGAGGTCAGGTTTTCATCCAATATATGAGCAATCCAGATGCAGAACCCATGTTAAAGGTCAGGTTTCCAAGACCACTCCTGCTATCAATTTCAATATCAACTAGGCAAAAGGTAAGGTATAGTCTTATTGGAGCCACAGAACTGGGGCCACCTGATGGAAATTGTTACAGAGAGATGCAACTACTGTCAGAAAGTGGTGTCAAAGAAAGGTGGTAAGGAGAGGAACTACTCTGATATCTCTTTGCTTCTGCCCGCTGATTTGTATGTGCCTCCGATTGGATGAGTACCATTAGAAGCCAGATTATAAAAGATTCTAGTGGCCCAGTCATGAAATCAGGTGCCTCCTGGCATGGTGAAGATCAGAAATGGTTAGAGAGTGGATTGGAGATGTGGAAACAAACAGAATAATCCATTTAGGATGTAACAGTGATACCAAAGCGTTTTAACACATTCTTGTGTTATGAATGTTAAGAATATATTATCCGGAAAAATGTCCAAGAGAATGTTTTATTCGCAAAAACAATCATGTCCAAAAGATGGGCATTGAGACATTGTACATTTGTGAAATTGAAAGAAGATTGGTATGGCTGAGATGTGAAGAGGGAGGTGGTAAGACACAGGGCAGGAACAGTATAATCTTAGGAAATGCAACATTTTCTAAACCAAGTTGAGAAATTTAGAATTTTTGTCCAGGAAGACACTCAATGGTTTTAAGCAAGGATATGATATTGTCATTTTCTTTGTTTAAAAAGAAAAAAAAAACCAAAAACCTTTTTTTGTTTAAATGCCTTTCAATGACTCCAACTATAGCAGGTTTCTCCCGAGATAATGCCTCTCTTCCAAAAGACACATTTGGGTTGCACATTTTCTTTTAAGAAAGGGCATAGATTGGAAGAATAAATGCAAGATGTATTAGAAAATAATTGTAGTGTTTTAGTTGATAAATAATGGGATTCAGAGTAAGAGTAACTATTAGAATGGAGATGAAACACAGAGAGATATTTAGAAACTGTAAACAACAGGACTTGAAAATAAGCGAGTGTGAGAGAGACAGAGAGATCGAGAGAGAGAGAGAGAGAGAGAAATAGTAATAAGTAAAGATGCCTATAACCTAAATGTGGGCATTTTACAAGGCTCTAACCTTGGAACACTCCTCTTTCCTACAGTATCTTCCTTGCCAAATTTATTTGTAATTATAGATGCCTCTAGTATGCCATGTAGCTGTTTCCTAGCCTGTATCTCCAACGAAAATCTTTTTTGTTTTTCTGAAATCCACCCTCAGATTGGCAGTTGCATGATATTTCTACCCGGATATCACACTGATTTCTGAAACTCAACATGTTCTAATTGAGCTCTTTTGTCTTTCATTTTATTTATACCCATTTTTCTGATGTCCTGTATTATTTTAATGATGCCATCATTTTCCAGATTTCTTATCCTTGAAATCTTGGAATCATCTTTCATTTACTCCTCTTTCTTGACTCATCATTACATGCAATCAGATAAGTCTTATCAGATTGCACTCTTTGTAACTCTTGCACCCATCCTTTCTTTTCTCTGCGCACACTGACTTTGTCTTTACTGTAGTTTTAGGCCACTCTATTTTCTTGAATGGACACCTATATTATCCTATTTCCCAGATGGAAAGTTATCAAAATCACTCTTTACAAACTAGTTTAAATCAATGTTTGTTATCATTCCATTCCTTACATTTTCTTTTCTTGTTTTTCATTCACATTGGTCAAATATTTCTTTAAAAATCATAAAATTTATCCTTTAACTGAAATAAAGCCTCTGGTCTTAATTCAATTGCAAACCATGTCCAGTCCTTTATATTAAAACTGTCTAATTGGTTGTGAGTATGAAAACAATTACCTATAGTCAGAAATATAGATTTTCTAAATAATGTGTTTTGACATCAACATCTATCTGTCATAACAGCTATGGATATTAAGCCATCTGGACCATATAGTTAGTTAAATTGGTAAAACTACTTTAAATGATTGATTCTATACTGCTTCTTCAGACAGATTTTTTTTTGCAGTGCTTCTTAACAGTAATAGCTTCTTTAAGACAGCATTATTATAAACAAGAAGGAATTAATCATAATTGCCTAGTGAGAAAACATTTGACTTCCTGGAAATGAGATTTTTATATCTGTAAATGGGGACAATAGCACTTGCCCTACCTACTTGACAGAATTGTTTTCAGGCCTAAAGAGATTTAAGAATGTAGATGATTTTAAAATACAAATATAATATATTAGAGAGAGGGAGAGAAGATAGAGATCCTTTAACTGTACTTCAAAATCTCAAACACATAAAGATGAGAAAACTGTTTTAGTGGAAGGACTACCATTAAATATGAATCCTCTCTGAAATTACTCACTGGGATGTTGGGAGTGTTTCAGTAATACTTAAACTCATGAAGTCAGTTTCTATATTTGAAAAATTAGATTAATACTTAATACTCATCTGCAGAGTCACTGCACTGTGTTTGGTGAGTAAAATTCTCATTAAGGCTTGGCTTAGTCAAATCTCCTTATTATGGACAAAATAGACTAAAACACATGAAATCAATTCAAAGTGTAGTAAAGTTGATTCAGTAAATTCATAATTGATATCCATTAATTATACTTTTCTGTTACTTTGAAAAAAATCACAGAAGTGTTCTAGGTTCAGTTTCTAACAAGTTTTCTACTACAGTAGGTTAAAATACTAAACAAAGAAAGATCAGCTTAGGGATGCCTTGGTGGCTCAATTGATTGTCTGACTCCTGACTTTAGTCAGGTCATGATGTCAGGGTTGTGAGATCGAACCCCACATCTGACTCCATGCTCAGCATGGGGTCTGCTTGAGATTCTCTTTCTCCCTTTGCCTCTGCCCCTTGCTTCCCCTCAAAATAAATAAAATCTTAAAAAAAAAAAAAGATCAGTTTAAGGTAGTTGTCATTTGAATTATAGGGAAATAAAATCAAAGGACATAATAGAAGCCATTTCAAAACATGGGGGAAGAGGGTAACATTCTCCAAACTGAATTCTTCATACCCCAGGGCTTCTCAGACACACCTGAAAGGCCACTGCAGAGGTAGAGGGAAGCCGCACAACAGACTCTGGAACTTCCACTGCATTTCCAACTAAGGAGTTTGTTTCTTTTTGTTTGAGATACAGAGGCTTTCCCCCAAACCTTTTGAGAATACTTTCTGTTGTCATGGGTTGCCCTCCCTATCCCTTGGGTGACTCTCCCAAGAAAAATGTTTGAAAAACTCTGTTATAGAGGGAAGCATATCTTTTCTGCAATGAGTATCACTCTGCCTCGTCACATTGAAGCAGTTGTTTCGTATAATAGTGATGCTATGTCATTAAGAAAACTAAACTGTGTTCACACAATTCTCTGTGAGAATGCAACTGAGCTTTAGTGATAGACAGATAATGGCCCTCTAATATGTCCATTTTTCAGTTCCCAAAACCTATTCATGTTACCTTCTGTGGTTAAAGGGATTTTGCATGTGCGATTACATTAAGATCTTGAGAGGGAAAATTATCCTGGATTATTTGGGCAGGCTCAATCACAAGAGTTCTTATAAGAGGGACACAGGAAAATCAGTCAGAGGAGAAGGAGACGTGTCAATAGAAGTAGTAGAACAGCATGATGTACCTTGAACGTGGAGAAAGGTGCCACAAGCCAAGGAATACAGATGGCTTCTAGAAGCTGGAAAGGGCCAGGTCATGGATTCTCTAGAAGGAACCACCCTTACTGGCACCTTGACTTTAGTCCAATGAAACTAATTTGAGGCTTATGATTTTCAGAAGTATAAGAGAAGAACTGTGTGTTCTTTAACCCACTATTTGGAAATTTGTTGCAACAGCTTTAGGAAGCTAATGTAACTAACTAATACGTAACACATTTGTGTATCCGTGGTTGTGACAGCAATATGTATGCGATTCGTATGGCTTCGTGTGACAACATTTTCTACGCAAGTTCTTCTAAGTCATTCATACATTCAGTTATAAACTTAATGCCTATCATATATTAGTAGTTTTAGTTTTTCCAGATAAACAAATTGTTGTACCACAGTCACAGATCTTGAGGGTCTAAGAGTCTGGTTGAAGAGATAGATAATAAAGAAGTAATTATGGTAATGTATTGAATCTTCACAGAATTGTGATTTATAATAAGAAATATATATTTGGTCTTCCTCCTCAGTCTCTGACACTCAACTTCTAAAACCATTGTAAATTTCTAAGTAATAGGAGAACTAAGGGCATTTTGGGTTCAAATGTGATGACCGTGGGTACACTCCTGGATGGCTTCTGGATGAGGGCTGCTCTCTGATAAGACCAAGCCATGATTAGAAACTTGGGATTTTCAGGGTACCACCCTTCTTTTGAGAAGGGGGAATGACTAAAAATGGAGTGATAATCAATCATGCCTATATGATGAAGCCTCCATAAAAATCCCAATAGTATAGAGCTGGAAGAACTTCCAGGTTGATGAATACATTCATGTACCAGGAGGGTGATGCACTCCAACTCCTCATGGACAGAAACTCCTGAGCTCAGGACCCTCCCAGACCTCACCCTACCTATCTCTTCATCTGGCTCTTTATCCATATCCTTTATTGTACCTTTTAATTCACTGGTAAATATAAGTGTTACTCTGAGTTCTGTGAGCTGTTCCAGCAAATTGATCAAACCCAAGCAGGAGATTGTGGGAAACTCAGATTTATAGCCGACTGGTCAGAAGCTCAGGTTACAACCTGTGGCATCTGAAGTGGGCTGGGAGAGTCTTGTGAGACTGAGTCCTTAACCTGTGGGATCTGATACTATCTCCAGGTAGATAGTGTCAGAATAGAGTTAAACTGTAGGACAGACAGTTGATATCACATAGAATTGGTTGGTGTCAGGAAAAAACAAACAAACAAACAAAAACATACATCTGGTGTTGGAAGTATTGTGAATGTGGTAATAGTGTGAGAATAAAAAAGAAGCACATTGGAGAAAGATGTAGTGTGTTCTAACGCAATCCAATAAAGGACATATGCATAAAGGAATATTGTGAGAATCTGAGGAAGAACCTAACCTTATCTGGGAAAGGCTAGAGAGGCTTTATGAAAGAGATGATGCTTGGGTTAAGTTACACAGAATCAGAGGAAATATGTTCCAGGGATATTAAGTTTGAATAGGAAATTTTAGGCAAAAAAGAGAGCAACTATAAAATATGGCAACACGAAAATTTTTAGCCTATTCAAACAACTACCAAAAAGATGGAATTCGGAGATTTGAGAGTAATCCCAAGAGGACTGCTACATACATTAATATTAACCTGAGGAATGCATGCAAAAACAACTATTAAAAACCAAGATTCAACTGAGTAAACTTTAAAGATCTTATTGGCTTTATTCAATGATTTACAAATTGGGCAGCATCCCATCTAGCAGATAGAAAGAAGCTCCAAGAAGGTATACACAATGAAATTCTTTTATAGGTAGAAGGGAGTGGGTACAAGGGAGCTATACTAGCAAAAAGTAGATTAGTTGTGCCAAGGTCACTTTCCTTCAGGAGACCACAGTTTCTATCAGGCAAATTACCTCGCTAGTCTTGACCAGGTGATTCCTGATTGACCAGTTTAAGATTACATTTCTGGTAGGGGCTTAAACTGACATTAAGTTTTGGTTTGCTGATGTAGGTCTTAGCATAAGTGACTCCATTTGGGGACTGTTATCTTGTTTTTAACACTACACATTCATTACCTTTCACAAATAATTTAAAGATGAGGAAATCATATCAATTAAGTCATAAATGAAGATGGGTGGTATGGCTAATTTGTTTTATGATGAATAAAAACAAGATTTAAGGAAATATGCATTGTGTTTACAGGATGAACACCAATGTTCCTTCTAGCTACATGCCTCTACAATTCTGTTAAATCTAAGTGAAATGTATTCTAACTTCCTGAGCTGGCAGAAATAAAGCCTTTGAATACATCATAGAAAAAAATGTGTGCTTGATAGGAAGGTTGAGTTTTCTTTTATTTTTAAAGAAACTATTGTGTGTGTGTATGTGTTTGTGTATAGAGCAGGCATGAAAAAAAAAGTTTAATATTTGTATGTTACCATGTATACAAATATCTGGGTGTTTGAAAAGATTATTTGTTGTTGTTCGTTTATTTGTTTTGTTTTGTTTGTTTTGCATTGCTTTTCATTAGAATGTTCAAGGATTGTGCAGCTATAGTCAAGGTCTTTATTTATTTTGTTCTATTCAGGATAACTCTTACTTTAGCAATAGTAATTTCACAATCCTCACTCCTTTCTCTACCACTCTTTTAGTGAAGTATGAATGTCTATTGTTTGCCACTGCTGTTACTCCTCTGATGTGAAGGCCACCTGTCATTGAAAAGAGTTACCATGCTCCAGTGAGGCAGATATGATGTTTTTAAATATATTCTGAGATTTATTTAATAGGTTTGACCTTTCCAGAAATTGTCCTTATCCATCATTATAGTACACGATCAATCATTTCATACTTCATCATCTATAAAACAAGCATTAACAATAGAGGAAAGAGTTTACGTTCTATTTTTCTCTTGAGATTTATATCAAAACAGTTTGGACAGCTCTGCTAATTAAGGATAGCAAACTCAAAAATGTAGACCAATATGACTACTCTTAAAAGGGTCAGGGTCTTAACTGAACTTTCTCTGAATCTATATTGTACTATAGATTTCAGGAACATAAAAAGGGGGGGTCTTATTCCTATGTGATTGGTCTATTTGAATAAAATATGCCTTGAATCCTGAGTTCCTCATTTATTTTTCCAAAATCTTGGTTACTTTAAAATTAAGGTATTTATTATTTTTCAAATATATAAAATAAACAATTATAGGAATGGTTAGTGAATCCCCTGCATGCTATTACCAGATGCTATCAGAAATTTAACTGTTTCAAGGTTGGCTTTATTATTTTGACTGTCACTGCAGTCTCATTCCAAGCAATGGATAGACTTTGGAGGTGGCCTACTTACTGAATCTGCATTTAAGATGAATAGTTTGAAATATGTAACTTCTAACTTGGGTACTTTACCTAAATTAATTTTTCATAAATTTAAATTTTTAAAGAAAAAAGAAGATTCCCCTATCCTTAAAACTATAGGGATACTTCTCAAGCGAGATCCGATCTCACCTTTCTAATATAATCTTAACAATATCTACTGGGATAAAATTATTATTTTTTCTATCAGCTAGTATATGGACACTAAACACTAGTTAGATTAATAAATGTCAGAAGAAATTCTAAGGTATTTTTTATAGTCTCTTTTATTCTGATTTTAAACTGCCAGAAGAGCAGTAGATATAGAAACAGAAGTGAGAGTTCTGTTTTTAAAATTAAAAAAGAAAACATACAAAAAGCCAAAACCAAAACCACCTCTTTGGTAATCTGTATCATAAAATCAAATTTAGCAAAGGTAAAAATTGGAAGAAAGACTTCTGGAGAGGTAGAGACAGCTTGTATCAATTCCGTCTGGACTATTGAAGAAATTTACAAAGATGCTACTTCTAATAATATTTTTAAAATAGTATATATGGTCAGCGATGTAGGCCATCAAAGTTCAACTTTGAGGATAGAAGCAATCTTATAACAAATGATAGGCATGAACTGCATTTGATCATAAAATGTAGTTCAATGTAGCTCAGAAGTAGAGCTGATTCCACTCTTCTGAACGTATGGTAGTAAACTTCTAGAGTTTCTGGGTCTTTTTTAAACCTACCATGTTTTACATAATGAAATTTCATACGATAATAGCAATGTTGATGATGCTTTTACCAATCTATTTATCTAAATATTCATTCTGTATTTCCATTTGTGTAAATCAATAGGCTAAAGAATTTTGATATCCAGTAAAGACAACAATAATTTTCATGTGCCATGGCTACTTTCATTGATATCTAGATCATCTCTGTAGTATGCAGGGATATTTGAGGAAAAGTAAAAGCAACAACTGCAATAACCAGAAAAAATCTTACTCATCCAGGTGTTTTCCCTACATGATAACAAATATTGGAAAACATCTGGATGACTATATCTTTCACTTTTCATATAGATGTGAAATCAAAGCTATAGTTAGGCATGTTAATCTATCTTTAACTGAATTAATTCTGTAATACAACCACCAGATAGTGAAACATCCTAAATGATCTTGAAAGTCATTATATGTTGGCTAACTGAGCATAATAAAAAATAAATGAAAAGAAAAGAAAAGAGAAAATAAAGAAAAGAAGAAAGAAAAGTCATTATTTCTTTTTACAGAAAGATATTGTCTTTAGTCCAAAGTGATTTGTTTGGTAAGCTTTTGACATTTTCTTTGCTTTAAAAATACTCAATTAGGCAATCTATCTCTATCATTTATCTGCACATTTATCTCCACACAAGCTTAATGTGAGGATTCCGTTTTATTCAGAAACCTACACCAAACTCAGAGAAATAATGAAGAACAAAGACAAAGGATGTGATTGATGTTAAACTGATGAAACAGCTGTGCAATACAGGGTATCCCATAGAGATGCATATGAATTCCTATCGATCATGAGTTTTCTCTCCTATATTTGTTTGTGTGGAAACAAAATTCCTCACTTCAGTAGTTTTTCCATGAGCATTCTATGAAACTTATAAACTGTTAATTAAGAACTTTAGTTCTTGATATACTGCACGTTTTAGTTTGTGAATATTTTGTATATTTGAATTTTAGTCAGGGACTACTATTTTTAGGCAAGTCAATAGAACTTGGAGAAGGTCAAATAACTAACTTGAAATCTAGTTCCTCAAGGGTCACTTTCCTAAATTTGAATGCAGTTTTTCTTTTGCCTAGGCCTTCACTCTTTGCACTATGTTAAGTTGTCATGCAAAATGGCTGAATATTAGATCATTTTAAAGAGAAAATTAATTTACAAAGAGATATTAGATTTTAATTAAAATGATAATACAATTTAGAATTTAAAACTTGTATCCAATGAACAAAGATAATACTTTTTATTATAATTGGATGTGAATCAAAAAAGACTAACAGAAAAAAAAAATAGATACCACCCAAATGCCTCACTGAGTGTAGACATTTGTCCTCTTGTAAAATCAGTTAGTTACTAAAGTGCAAACACATAAGTATGATGAATAACTCTAAATTAGTCATCTTTAAGCAAGATTTATATCATGAAGAAAAAGTACAAATAATCTTAATTTGCTAAATTTAAAACTTTTTTGAATGTCTTTTCTCATTTAATCAGTTTTAAAACCCCAAGTGAAGACTTCAAAGTAGAACCAAATCTATACAGTCTTTAGATTATTAGATTATTATCATAAATAAATCAAAATATTTTTCAACTATTTTATGGATTCAGATTACTCTAATTTCAATAATATTACTTTAGATATGAATGATGGCCTGTATGCCTGGCAACCAGAAAATGTTTCAGCGTAACACTACTAGTTGCTGAAGGACTAAATCCTGGAGAAGCTCTAGGTAGGTAAGCATGCTGAGGATATTTGCAAAGCCTCACATCTCCTTCAAACTAGCAAAGATCAGAAGTTCCAGAGGGACAAAAGTCTGGAGGACAAGAACTTAATGTAGGCTGGAAAGAATAGACAAATTTTAAATTAAATTAGGAGTTAGAGTCAGGTTGTAAATGATAAGAGATCAGCAAACCAAACTATCCAAGCAAACCAGAGAAGAGCAAGATCTAATATAGATCAGTTTTAATAAATATGAAATTAATTTTAATTGGCTCATAACAGGTGATAGAAAAATAAAAAGGTTTGCTACTTTTATGTCAACCTTAAAAACTGGATTTTCCTTTTGTAACTTTAATATTGGTTGGTAGATGGTATTTAAACACCAAACAATCATATGCATCAGTTACTCTAGTATGACATATTAGTGACTTTGGTTGTTTCTATGTAACTCCTAGAATGATCATTTTGAACCCTGATCACAAGATCTAATGATATATTGACAGGTTGAATCTCACCCCTCTGTTGCTGGGTAAGAACAATTTTTGTCAATAAGATTCCTCTTCTCTCCAGAATTGTAGTAGATGACCAACAAAGCTTCTATAATTTAAACTCATTTTTAATTTTTTAATAACAAGTTTGATTTCTGTCATCACAGTTTCTAGTTCATTTTAATTTTTTAATCAAAAATTTTTAAGGAATCAGACAAGACTGATTACCATAGTGAGCATATCTACCACAGATGGGCCTCTTCTAAGATGGCACAACAGTGATTTGGGACAGTTCAAAACAACAAATGAGAGACAAATTCCAACTCTAAAAGAATCACTGACATATTCTGGAAACATCACTGGAATGTTTTCTCAAATGTGAAATAAAAGAAAGCTAATTTTGAATGCATAATACTCAAATAGAAACTTTTCATTTGAGATCCCCTTCGGGATAGTAGGAAGAGTAGAAACTTGAGAATTGGGGAGACCTTGGATCAAATTCTAGCTCCATTAACTAGCTGAGTTATCTAATTTCTCTGATTCTCAAATATGCCATTTCAATAATTTCTCCCTTGCAGGAATATTGAGAAGATCAAATTAGATCATTTACTTAAAACTTTAAGCACAATGCTTAGCATAAAACTTTCAGCACATAGTAGCTATTGTGCCAACTAATAGAAAATGTAAGTTTATTTGTGGCTGAATTTAAAAAAATACTATTCCTGAAATAGTATATAGACTGAAATCTCTAAAAATTGCATTCTCAATTCAGATATCCATACCAACTCAATTTAAAATACATAAAGGCATTCCTTAAGAGAAAAATTAAATTTTTGTATATGATACAAAATTTAAAATAAACTTAGAGATAATATTCCAGTGACAAATATAGCAATTTCTTTATTATTCCAGAAATTCAAGTATTTTATTAAAATACTTTTGAAAATAGCATATAAGCACTCATACTGTACTTATACTTTTTATACTTTAAATCAGAATTTTTCAAAACTGTTTTTGCACAAATAGCTCAGTTACACCCACAAATCACTGAATCTATTTAGCATCTTTTGAAGAGGTGTAATTTTTTGAAAAATGTGACATTTGTTTTTGTGCCAGTACATTTGTCAACATTAGTGTAATTAGCTCAAGTTTCATCAACTAGCTGGTGCAATCTGTTCAGAATGCAACTTTGAATTTTGAATAGTCTTATAGACTCCAGTTCGAGTTGAAGCCTATGGGATTTAGTTTTAGTTCTTGCATGTGGGAGGGGAAAAAGGGGAAAGAATAACTTTTAATAAAGTCAGCATGATTTTTAAGAATTCAGATTATATAGTGTAGGAAGGATCATCAAGATTTCTGTAGTATCAATAGAAACTTTAGGAAAGTCTTAAAAATAATCTCCCTGAAATCCCCAGTTATGCAGAAAAAGGCATTTTGTCGCATAGCCAATAACCACACAATGCCCGATCAATGCATTTATTTTGTATGTAAGAGTGTCCAATGTGACTTAAATCAAACAATTATTATTTCTTATTGATGGGAATTTGTCTCCACCATGAGGCAGCAAAATAAAAATCTTAGAAAATTTAATTATTTTATCAAGATACATTTTTTTAGATAAATAAAAGTATGCTTTTACCTAGTCACATTCTTGGCACAGATACTCTTATAATAGTAAGAGGAATTTTAGAAAGTATGAGAGAAAGGTTTATTTTTTTTCTATGTCAGTATAAGATACGCTTAGAGCAAAAATCATGTTTGAGAAACAAAGACTGGAAGACAGTATCTCTGAAAATGAATAATATATGCTACCCAATATTCAATATAACAAATAGGTGGTCCTTTAAGTGCTAAACAGAACAGGAAATAGAAATTTGAAATTTTTATGCTGAATAACCCAGTTAAAGAGATTTTAAAGAATTTACTGTCAGCTTCCCTGTAAGGACACACACACCCCTTCCCCACATACCATGGTCCCTCTTTTCAAGGAGCTTATGTTCAAGTTGTTTAGAAAGACACGTGGAAGGGGAAAAAAAAGCTGTTTTATTGACAAGTGAAGTCCGAATAATAGTGCATAAAGTATAGCATCATCATAGAAGAGATAGCTTTTGAAGAATAGGCCAGTTATTTTAATTGGTTGAAATGCATCTTTGGATAAGAATTCCAAGTGAAAGTCATCATGAAAAGTCTACAGGCGAGAAATATAAGAGGTTAAATTCTATAAGTGGAACATACTTTTGGGGGCGAGTTAGATGCATTCAGTTATTGATCATTAAATAAACTTTGAAGCCTTGTTAATTGTAGTCTTTATGCTTATTTTAAGCAGTAGAGATGATTGGCACAGCCTTAGCCTTTGAAATACTTAAAATAGCAAAACTGAGAGAATGTAAATGTCCGCAACCATGCTTATAAGGAAAATTTATTTTAAGAAAGGAGAAAAATATAAAAACAGTTGTAGTGTGGTTCTTAAGGTGGTGAAAACATCTTTGATGTAGGAGATCATGATGGTCCTGGCATTGGGACAACCTTGAAATAGAGGTAGAATTTAAATATGAAGGGATCAGGTGGCAGTGACACATTAGTCTTACAGTTTCTCACTCCCTTCCAGATAGCGTTCCAACAATCTGTGTTATTTCCACAGCTTTCAATACAAACGTGAGGAAAGAGGGACTTACAGTTGACCCTTGACCAACACAGGTTTGAAAAGCACGGGTCCACTTTTACATGGATTTTTTTCAATAAACACAGTACAGTACTATAAATGTATTTTCCTTATGATCTTCTTAATAACATTTTCTTTTCTCTAACTTGTTTTATTGTAAGAATACAACATATAATACATATCACATACAAAATATGTGTTCATTGACTGTATGTGTTATCGCTAAGGCTTCTGGTCAACAGTAAGCTATCAGTAGTGAAGTTTTGGGAAAGTCAAAAGTTATACATGGATTTTTGACTACGTTAGCGATCACTGCTCCAACCCCTATGTTTTTCAAGGGTCAGCTGTATTTAATATTGGAGAGAATAAATTATAAAGAAATCATTGAACACTGTATCATAATAGTGATGACTATTGAGTAAAAGCAGTGGGAGTGTATATCCTTGTGTTCCAGATATTAGAGCAAAAGGTATCAGTCAATTGGCCATTTACTATGTTGGCTGTCGGTTTATATACATGGACTTTATTAGGTTGAGAGTTCCCTTCTATTGCAGATTTGCTAAGAATTCTTATCAAGAAATGTTGAGAGCTTAGCTAAGCTTCTCTGACTTGGCTTCCATTTTGTGTGGTCAAGTGGCCTGTGGCGGCCTTGAACTGATAGTAACTCTCTCCTGCAAGCACATGCCCTAGATAACATCCTGCAGAATCAGAAGTAAAAGTAAGTTCCTAATACCCTTGCGACCAACAGTCTTCACCTCACAGGACCTTACCTTACCCTTGTGTGCCCCTTAGTCAAAACCCCATTGAACTTACCAAATCCCAACTCTTTTTTGGTTTGGATTGTCTAACTCAGCCTTAGCTGTGAAACCCCAAAGCACTCCATCCATGGACCCTAATAAAGGCATGTGCCCAGGTCCTGCCTCTCTCTCTGTCTGCACTGAGTCCTGTCCTCTCTGTGTGGCTCCTTGAGGAGTACCATGTACTTCCTTCGGGGCTTGTGAGTCATAAACTTCTGTTTCAATTTCTCTTGCGGTCTTTTTTTGAACCTCGACTCTCCATCTGGCACCCTATGCGCCACTTAACAAATGTTAATTTAACGAAGTTATAACAAGAACTGAAATTGTATTTTGTGAAATGCTTTTCTGCATCTGTTGAAATAATCATGTGCTCCTTTCTTCTTTAGATGGATTATATTGATTTATTTTTGAATATTCAATCAGCCTTACATTCCTTGGATAAACTCCACTTGGTCATGCTGTAATATTCTTTTTCTGTATTGCTGGATTTAATTTGATGTTTTGTTGAGGATGTGTGCTCCTCTGTTTATGAGAGAAAATGGCCTGTCGTTTTTTGTTTCTTTTTTCTTTGTTTTTATACCACCTTTGTATGGTTTAGGAATCGGTAATTTTAGCCTTGTAAAGTGAGTTGGGAAGTGTTTCCTCTTCACCTGTTTCTAAGAGATGCTGTCGAGTTGGTATTATTTATTTTTCAAATGTTTGATAGAATTCAACAGTAAAATCACATGTGCATGGAGATTTCTTTTCAGAAGATTTTAACTAAAAATTCAATTTATTTAATAGTTACAAAGATATTCAGAAAACCTGCATCTTTGGTGAGTGTTACCAGTTTGTGATTTTTGAAGAATTGCTCCGTTTTTATCTAATTTGCCAAATTTGTGTACATAGAGTTGTTTGTGGTATTCCCTTCTTATCTTTCCAATAATGTTTGTGGGGTTTGTATCAATATCTTTCTTTTCTTTTTAATAACATTATCTCAGGATCTGTAGTGATATTCCCTCTCTCATTCTTGTTATTAATCATTTGTTAATCTTTTTTTTCTTTGCTAATATCACTCGAGGTTTGTTAGCTTCATTGCTCTTTCCAAAGAACTGACTTTAAGTTTTGAGGATTTTCTTTTGTTTTCCTGTTTTCAATCTTATTGATTTCTGCTCTGTTCTTTATTATTTCCTTTCTTCTGGACTGACTTTAAATTATCCTTTATTTTCTAGTTGCTCAAGGTGTAATCTTACAGGTTAGTACAATCCTTCAATTCATACTGCTTTAGTTGTATCACATGCATTTTGGCATATTGCATTTTCATTTTTATTCAGTCAAACGTGTTCTAATTTGCTCTGAGACTTCTTTATATAACTGTTAATGAATTTCCAACTGATTGGACATTTTCCTATCTTTCTCTTACTTATTTTCAGTGTAATTCTAATATGCTCCAAGAACATATTTTTGTATGATTTCAAGTCTTTTGTGTTACCGTTTGTTTTAGGACTAGGGATATAGTCTATCAGGTTGAATTTTCCACATGTATTTGAAAAGAATGTGTAATCTGGTGTTGTTGAATGTTCTATCAATGTCAATTTGATCCAGTCAGTTGATAACGTTGTTCAGCTCTTTGTAAGCTTGTTGATTTTTCTTTCTACCAGTTCTATTAACAGAGAGAAGAAATATCCAACTATAATTATAGATTTATCTATTTCTCCTTTCAGCTTTGCCAGTTTTTGCTTCATGTATTTCAAAACTCTATTAGTTGAATACATATTTAAGATTGTTACATCTTTTTTAGCAAATTGACACTTCATCTGATACACATCTCTCTCTTTACCTCTGGGAAGTATATTTGCTCTGAAGACTCCCTTGATAATGATGGAGTCATTTCAATTTTCTTGTGATTAGTGTTTGCATTGCATATCCTTTTCTATTATTTTCCTTTTAACCTAATCATATCATTATATTTGAAGTGAGATTCTTATGGACACCATATATTTGGGTCATTTTCTTTTTAATCCATTTTGATAATCTGTCTTTTAATAGTTGTGTTTAGACCGTGTGTGTGCTTAATATTATTGATATGTTTGAAATTAGGTCTACCATTTTATTATTTGCTTTCTGTTTGTTCCATTTTTATATTCCATTTTCACCTTCCCTGCTTTCTGCAACTTTTGGGTGATTTGAATATTCTAAAATTTTTTTTCATTTATCATTTTGAATTTAACAAAATCTCTATTTTAATAGTTGCTTTAGGGATTACAAAATACATAGTTACCTTTTAAAAGTCTGTTTAGAAACAGTATTTTATTGCTGCAATTTGGATGTAGAAATCTACCATGTAGGCTCCTTTATTCTCTCCTATTAATGTTATAGTTCTCTTATGTTACAACCACATACATTGAAAAGTCAAGTGGCAATGTAGTTTTTGTTTTCAATCATCACATAAAATTTAAAGAACTCAACATGAGAAGAAAAGCCTATTGTATTTACCCAAATATTTACCATTTCTGTTACTCTGTCTTTATGCCTGATGTTTTCTTTTTTCTCTGGTATCATTTCCCTTGTTTCCAAAAATCTTCCTTTAGCATTTTTTTTTTTAATTCTAGAGCAAGTCTGCTGCCTATGAATTCTCTTAGTTTTCTTTCCTTTGAGAATTTCTTGATTTCTTCTTTATTACTGAAGAATATTTTCCCTGGATATAGAATTCTAGATGTATAATTCTTTTGTTTCAACACTTAAAAAATACTTTGCTACCGTGTTGGTGGGATTGCAACCTGGTGCAGCCACTTTGAAAAACAGTATGGAGGTTCCTCAAAAAGTTAAAAAATGGAACTACACCATGACCCAGCAATTGAACTACTAGGTATTTATGCAAAGAATACAAAAATACAGATTTGAAGGGGTACATGCACCTCGATGTTTACAGCAGCATTATCTATAATAGCCAAGATAAGGAAGGAGCCCAAATGTCCTTTGATTTACGAATAGATAAAGAAGATGTGATATATATATGTAATGGAATATTATTCAGCCATAAAAAGAATGAAATCTACCATTTGCAACCACGTGGATGGAGCTAGAGAGTATAATGCTAAGTGAAATAAGTCAGTCAGAGAAAGACAAATACCATATGATTTCACTCATATGTGAAATTTAAGAAACAAAACAAGGGACAAAAAGAGAGAGGGACAGAGTGAAAGTAAGAAACAGACTCCTAACTATAGAGAGCAAACTAATGGTTACTACAGGGGAGGTGGGTGGGGGAATGGGTGAAATAGGTGATGGGGATTAAGGAGTGCACTTGTTGTGATGAGCACTGGGTGATGTGTGAAGTATTGAATCACTATGATATACACCTGAAACTCATATACCACTGTATATTAACTAACTGGAATTAAAATAAAAACTTTAAAAAATATATTGTACTAGCTCTTTGGGCTCTGGATTTCTAATGGAAAATCTACAATAATTTTAATTGTTCTGCAAGTAATTTGTCTTTTTCTTTGGATACTTTTATGGGTTTTTCTTTCCTTTTTCTTTTTTTTCCCATTGTCTTTAGTTTTCAGCAGTTTGATTGTAATGTATCTGGGAATGGGTTTTTTAAGGTTTATTCTATTTGGGGCTGCTCACCTTCTTAAATCTGTAGGTTTATGTATTTTATCAAACTAGAGAAATTTTATGTCATTATTTCTTTGAATATTTTCTTCTGAACTGCAATCATTATCCCCACTTTCTGGACTGTAGTTACACTGTTAGACTTTTTAGTGTTATTCCAAAGGTCTCTGAGATTCTGTTTACTTCTTTTTGTCTTTTTTTCTTTCTATCATTCATACTAGATAATTTATATTAATCTATCTGTAAGCTTGCTGATTCTTTGCTCTGTTACTCCAGTTCTGCTACTGAGCATATTCAGTGACTATCTTTATTTCAGTTATTGTATATTTCAGTTCTAAAATTTCCATTTGGTTTTTCCTTATGCCTCTGCTGATACTTTCTATTTTTAATATCTGCTTCGAGAATATTCACAATCATTTATCGAGGAATTTTATAATAATTGTTTTTATGTCTTTGCCAGATAATTCCAATATCCATGTCATCTTGTCATTGGCCTCTATTGACTTTATTTCTCGTGTGACTTGATAGTTTCACAGTTTTTGTACTGAGTAACTTCGGATTGTACACCGGATTTTTTTGTTGTAGCAGGCAGTTGATCTTGCTAGATTTAGACCAAAAATTCCACTCCACATTCTTTGAGCTAATAGTCCATTTTTACAGAGCTTTGCAGTGCTCTTCAGATATGTCCATTTGTGAGTCATCCGGTGGTCAATCTGGGACCTGGGTGGAGATCTGCTCATTAAGTCAGTTGTTCAAAGTCTTCGATATGTTAATTTGTGTCAGATTCACAGGATAGGTAGCTAACCCAGGCTATCATGATTACCTTTTCAAAGCTGTTTTCCCAAACACTTTTCTCTCTGCTATCAAGTATTCTTTTCTTTCCCAAAGAGCTTGCCTTTTTGTGCACCAGCAGACACTGCCTACTTCTGTGATTGCACTGCTCCCCCCGCCAAGTGACAGAGACAGAGAGCAAGAGAAAGAGAGATGAGATAAAGAGAAAAGAAAAGCATCAGGGTTTTGCCCTGTAATCATGGAACACCAGTTTTACGGAATGGAGAGAAAGGTTTCCATCCCTCATAACTGGTTCTTATAAGCTCTTATTGCCAGTTTGGGATTCCCTGGAAGCTGGAGTACGAATGAGTGGATAAAACAAAAAACAAAAATGGGACTTTCCCCACACTCTCTCTGAGTCTTCAGCTCCTTTTCTTTCTCTTCAAGGTAAGATATCCCTGTATTTTTCTCTTTTCCCAATGTTACTTACATTTGGGTTCTTAGTTGGGTTGACTATAGGTTCGGAGATGCCCGGAAAAGAAAAATAATGGTAAACTCAGCACAGATGTGGTGGCACATTGGATTCTAGTGTTCTTCCCCAAACTGTTTGTTGATATTTTGTTTGCAGAGTCCTCAAGTAGCTAAGCTAAGCAGACTGCACAGATTGTGTAGTTATTTTGAGTGAGAAAGAAAAGAAAGTGTGTGCTTAATTCATCTTACCTGGAACTGGGACCACTCAATGAGAGCATGAAAATTTGGTTTAAAATTCCAGACTTGATATTAAATGTTCATAGAACTGTAAAATCCTTTCCCATGACATCTAATAATGATGTGGCTATGTACTCATTTTTCTGTCATTCATATTCTGTCTGTGAGTAACCCTATATTTGTTTTATTTTTGGCTTATTATACAGGAGATTTCTTCATTACCATCTCATTATTTCACCCAAGATAAGATGTTTCCAAGGTGACACTGGAACAGGGCTAGTGTGAAAACTTTATAATCATAAACTTTCATCCACTTCATGTATCAGATGGAGCCCTAAGCCTATCTACAGACACCAACAAATCTGGGGCAGGGTTGAAGGTAACCCATGTATATGTGTTTACTAGTGATGAAATATTGGGGGTACTTCAGATCAGGACTTATTTGTATATGGAGTGGAGTTAGTATTTTCATGAGACTTTCCAGTCTACCAACTTGAAAGTAAGGGCAGTCTATCTGAGGTTGCAGGAATCACGTAAGCCGATATGCAAATGGAGAGAGGCAGTAAGTTCAGGTTGCCTGTTAAGAAACTGAATGGAAAGTTAAATGAGTCAGAGCTATGGAATACCCTGAATGTCAGAATCTGATTGCGGCTAATATTGGTGAGCCTTGGAGGTTGTTGAAAGTATCAGTTAAATATTTAAATATGATATTTGTGATAAAAACAAGAGGCAGCAGCAATTTATGGGACTGAAGAATGTAATGAAACATGAAGCAACTTTATGATATGGTGGTAGAGTTTTATAAAGGTACTTATCTAAGTTTCACTTAATCAAAGGAAATACTTTAGAATGATAACAAACTTCAGAAATCAATTAGCTTTAATTTTTAAAACATTTTTTGGAGAGTATGTTTTTTTCATGTGTTTCTGCTGGACAGTTTCTATAGACACTAAGACGTTGGTTACCTAAGGAAAAATAATAGCTACCACTTAGCTTGCTTATCATAGGTCAGTAATACTTGACATATATGAATGTAATGATTCTCACAGAAAACTTAAAAAATAGATACAATTACTGTACATCATATATGGGGATAACTGAGGCACAGGGATATGAAAGAGCTGGCCTAGCAACAAAACATTCCCGAAGAAATACATTTCTTTAAAATTTTTGGCAAAATGTCTTGTTTACATTCTCCTAAAGCAAAAAAGCAGTCTAAGAAATCCATGGTAAAGTGAAATACAAGCAGCTCACTCACTAATTGTACTAAACACTTAGAAGACAGTTCATGCATTTACAAAGATGAAAGAGTCCCTTTATGTGGGGGATAAACACGCACACACCCACATATTAGATTTAAGCAAGTGAAAGTGGAAAATCTCAACTGAAATGAGGAAATTGCTGGCAATTGCAAGGGAAAATTTATAATCATCTGAATAGAAGTTCAAAGACAAATGCAAAATTAAAATATAAGGCAAGTCTGCATACCTACTCGGATTCCTCAAGCAAAAAACAAAACAAAACCAAAACAAAATTTAAATAAAACCCCCCAAACCTTTCTTTTAACTGCTGTGGAAGTGATCGGATACCTAGTGAGAAACCGTTAAACTATTAAAACATGTCTACAAACACTAATCAGATTGCTTTATTGATAAGAAATATTCCATTATTTGTTGCCAAATGTGCACCTGTGGTTCCCTTCTTCTGTAGATACACGGTCATGAAATTTCTAGATGAATAAAACTATGTAGGACACGTAGGCACGAAGGCTATTGTAATCTTCAATTTTAAAAGATTTTATAAGAAAAACGGTTTCTGACCAAATGTCAATACCACATTCCAGTGTTTTTGAGATCTTTGGTTTCCACTATTGTAATAACATTGTCTAAGTTTTTCATTCCAGAGAGTTATTTATAGACATCTCTATTAGGCATACAGATCTGTACACGGACAAAGAAACACTCAACCTCTGCTCTGTCAGTCTTAAATGCACTCTGCATGAATTTCATTATTTTTCCTTTGTTGGTGACAATAGCTGCAACTTTTGCTCGTCAATATTTTTTAAGTTGAAAACGATCCAGATGTTTAATGTGAATTTTAACATACTACTACCTAGAGGTTTTCAGTAAATGTGAGCTGCTACCTACTTTGTGATAATTAAACTATTTTTCTCATTTCTGAGTTAGATACATAATTTATTTTGCTATAGTGTTCAAATTGATTTGTATTTACATTTTATGAATTGTTTTCTCATAATTCCCTTAATTTCACCTCTCATTATTCATTTCCAAGTTTGTCTTTTTGTGATTTAACTCGTTTCTTCATTGAATTGTTCGATATTTGAAAGTTTCTTTTTTTTTAACTTGAGAATCATTTCCTGGATTTACTTACTTATATATTTATCTTGCCTAATTCACTGATATTTTATCTTTATTGATTTTTTGAGTTTTTTTAGTTAATTTATTGATTTATTGTTATTAGTTTATATACTAATATGGTTTCTTAAGGAGTTTTAATAAATAAATTTATCTCAATTATATTTAATATTTATTGTCTTAGTTTCATCTTTTCCCTGCACTATCAACATTGAGGTTTATTGAGTTATCTCTGAAATATTTTCTGAATCTATAAATTTATTTCATTATTGTTGTTTTTTAATTTTAAAATGTCATTATTCTGCCAGGTTTAGCTCATATTTATAGCAAAATAAATTATTTATGATAAAGCTAACATCAACAAGATGCTCATTTTTTCTTTTGAACATAAATAATTATTATTTAGACTTGTTAACATGCTTTGCTAGTGTTTTTGCTCACCTTTTATTCTTGTATTCTACTCCTTCATTCTGTCCTCCTTTTTCTTCTTACCAAGTTATACCCCTTAAAATTCTTTCAGCTGTGGCCTGTGTGTCAATCTTAGGTTTGTTTGTTTGTTTGTTTTTGGTTTTTTAGTTTTTTAGTTCCAGGTGTAGAATTTAGGGATTCATCACATACCTAAAATACCCAGTGTGTCTCTCTTTTTACTCCCATGGGCTCATCTGTTTTATTTCTTAATGAGTGAAATAATAGGGTATTCGTCTTTCTCTGACTAAATTATTTTGCTTAGCAATATACTTTCTAGCTCCATCCATTTTGTTGTAAGTGATATATATATATATATATATATATATATGCCACCTCTTCTTTATCCATTCATGAATCAGTGGACACTTGGGCTGCTTCCATGTCTCAGCTATTGTAAATAATGCTGCCATAAACATCAGGGTGCGTGTACCCCTTTGAAACTGTGTTTTTGTATCCTTTGAGTAAATAAATACCTAGTAGGTTTATTGTTGGATCATAGGGTAGCTCTATTTTTAACTTTTTAAGGAACCTCCATACTGTTTCCAAAGTGGCTGCACCAGTTTGGATTCTCACCAACAGTGTAAGAGGGTTCCCCTTTCTCTGCATCCTTGCCAATATTTGTTGTCTCCTGTGTTGTTAATTTTAGCCATTCTGACTGCTGTGAGGTGATACCTCATTGTAGTTTTGATTTGCATTTCCCTGATGATGAGTGATGTTGAGCATCTCTTCATGTGTCTGTTGACCATCTGGATGTCTTCTTTGGAGAAATGTTTATTCATATGCTCCACCCATTTTTTATCTGGATTATTTGGTTTTTGGGTGTTGAGTTTGATAAGTTCTTTATATATTTTGGGTACAAACTCTTTATCAGATATGTCCTTTGCAAATATCTTCTCCCATTCCATAGGTTGTCTTTTAGTTTTGGTGATTGTTTCCTTCACTGTGCAGAAAGCGTTTTATTTTGATGAACTCCTAATAGTTTATTTTTGCTTTTTCCCCCCTTGCCTTAGGAGATGTATCTAGTAAGAAGTTGCTATGGCCGATGTCAAAGAGGTTACTGTCTGTGTTCTCTAGGATTTTGATGATTTACTGTCTCACATTTAGGTCTTTCATCCGTTTTGAGTTTATCTCTGTGTATAGTGTAAGGAAATGGTCCAGTTTCATTCTTTTCCATGTCTCTGTCCAGTTTTCCCAACACCATTTGTTGAAGAGACTATCTTTTTCCCATTGAGTAGTCTTTCCTGCTTTTTTGAAGATCAGTTAACTATAGAGTGTGGGCTCATTTCTTGGTTTTCTATTCGGTTCCATTGATATCTGTGTGTTTTTCTGTGCCAGTACCATACTGTCTTGATGATTACAGCTTTGTAATATAACTTGAAGTCTGAAACTGTGATGCCTCCAGCTTTGCTTTTCTTTTTCAGGGTTGCTTTTTCAGGGTCTTTTGTGGCTCCACACAAATTTTTGGATTGTTTTTTCTAGTTATGTGAAAAATGCTGGTGGTATTTTGATAGGGATTGCATTAAATGTGTAGATTGCTTTCTGCAGTATAGACATTTTAACCATATTAGTTCTTCTAACCTGTGAGCATGGAATGTTTTTTCATCTCCTTGTGTCATCTTCAATTTCTTTTGCCAGTATTTTATAGTTTTCAGAGTACAGATCTTTAACCCCTTTGGTTAGGTTTATTCTTATGTACCTTACAGTTTTTGGTGCAATTGTAAATGGGATCGTTTCCTTGCTTTCTTTTTCTGCTGCTTCATTATTGGTGTATAGAAATGGGATAGATAACCATAAATTGATTTTGAATCCTGCGACTTTACTGAATTTCTGTGTCAGTTCTAGCAATTCTTTTGTGGAGTCTTTTTGGTTTTCTACATAGAATATCATGTCATCTGCCAAGAGTAAAAGTTTGACTTCTTCCCTGCCAATTTGGATGCCTTTTCTTTCTTTTTGTTGTCTGATTGCTGAGGCTAGGATTTCTAGGACTATGTTTAACAACGGTGAGAGTCGACATCCCTGTCTTATTCCTGACCATGGAGGAAAAGCTCTCAGTTTTTCCCCGTTGAGGATAATATTAGCTGTGGGTTTTTCATATATGGATATATGCCATTTATGATGTTGAGGTGTGTTTCCTCTGTCCCTACTTTGTTGATGTTTTTGTTGTTGTTGTTGTTATTGTTGATGGTTTTTATCATGAATGGATATTGTACTTTGTCAGATGTTTTCTCTACATCTATTGAAAGGTCCATATGGTTCTTATTCTTTTTTTTTATTGTGGTGTATCACATTGATTGATTTACAAATATTGAATCACCATTGCAGCCCAAGAATAAATCTCACTTGATCGTGGTGAATGATTCTTTTAATGTACTATTGGATTTGCTTTCATAGTATTTTGTTGAGAATTTTTGCATCCATATTCAGCAGGATATTGGCCCATAGTTCTCTTTTTTAGTGGAGTTTTTGTCTGGTTTTGGAATCGGGGTAAACCTGGCCTCATAGAATGAGTTTGGAAGTTTTCTTTCCATTTCTATTTTCTGGAATAGTTTGAGAACAATAAGTATTAACTCTTCCTTAAATGTTTGGTAGAAATCCCCTGGGAATTCTTAGAATCCCCTTAGAATTCAGGCCTGAATTCTTTTTTGGGAGATTTTTGATTACTGATTCAATTTCTTTGCTGGTTATCAGTTTGTTCAAGTTTTCTACTTCTTCCTGTTTCAGTTTTGGTAGTTTATGTGTTTCTAGGAATTTATCCATTTCTTCCAGATTGCTCAATTTGTTGGCATATAACTTTTCATAATAGTCTCTTAAAATTGTCTGTATTTCTGTGGTTTTGGTTGTTATTTCTCTTCTCTCATTTGTGATTTTATTTATTTGGGTCCTTTCTCTTTTCTTTTTGATAAGTCTGCCTAAGGGTTTATCAATTTTATTAATTTTTTTTTCAAAGAGTCGGTTCCTGGTTTCATTGATCTCTTCTGTTTTTTTTTTTAGTTTCAATATCATTTATTTCTACTCTAATCTTTATTATTTCCTTTTGCTGACTTTAGGTTTCATTTGTTGTTCTTTGTCTAGCTCTTTTAGGTGTCAGGTTAGGTTGTTTATTTGAGATTTTTCTTGCTTCTGGAGAAAGGCCTGTATTGCTATATATTTCCCTCTTAGGACCACTTTTGCTGCATCCCAAAGGTTTTGGACCATCGTGTTTTCATTTTCATTTGTTTCCATGTATTTTTAAAATTTCTTCTTTAATTTCCTGGTTGACCCATTCATTGTTTAGTAGCACATTGTTTACCTCCAGGTATTTGTGGTCTTTCCAAATTTTCTTGGGATTGATTTCAAGTTTCATAGCATTGTGGTCAGAAAATATGCATGGTATGATCTCAGTCTTTTTGTACTTGTTAAGCCTGATTTGTGACCTAGTGTTTTATATATTTTGGAGAATGTCCTATATGCCCTTGAAAAGAATGTGTATTCTGCTGCTTTAAGATGAAATGTTCTAAATGTATCTGTTGAGTCCATCTGGTCTAGTGCATCATTCAGAGCCATTGTTTCCTTGTTGATTTTCTGCTTAGATGATCTCTTAAGTGGGTTGTTAAGGTCCCCTGCTGTTGTTATATTATTATCAATGAGTTTCTTTACATTTGTTATTAATTGATTTATGTATTTGGGTGCTCCCAATTTGGGGGCACAAATAGTTACGATTGTTAGATTTTCTTGTGGGATAGTTCCCTTTATTATGATATAGTGACTTTCTTCATCTCTTGTTACAGTCTTAGGTTTAAAATCTAGTTTGTCTGATATAAGTATTGCTAGTCCAGCTTTCTTTTGATGTCCATTTGCATGATAAATGTTCATTTATCCCCTTACTTCCCATCTTCAGGTGTCTTTAGGTCTAAAATGAGTCTCTTGTAGGCAGCATATAGATGGGTCTTGTTTTTTTTTTTATTCCATTCTGATATGTTATGTCTTTTGATTGGCGTGTTTAGTCCATTTAATTCAGAGTAATTATTGATAGATACGTATTTAGTGTCATTTTATTACTTGCTTTATGGTTGTTTCTGGAGATTTTCTCTGTTCCATTCTTGTCTTTGTCACTTTTGGTCTTTCCTTCCCAAAGAGTCCCCTTTAATATTTCTTGCAAGCCTGATTTAGTGGACATGAACTCCTATAGTTTTTGTTTGTCTGGGAAACTCTTTCTCTCTCCTTCTGTTCTGAATGATAGCTTTGCTGGATAGAGTGTTCCTGGCTGCAGATTCTTCCCATTCAGCACATTGAATATCTCATGCCATTCTCTTCTGGCTTGCTAAATTTCTGTGAAGAGATCTCCGGCTAGTTTTATGGGTCTTCTCTTATAAGTTAGGGACTTCTTTTGTCTCATTGTTTTTAGGATATTTTCTTTATCACTATATTCTGCAAATTTAACTGTAATATATCTTGGTGTTGGCCTGCTTTTGTTGATTTTGATGGGAGTTTTTTGTGCCTCCTGGATTTGGATGTCTGTCTTTTCCCAGATTAGCGAAGTTTTCAGCTATAATTTCCTCAAATAATCTTCCTTCCCCTTTTCTCTCTTTTCTTCTGGGAATCCTATGGTACAAATGTTATTACATTTGATGGAGTCACTGAGTTCTGTGAGTCTATTTTCATCATTCTTCTTTCTCTTTTTTGTTCGGCTTCATTATTTTCCATAATTCTATCTTCTATATCACTTATCCATTCCTCTACTTCCATGCTTGTGATCATTACATTCAGTTGGCTTTGAATCTCAGTTATTGTATTTTTCATTTCTGCCTGATTGTCTTTTAACTCTTTTATTTGTGTGGTAAGTGTCTCCCTGACATCTTCCATGCTCTTCTCAAGCCCAGAGAGCACCCTTATAATTGTTGTTTTAAATTCCCTATCAGACATATTACTTATATCTATTTTGATTAGATCTCTGGCTGTGACCTTTTCTTGTTCTTTCTTTTCTGTGTATTAGAAAAATCTAATGTCTTCTTCTGTGTACTAGAAAAGCCTGTTATGTTCCTGCTCCTGAGAGTAATGGCTTTATGAGGAAGAGGTCATATAGTGTCCAGGGCCTGGCACTTCAGGGAGTGTCTCTGGTATATGTTGCATGCACTATGCTGCTGTGATTTGATTGCTCAATCCCTCAGGTAAGTTAGCCGAGGTTCTTATCTGCAGGGGGCAGTATTTGGATGTTGGCCAGAGTGTGGCAAGTTTTAACTATGTGTGCTCTTGTCTGCTTGTTAAATGAGACCTGATGCTACTTCCAGTAGAACTGAAGCCTTGCAGAACTCTATGGTCAGTAGACATGGTGCGTGTAGGGGCTTGAGATGGTTTTCTGGGGGAGGGGCTGACCACATTGGTTCTTAGGCACCCTTGCCCGAGAAACACAGTACCAACAGAGCGCAAGGGAGTGGGATTTGGTGTAAGCAGGTTAGGCAGCTAGTGTTAGTGCTGTGCTATTTACTGAAGTTGACTTATGCTGGGGCGGGGAAAGAGCACAGCCAGCTCCTTTCTCCTCTGAGAGGGGAACCTCCCCCCTCTACTGGCTGCTCTCAGAGAAGCACTCCAGGAAGCATGAATAATTTCCCCTCTTGCATCCCAGGCATTTTTAGATCACTGTTTTCATGCTGTCTGTCTCTGAGTTGTTTGCCTGCCTGAAACAGTGCAGTGCACTTTTCGTTCTATCATAGCCAAGCATGCTGACTGTTAAAATTCCAAATTTTGGGGACCTGGTGTGGCAGGGACCAGAGCTGGTCTTCTGGGGGAGGATCTCACTGCACTGGGATGGATGAAGGTTTGACTGAGAAGGACAGTCACACCAGAATGCAGGGGTATGGGATTTGGGGCAAAGCAGACTAAACAGCCAGTGTCCAGGATAGCTGCCTTCAGCAGGTGTCTTTGCATCTATGCTGAGGGGTGGGGGAGTGAAATGGCACCCACTGGCCCCAGAGAGGCAATGCCACCTCTCGCAGATGAGCTCCAAGAAGAAAGAACAGTCTCTCTCTGTGCACGTTAGGTGATCCTCAGATTGTGCCATCTGCCCTGGGGTTGCTTATGTGCCTTCTTGGGCCCCAGGGGTTTATCCTAGGTAAGCCTACAGATCTCTAAAATCCAGTCTTTGATCCTCACTGGTTGAAAAAATTCACCAAAATCAGCTCCTTTCATGTTCCTAGCCAATGGCTTTGAAAAAGTGTTCTCCTTGTGCACCTCCCTGTGCACTCTACTCTCTCTTGCCTTTCTCCATGACCAGGGCTCCTTCCCCTCCACATCATCAATGATCTGTTTCTCCTCCAAACCACATCTCTGCACTGCGTACCTTTCTCAGTGTGGTCTCTTTCTAGTTGCGTAGTTTGTTCTGTAAGTCCTCAAGTTGATTTCTTGGGTGTTCAGAATGATTTGAGAGTTATCCAGCTGTGTTTGAGTGATGAAGCAAGCCTAGAGTCCTGCTACTACTCTGCCATCTTAGCTGTTGTGCAATTGTGAATTTATATCCACACCAATTCAAGTCACCTTCATCTCCCTTCTAGGCTATCATGTAGCCTCCTAACTTTTAACACTTCTTGTGCTTCCTTTTTTTGGACCACTGTTGTATATTCTTTATATAAAAGCCTGAGTAATCTTTTTCAAGAACAGAAATTGGGCCATTTGTCACTCACTTACTTTAAATTTCCAATGGCTTCTTGTACTTAGAATAGACTTTTTTACCATGGTCTTTCAAGGTTCAATATCAAGTAGCTCCATCTGTCTTTCTAATCTCAACACTCATGATGTTCCCCTTATTTGCTAAATTCAGTGACACTCATGTGCATTTGTTTAAGAAAATATTATTAAACATTAGTACATTCCTTTTTTAGGGTCTTGTTATAAAATCTGTTAAAAAATAAACACAAATAAATATATTTGTCCTGTGGAATTTACTTCCTGCATAGTTTCAAATGGTTAAGGGTTAATTTTGTTATATGAGTTTTACCTCAATAAAAAAAGAAAGAAAAAACAAGTAAAACAAATAGAAAACAAGGACAAATATGGTAGCTATTAATCCAAATATATCAATAATCACATTAAATGTGCCTGGATTAAATATACCAACTAAAAGATGGAAACTGTCGAAGTGGACAATGAAACTAGGTTCAACTACATGTTGTTTACAGAAAACCCAGTTTAAATATAAAGATGGAGAGATTAAAACTAAAAAGATGGTGAAATATATACTATCCTAACTCTAATAATAATAATAATAATAATAATATAGAAGATTAAAACTAAAGATATGGTGAGATATATACTATCCTAATGCTAATAATAATAATAATAATATAGAGTAGCTATATTAATTCCAGAACAAATCAGACTTCAGAACAAGGAAAATGAAGAGGGATAGAAGGAGCATTAGATATCAATAAATGAGTCAATTCTTTAAGAACACATAGCAATCCTTAATTTATATGCCTCTAGCAAAAGAGTGTCAAAACATATGAGGCAAAAACTGGTAGACTGCAAGGAGAAACAGATAAATCTATTATCACAAGTGAAAACTTCAACATTTCTCTATCAGAAATGGACAGATCCAGCAGGTAAAAATGAGTAAGGGTATAGTTGAACTGAACAACACCATCAATCAATTGAATCTAATTGACCATTATAAAATACTTCTTCCAACAAGTACAAAATGCCTACTCCTCTCAAGTGCACATGGAACATTCACCAAGATAGACCACATTTGGACCATAAAGCACACCTTAACAATTTTAAAATTTAGAAATGATACAACATGTGCTCTCAGAAGACAATGGAATTAAATTGAATATTAATTACCGATAGCTAGGAGCTGATGAATTCTAAAATTCTTGGAGATTAAACAGCATACTTTTAAATAACGTATGGATCAAAGAAGAAATCTCAAGGTAAATTTAAAAATATTTTAGACTAAATGAAAATAAAAATATGATTTACCAAATTTGTTTGATCTAACAAAAGCTGCGCTTAGAGGGAAATTTATAGCATTAAATATATATGAGAAAAATAAGACCTAAAATCTATAGTCTAAGTTTCTACTCCAGAAAATTGAAAAAGACAAGCAAATTAAATCCCAAGTAAGCAAAAGAAAATAAATTATAATAATTAGGGCAGAAACCAATGAAATTGATATCAAGAACTTACTAGAGAAAATCAACAAAACCAAAAGACATGACAAAATCAATAAAATTGGTGAACTTTTAACTATGCTTCATGAGAAAAAGAACACACAAATTATTTAAAATCATAAATGTAAGAAGAGCTAACACTACTGATCTCAGGGACAAAAAAAGAATAATAAATATTATGAATAACCTTATGCTCACAAATTTAATAATTTTGATGAAATGGACCAATTCCTTGAAAGATGCAGCCTACTAAAATTCAGACAAAGAGAAATAGGCTTATATCCACCAAATAAATTGAATCAATAACTAATAATGTTCCACAAAAAGAATGCACTAGGCACAAATAATTTCCCTGGTGAATTCTACCAAACATTTGTCAGATAAATGAATGGATTCTCTAAAATTTCTTCCAGAAAATAGAAGCAGAGGGAACACTTTCTAATTCATTTTATGTGGTCAGTATTACCAAAACCAAATAAAACATTCTAGGAGAAAAAAATTATAGATTAATATCTCTTGATGATCACTGAGAAATGTATAGAATTGTTGAATCATATTGTACACCTGAAACTAATATAATTATACTGAAATAAAAAATCTTTTGTGAATATAGAGGCAATAATCAAGAAAATATTACTAAGTTGATTCCAACAATGTGTAAAAGCAATAATATACAACAACCAAGTTAGATACAATCTGAGCATGCAAAGCTGGTTCAATTTTGAAAATCAAGTAATATAACCCACCACATCAACAGGCTAAAGAGAAAAAAAAAATCATCAATAGATGCGGAAAAAGTATTTGCCCAACTCTGTTAACATTTCACAGTAAAATCTCTCAGAAAACTAGGAAGAGAGTGGAACTTCCACAAGTTGACAAAGAATATTTAAAAAAACGTAAGCTAATATCATAGTTAATGGTAAGAAATTAGGCAAAAGGCAGAGTCTACTCTCACCACTTCTATTTATCTCCATACTAGAAATCCTAGCACAAAGAAAGAAAATGAAGTAAAAGTACATAATTTGGACAGAAAGAAGCAAAGCTGTCTTTGAATGAAGATGACGTGCTTAGTCTGTATAGAAAATCCTAAAAGTTCAACATGAGATCTCCTGAAATTAGTTGCCATTTACACCAACGTTGCAATACACAAGGCTAACATACAAAAGTCAATTGCTTTCTTATAAACCAACAATAAAAGGTGGAATTTGAAATTTAAAAAAAAAGTAGCTTTACACTGGTACACAAAAAAATGAGATACTTAATTTTAATTCTAACAAAATACGTAAAACCTATTGAAGAAAACTATAAAACTCTAATTTAAAAAATCAAAGAAATTGTAAATAAATGGAGAGATATTCCATGTCAATGGATAGGAAGACTCAATGTTGTTAAGACGTCAATTCTTCACAATTTGATATATAGATCCCAAGCAATGCAAGTCAAAATCCCAGCAAATTATTTTTTGGATATCGACAACTGATTTGAAAGTTTATTTGGAGAGTTAAAAGACCCAGAATAATCAATGCAATACTGAAGAAAATGAACAAAATCAGATGACTAGTGCTATCTGAACTAAACATTTACTGTAAATCTACAGTAATTAAGACGGTGTGGTAATAGAAAAAGAAGAGCTATGTTGATCAATGAAGCAGAATAGAAAGCCCAGAAATAGACTCACACAGACATGATCAACTAACCCTTGACAAAGGGCAAAGGCAATTCAATGGGAAAGGATCATCTTTTCAACAAATGGTGTTGGAACAAATGGGCACCAACATACAAAAAAAAAAAATGAATTTAGACACAGACCTTACTTACACTTTTCACAGGAAATAGCTATAGATATTAATGTATAATGTAAATTGTAACACTTCTAGAAAATAATATAAGAGAAAATTTCACTGAGCTTGGGTTAGCTGTTTCACAACACATGAAAGAAAACGTTGGTAAATTGGACTCAGTACAATTTAAAAACCTCTGTACTGGAGAAGTCATTGTTTGGGTTTTATTTTGTTTTGTTTTAAGGTTTTTTTCTTTTAAAGATTTTATTTATTTAACAGAGAAAGAGAGCACAAACAGGGGGAGCGGCAGGGAAAGGGAGAAGCAGGCTCCTGCTGAGCAGAGAGCCCGACACAGGGCTCAATACCAGAACTCTGGGATCATGATCTGAGCCAAAGGCAGACGCTTAACTGACTGAGCCACTGACACACCCTTGGAGAAGTCATTGTTGAGAAAATAGGTAAGCCATAGACTGGAGGCCATTAGCAAAATATATACGTGATAAAGGTCTTTATCCAAAACAGCCAAAAAACTCTTAAAAACTCAAAACTAAGAAAGCAATCAACCCAATTTTTAAAAATGGACAAAAGATCTGAACATCTCATCAAAAATAAACAGATGACAAATAATCATATGAAAAGATGCTTACCATATGTCACCAGAGAATAGCAAATTAAAATGAGGAGATACCTTTTCACACCTATTAGCCTGAAATCCAGAATACTGAGGATGCCAAATGCTAGCAGAGATCTGGGGCAACAAGAGCTCTTATCCTTTGCTGGTGGGAATATAAAATGGTAAAGTCTCTTTGAAAGACAGTTTGACAGTTTCTTACAAAGCTAAACATTCGCTTATCATATGATTTAGCAGTCCTGCTCCTTGATATTTACACAACTGATTGAGAATGTTTAGTGACAGAAAAACCTGCACAAGAATGTTTGTAACAGTTTTATTCATAATTGCCTAAAACTAAGCAATCGACATAGCATTCAATAGGTGAATGGATAGCTTAACTGTGGTACATCCATACAATAGAATATTATTCCAAAATTTTTTTTAAATGAACAGCAAACCACCGAAAGACATGGAGAAGCTTAAACACATATTGCTAAACCAAAGAAGTCAGTCTGAAAAGGCTACATACACACTGTAGATTTCAACATTATATTCTAGAATATCTAGATATTCAAACATATGATATTCTAGAATATAGAATATAGAACATATGATATTCTAGAATAGGCAAAACGAAACATGTAGTAAAAAGATCAGTGGCTACCAGTGGCTTGTGGAGCAGGAGAGAAAGCTGAATAGATGGGATACAGATGTTTATGGTGGTGCAACTGTTCTGTAAGATACTGTAATGGTATACACTTGACATGCATTTTTCAAACCCATAGATCTGTACAACAGGAAGAGTGAACCCTAACTAAGGACTTTAGTTAATAATTTATCAATATTGTTTCATTCATTCTAACAAATATACCACATTAATGCAAAATGTTAATTATAGGGAAAAATGCATGAGGAGTGGTGTAAGAGGAGTATATGGGGAATTTTTGTACTTCCTCTTCAATTTTCTGGAAACCTTAATGTACTCTAAAAATAAAGTCTATTAAAATACGAAAAGTTATGAAACATCAAATACATAAGAATATTTCGTGGAGCGCCTCGGTGGCTCAGTCAGGTAAGCATCCAGCTTTTGACATCTGCTCAGGTCATGATCGCAGGGTCCTGGGATTGAGCCCCTGCATTGGGCTCCTCATTCAAAGAAGAGTCTGCTTCTCTCTCTCTCTCTTCCTCTGTCCCTCCCCCTCACTCACACTCGTGCTCTCTCTCTCACACACAAATTGACAAATAAATCTTTAAAAAAATATAAAAAAATTTTAAAAGTATATTTTGTAAATATGTAAAATTAAAATGTATGTATGTGCTTCTGAGGGTATGTGTGTACATATGTTTACCTATATGTGCGTGATTCTAAAATAAGTAGTCATAGCTTAACACAATTGCTGGTTCATATTCTTTGTGTATTTGAGTTTTGTTTGTTCACACATATACACACACACAACACTCTTCATATGTGTATAGGTGCCCATATCTCTTCTGAAACATTATACTAACATATAATGTTCAGAATATACATGTGTCTAAATACACATGTATATACGTTTTTATATATGCTGCAACTTTTAAAAATTTATGTAAGGAAAATGGAGCCTGGACTGATTATCTGATCCTAATTGTCTATTTCTCTGATTTATGTTAATACCACACTTAAGGTTACAGTGGATTCATCATTTCAATCTAATGAATGATTAGGAAATGAGTAATTTCATCATTTGAATCTAATGAATGATTAGCTAATGAATGATTAGGAACACCAAATCTATCTTTATTTCTACCATTCTTCATTTTCTGTTTATTGTCCGTGTTTTGAATTTTCTGCCATTTGTCCTTTTTTGTAAACTGAAGAACTTTCGAAATTCTGATTATCAAATATGTTTTTGGAATTCTAGTTGAAATAAGTCTATATATATATATATATATGGATTTTAGTAATGTTGGCATTTTGATAATAAGTATTTCTGCCAAGAATATGGTATGCTTTTCTAATTTTTTCAGTTCTTGCTTATGTCCTTCAATAAAATGTGTTATTTTTTCATAGGTTCTTGTATTTTTATTGTTCCATTTATCTATGAGCAGTTCAGCATTGTTTTTAAAGCCTTTGTGAATAGAATTTTTTACATTTCATTTTTTTTAATTTTGAAAAAGTTACTGAATTTGAATATTTTCTTGTATTCAGCAAGATTAATGAATTCTACCATTAGTTAAATTCTAATCTTATCTAAAACCAGAGTTTTGTTCTTTTTGATAAATTATTACTTAATTGAAGAAGATTTTTCTATTCTAATATTTGTACCTATTTAAATATTTTTATTTTTAGTTTATTTGCTGGAGTTTCCAAAACAAAGCTACGTAATAATGGTAGGTAACCCTATCTTATACTAGATATTTAGATATGGCTATAAAATGTGTACTATTTAAACAAAATTTTCTTTGTTTTTGTCCATATAGATCTCTTCTCTGCCTTTTGGAGTTATTACTAGGAATGGATGCTGAATTTTATCTAATTTCCTTTTGACATTCATTATTTTAGATCTTAAGTAGTAAAATTTGTTGACAGATCTCGTTATTTCTAGTTTCAAAATTAAATGGGGGAACTTTACATTTCTTTCTATGGTGTAACATAATTGTTATGGATGAACTGTTATTTAAAGGTAAAGTATAAGTAAAATAAAGAGTTTGGAATGATGACTTTGAAGATAAGTCTTTTGTCAACATCCAGCCCAGGCCATGTGTCATAAGTACCGTAAATAAGAGATTAAACAGCTTTCACTTGATGGGGAACTCAACGAGAATGCTGTTTTAAGGGAAGACCTAGTTTCCAATTGTGATAAGAATGTGTATAGGACATTTAAGGAAAAAGCTGAAATGACATTTAGTATGAGTATTTCTGAGGGTACAGTGCAGAAGTTGGGATTGGGAGTTGTCCAAAGGCCATTACTTATGTTAAAGGTAAGTTTACAAATCCATCTCAAGTTCTTTCCATTTTGTCAAAGTACAAGAAACACATACAAATGCATGCGTTCACTGAAATATAATCCTGTGATTTACAACTCACATCATGCCTTTGCCAATAAGGTGAGGAAAGCTTGCTGTTTAGCTAGAGAGCTTCTTCACAATAATCTGCCCGTCAATGTTTAGCATGCAGTAAAGGAGCAAAAAGGAATAAAACTTCATTTCAGCATACTTGGGGTCCCCCAAGGTTCCTGGATGGTGGAAAGACAGTGCTTCTGCTAGCTGATCTCAGCAGAGACAGCAGGAGTGAAGAGCATGTTTCTACCTCATCTGATTGCCCCAAGGGGACATGCAAACATGCAATGGTTCTATTTTGTGATGCTAATTGGACATCACTGTTATTTTAACTATTCATCAATGGGTTTACCCTGATCAATCCTATTGACTTAAAATTCAAGCCTGTACTTTACAAATTTAATCTTATGAGCATGTGCTAATTTAGGCATAGTATTGGTGACCATTTTAAAAAAAAATTATTACTAAATACTGGAGGGGGGAATGCCCATTTCAATTCTTCTAGAGTTTTCTTAACTATGGTTTTGGTGGTGGTGAAAAGTTACAAGTTTGGTAAGGGAAAGGAAATCTCAAAATATGATACAAATAACAAAGATAAATGCATGGATGATTTTTTTATATTGGATGGTGAAGAATCATAATGGTGATGTGAAGCATGATAGGTTTAACTGATCATGAGATTAGAAGAATGATTAACCCCAGAAGTCTCTTGTGGATAGGAGTTCCTTAATCTCTAGATGCTTTAGGGATAATGTGAATAGAAATCTGATCTGTTTTGTGATCTAACTCAGAGAGGTGGCATGGGTCTGGGCAAGACATAAGGATGAATTATGATAATGGAACAGAAAGCAAGGGACAAAGGCATGAAGCACTGAGAAAGTAAGCTAAACACAGCGACCACAAGCACTCATGTATACAAATTTTCTGGCACCAGTATTTAAAACACCCCATTAAACTCTCAAAATATCCCAGTTCATAATTAAATATTGATCCCCTAATTAAGTGCTTATATAATATTTTATAATGAAGTTTCTTTTTCCCATAAAAGGAAAAATTAGAAGTATCTTAGACAACTTTCTTATGAGTAATTTTAATTGTATTAAATTCTATGCAGACCCTTGACATTTATTGTTCTCTTCTAATAGAAACAACATTACATTATCTGCTCTAAAACATTAATCTTTGAAACTTTATGTACTCGAACTGGTCTGTTGAAATATTTTGAGATTTGAATTTTTTCCCCTTGACCTGTCTATTTTAACAGTGAAGGGAGATGGTAAGAGTGTGATACCATGTTAAATCTGCAAACTTTGTAGTCAGAAAGAGTTAAGTTTTAATGGCAATTATACAACTTACTGGTTTTATGACATTTACCAAGTTACCCCTCTGAATCTTGCTGTCACTTTTGCCCCTTTATTAAGCTCTTCCTCAAATTACCCACTTAGAGTATGCCATCTATTTCCCTCTGGGAACCTGACTTTTTCCCTATGTGACTACAATAAATTTCAAAGACCTGCAAAATTTAATACTTGTCACTCTTACTCCTGGAAAAATACTAAATATTGGTTTTCTGTGCATTATACCTGTGAGTTAGATTTAGGAAAAGCATTTTGTAGAAGCCATGCATTTACATATTATTGCACATTAACATTGCATGTAACGATTCCTGAGCCCAATGATGTGATGTTCTTAGCAACATATATCCTTGGTGGCTTTCATCAGAGATTCAAAAGTGTGTTTGCTTCTTCCTGATTATGCTATGCATGTTGTACAGATTATTTACCCTAAGGGTGAACTGAAAGCATTAAAAAAAACTCATCTTGAAATTTCACTGAATTATTAAATGATAGTTGAATTATTGTGATAGCTGAACATGACTAAATTATTAACTAATAGCTAGGAGATGAATGGCTATTTTATTGGCTTAGCTATCGACTATGAGATCAAGTGATGTTTTTAACATAAAGACTATAATTTAAAAGAAAAGGCTATTTTGTGATAACTTTAAAATTCTTATTTTACTGAAGCTTTATTTCTTTCTACACTCATTTGGTTATTTCAGTATTCTAACACTTTAAATTCTATCGCTAAGCTTATCACTCTTTTTTTTTTAAAGATTTTATTTATTTATTTGACAGAGAGAGAGACAGCCAGCGAGAGAGGAACACAAGCAGGGGGAGTGGGAGAGGAAGAAGCAGGCTTCCAGCAGAGGAGCCTGATGTGGGGCTCGATCCTAGGACTCCAGGATCATGCCCTGAGCTGAAGGCAGACGCTTAACGACTGAGCCACTCAGGCGCCCCTAAGCTTATCACTCTTATGGACCTTACACTGATGTCTAATGTCTACAGCCAACTGTCTACTCAATATTTCCACCTGATTGACAGGTAAGCATCTCAGATTTTGAATAGCACATCAAACCTTTTATATAACCTCTAAAGCTTTTTCTTTCTAATGTCATTAAATAAGAACTTCATCATTCCACAAAAAAAATCCATCTCCTCCTATTTTCAAAATACTTCAAAAATAGAACCTCTTTTCTCTACGTTGCTGATGACATACCCTTGGACCAATCTCTCTTTCATAGATTTTTACTAGATTCCTAACTAAACCTTCTACTGTCACCCAAGCCTTCTTTTTCTACTGTGAACACAGCAATGACAGTTCTTGTGTTAACATTTGATCATGACGCTTGTTTGCTCAAAGCCCACCAACAGCTTCCCACCTGACTTTGAGTAGATGACAAACTTGAAGCCTTCACATGATCTGCTCTCCTATTCCTTTCTGATCTTGGCTCCTATGATTCAATTCCTTGCTCACTAACCTTCATCACACTTGTCTTCCTTAATGTTCCTGAGCTTGGCAGGCATGCTTCCATGATAGAACTGTTGTACATCCTTTTCTTGTGGCCAGGATTGCTCTTTCTCTGTATGTCCACATGGCTTCATGCCTTGCTGTTTCACATCCTCAGACCTTCATTCACATCACTTCAATGTGCCCTATTTGACTCCCCCTTTAAAAAGTTGCAAATACTCTCCATCCTCTCTATTTACTGTATTTCTTCCTATTTTGTTTATTTTTATAGTTTTTATCACTCCCTTTCCTATCCCGTATACTTTGTTAACACTACCCTTAAAAAAAAAGAACCTCCTTCCTATAAGACACTCTCAGACATTAAGATGCATTAAGATGTGGCAGGGATTGTTATTTTATTACTATCATATTCCCAATTTCTAGAAGATTGCTTGGCACTTTTCAAAACTCAGTAAATATGTGTTGAATGAATGAATAAATATAGAACATCAACTACAAAAATCCTAATAATAAACAACAACCTCAGCTTTTCATTCTTAATTCTAAGCAATTTGTTGTCTGCTTCCTAGTCTACTCTATAACCTAAATTTTAACCCAACCACATGAAATAATACTGTCTCTTGAAGGTTTTGGTAACAATCTTTTTTTTTTAAGCTGATAAGATTATCATAGCTAGGAGGTCATTGGCCTTGTAATTCTTGCCACTAATTAACAGTAAAATGCTGGGCCCACCTATTGGGAAAAGTTAGAACTGCCACTAATTCTGATAATAAATTATTCATAGTGGGTTCCTGTGCTCATCAGTAAGGGTATTTTGTCTGTCTACAAGTATAAGGATATGCTGTTCTTGACAGTTTTTACCACTTCAAAAAATGCAATCAGATAACTTGGAATAGCAGGGTAAAATTCATCTAGAAAATAGGGTTTCTAGCTCTCCAATTAAGATTGAAATCACAAAATCACATTGTTTTTGTGTTCATAGAGGTTCAGAAAATTATATTATTGAATGTTTATACAGTGGTATGAATTATATAACTTTAGTTTTCTTTGCCAGTCAACATCTTAGAGAAAATGTAGAAAATAATAACCAAATATGGCTATTACCAGTTGCTGGTATGTTCACTTATTTACAGAATTAGCTTACCATCCTTTTTGTTGGATTTCATTAGCTTCAACAATTTCTTTCTGGGGTCTAATGCTCCTATAATTTTAAGGATTTGTTTTAAAAGTGCACATCAAGACATTTCAAGTAGTTATGAATTAAGGAGATACTTCATGATGAGAAAATACCATCTGGGTACATACCATTAGCACACAGTGGACAACATGAGGTCAAGTTCAATGAATATGTATTTTCTCCATAGTACAAATGCCACATGATGCAGAAATAGATCTTTGCCTATCTGGATAAGGGAGAGAATAAACGAAACCAGACAAGTTCTTATAAATCACCCAATCTTCTTCTGTCATATGGGACAAAAATGAAGCCCAGTTAGAAAAAAAGATTTAATTTATTGAGAGCAAGACTGCATCATGTTAATATTACTAAGCCAAAAAAATTTACATATGAAATAATTCAGAAAATATTTGTGTAATTGACTATACAAAGTCACAAGTTAACAATCTAATAGAACTCTGAAATGACCTTTTACAGGCATAGTTAAGGCATCAGCTTAAAGATTGCGTCCTATGTATGTGCGTATAAGCCTATTACAAGGCTCTGTGTCCCTGTTAGCTAGACTGCATAAACCCAGAAACCAAGTGTTGGAGGAAGAAATGATCACTCCCACAATCCTTCTCTCTGTTCCCCTTATAGAATATGTGCTTCCCAAGCCTGTACATATTCAGGATCTCTATAATTGAATGTTTTGGTTCAGAAACATTCCTATTCCTAAACAAACCTATTCCTTGGGGAACAGAAAACACTTCTATAGTAGTATGAAGTTATAAAGATTGGCTTCTGTTTGGGATTCTCCTGCCAGAAGAGTTAGTAGGAAAAGAAGGGAGGTAGATATTTTTATTATCATGAGAATATAAGATTGCTTCTACCTAATCGGTGCAAGGAGCAGTTTGTTTTGAACTCAACAAATTCACCAGGATGCCCCTTTGTGTTCTTGCCTTGGCAACAGCCTCGTAAGGGAAATTGAAACAGTCAAAATCAGAGACCAAGGTGGTAACAGGAGCTCAATCCCTTCAGGAATGAAGGCCTGGTTTAACACACTTATCAAGTAACCAATTACTGCTAACCAACTAACGGAGGATAGTCAGAAGAAAGGCAGGTAGGGGCAAGGGGCCCTGTCCTAAGACGAAACGACCCTTAAAAGGAAAAAGACCCCATCCTGTTATTCTACACTACTTTGAAAGGAGCCCTCCACGCTTTCCCACATAAACAACTACCTGATAGGTAGATGAAAGCATGGACAAAAACCTGATTGGGCGACAGGTGCATGGAGGGTTAATCTAATTAAAACAGCCCACCAGAAATCTCATAAAAACCCTAGACTTAGAAACTCCACTGGCCACCCTCTCTGCACCCCTCCCTCTTCAGGAGCTTTGTACTATCACTCAATAAACTTTGCTTTGCGGCCCACCCCTGTTCGTCTAGTCTACCTCTTCGTTTTTTGAAGCAGCGTGACCAAGAACCACTGGGCACGAAAGGAAAAGAAATCCGGAAACACAATAGCAACAGGAGGGATCTACAACTTTTTCCAGTAACATTCCTGTTTTAACATTTTATTTGTTTATTTGGAAATTATGACGAACTCTGTTCGGGTTTCTGGGGCCAATTCCAATGTGTGTGGGGATTCCCTCCACCCCCATAACACCAAGCGATTTCGGGACACCGGCTGGGTATCAGAGAATTTAACGCAATACTGGCATTATCTACCCAGAGACAACATCAGATTCCACAGGTTATAGGTTCAGTCCTTTAAGACTGCTTTGCACTCCCACCTCAGATGCCAGTTACAAGTCCTAGACTGACTGCTACCTGTGCTGACCAACGAGCTATAGGCTAGAGGGTGCAACAACTTTCTCCTTAAGTTCAATTAATTTGCTAAAACAGATCACAGAACTCAGGGAAACACTTTTTTTTTTTTTTAAAGATTTTATTTATTTATTTATTTGACAGAGACAGACAGCCAGCGAGAGAGGGAACACAAGCAGGGGGAGTGGGAGAGGAAGAAGCAGGCTCATAGCAGAGGAGCCTGATGTGGGGCTCGATCCCAGAACGCTGGGATCACGCCCTGACCCGAAGGCAGACGTTTAACTGCTGTGCCACCCAGGCGCCCCCAGGGAAACACTTTTTAACTTAATGTTTACCAGTTTATTAAAGGATATGTTAAACAGCTAGATGAAAAGATACATAGCAAAGTATGGAGAAAGGGTATGGAACGTCTATGCTCTCGTTAGGTACACCACTCTTCCCACATAATCACATCTTCGCCAATCCAGATGCGATCTGATTCCAGTCCTTTTGGATTTTTATGGAGGCTTCAATACATAGTCGGGATTGACTAAGTAATTGGCTACAGACTGATTCAACCTCTAGTACCTCTTGGGGAGGAGCAGGTCTAGGGGATTGTTGGAGCTCAAACTTCCAATCCTCTAATCACAAATTTGATCCTCCAGGCAACTAGCTTCCGCCCTTGGGTGGGGTCCAAAGGCCACAATCATTAACATAACAAAGGACCCCTTAATCGCCCTGGTCAAAGGAAATTCCTAAGGTTTTAGGAGTTATGAGCTGGGAGTATTGGACAAAGACCAAATATGTATGAGAAATAAATTTTGGTCATCAAAATGACCAAGCATATATTTCTTATAAATTACAATATTGCACTAACCATCACCTTAAAGAATCAGTGATAGATAAAAGTGAATGAACTTAATGTGGGCAGTAAGTAGATCCGAAATGTGCAAAGGGTTCAGTGTAGCTGACAGTATCAATAGCAAGTGCTTTTTCTGTGTGCTCAGATCTAATGGCTTCTTACTGCAAACACCTTCAACAGATTGCCTCAGGGCTTTCTATGGCTGCCTGGACATATTCTGCATATGCTTGCAGAGAAGAAACTGCCATAAATGAATTGACAGTTAAATACTCCAGTTGTCTTCACAGCTTGTGTAAGGCAACCTATGTATTTTCTTTAGAGCTGCCCAGATGTTCCCATGGCAATTGAGCCCTACTTAACCACAGCAGTAATCTGATTCCTAATGCATCCTGCATGGATGTCCTTCCCTTCCCTGTTTCACCTCTCTATTCCTCTACTGGTGTTTTCTAGGACCACTTTCCTAAGAAGCTACTCTAATAATCAAATGCTTTTCTCAGTATCTGCAATTGGAAATATCCAACCTAAGACCTATTGTATGTCAGAGAAGCAAAAACACCAGGATTGCGTAAGAAGTGTTTGAGGCATTGTGGAGGATTGCTATTTTAAATAATTTTCTTGGGAAAAGCTTAATTGACAAACTGATATTTAAGCAAAGATCTGAGGGAAGCTGTCAATGCCCAAAGGAAGAATATGGTGGGTAGGGGATACAGCAAAAATCATGAGACTGGAATATTTCCAGCATTTATCAAAATATTTAGGTGGCTATAGACTCTGAAATAGAATAAGAGAAAAATAGAATAGTAGGACATGAAATTAAAAGGAGGTGAGACAGTGATAAGATTGGAGAGACTAGAGTCTCCTAGTTCACTGTAAACTCTGCTTTTTACTCTGAAAAGGAAGAGATACTATAGGAGGGGTTTTGATGATTTGATCTGTCTTAGACTTTTAAAGTATTCTTTTGGCTTTTGTGTGAAGAATGGACTTTATTATTGTGCCAAAGATAAAACGGAAAGAAAGTTATTACTGATTCAGAAGTTTGGGACCAGAATAACACTAACTTCAGTGTTTTGGACCAGAATAACTAAAAGAAGACAGAGATAGAGGGTATAAGGAGAAGAGCAGGTTTTGCAAAGAGGGGGTTTGGAGTTCCCTTTGGATTTGTTAAATTTGAGTTGCTCATTAGACATCTAAGAGAAGATGTAAGTAGATAGTTTTATAGGAATATGGAGTTCCAGAGAAATGTCTGTACTGGAAATATTAATTTGAAGTTATCAGTAAATAGTCATCAGGACACATTATCTTTATTTTCTATGTACCAAATGTTAAATAATACAATGTTTATAAAGGTTATGATTAAAATTTAAACGTTCCTTTATTTGTTTTATGCTGTCCTTTAATTCAATACTGATTATTGATTGGGACTCCAAGGAGGTAATTAGAGGATAAAATTAACCACTTTTTAATGGACACAAATCAGATATGTCATCAGAATAATAAGAGATAAGTTGATTGAAAAGGTTAAAGTTTATTGAAGGGGTAATATTTTTGATTAGCTAAAAAGGAATAAATGGAAAAGTAAGGGATAACTGAACATGACATGATGTGTAGTTCCAAAGTAAATGTTATCTAAATTAAGGAGAAGATCACCAGAGGAAAAGTCAAAACAATCCCAGCAACACCTTCTAAATAACCACAAAATTCCAGTGGGAATTCATCATGTTATCCTGTCAAGTGGAGAGTATCTCATTGTATTTCGACAAGTTCTTAGTCCTGTGATTTCAAGTGTTTCTGAAGGGACACTCTCATGGTGATGTAAATATACAGAAAGATTCGGTACATCCACGAGGGAGTGGAGAGTTCACTATATAAGAATCTATTGCGGATCGGAGTGATTTGGTTAAGTCATTCTATCCAACCTACTCATTGGGCAAGTTTTATTCAGTGTTAAGAAAGGTGATCTAAACACTTTAAAAGTGGTTCAAGATGTATGTTATTCCAATATGTGAGAAGCATCTTTTCCAGTGGCAGGGACCACTGCAGCCCAGGACTCTGCTGCATGACTCAGATGACTGCAGCTACTCCTGACCCATTGGTACCTTTAAAGTTCAGGGTTTGAACTGTAGGAGACTTCTAATTTAGGAATGATCTCATGCTCAATTTATATCAACATCACAGAAGCAACACAATGAGAAGCTAATAGAGTAGTATCAGGCTTCAATCAGAAGAATTGTTTAAATAGACCCCTTGAGTTTGCCTGCTGTGTGATTCTAAGATACTGGCTCTTTTCTGGTCCTTAGTCTCTGAAGGCAGGAGATAGATTCTGTAAGGGGAGAGACATTACTAGGGACATGATTATTCAGATATTGTTCTGTTCTTTCTCTGCTTATATCTTATCCATGGAGAAAATTGTGGAATAAGGGAGAGAAGTTTACTGTGGCTAGTCATGTTGACTTTTAAGGCTCCTGGGCTCATAGGTATATTCCCAAAGTTGGCTTTTAGCTCCATTTCTTCTCTATTTGTCCATCACAATGACCCCATGGTGGCTATATTCTCTTGTCAACTACAAACAACAGGGTAGAGACATGGGTAGATTTTTTTTTTTTTTTAAGATTTTATTTATTTATTTGACAGAGATAGAGACAGCCAGCGAGAGAGGGAACACAAGCAGGGGGAGTGGGAAAGGAAGAGGCAGGCTCATAGCGGAGGAGCCTGATGTGGGGCTCGATCCCAGAACGCCGGGATCACGCCCTGAGCAGAAGGCAGACGCTTAACCGCTGTGCCACCCAGGTGCCCCAGATTTTTTTAACCAAATATTTTACTTTCTCGTAAGACAAATTTGTTCTAATATATGTTTGGGGAATAATTGTTCATGTAAGATATACATTTTTCTCTATCTCACAGACTTCCAAATTTCTCACTGAGTGATGATTTTCTCATTTTCAGTAGGAAGGACAGCATTAGACCTGCCACCAACTCTGGGGTATACAAAAAAAAAAAAAAAAGACTACGTCACCACAACTGTCCCAATTTTCAAGTAAACACATAGGTCTTGGTGGAAAAGTGTCAAGAAAAAGCATGCTTGCATTTCGTGGGAATTTAATTTGTAATGCCAGAGCTAAACAAATGAATACATATATATAATTAATAATTTATTAATATAAAAATACTTTTGTATTATTTAGAGAACTTAACTGAAGTTTAAAACTCACTGAGGTAAGTGTGCCAACTTATCATTTTCATTGGTTTTTCATGACATTTAAGTAAAAGGTCTTAATATTTTAATATGAGGAGATAAGTACTCTGTAATATAGATTTATAGCCATAAACTTTAAGAAACCATCAGAAAAACCACCTAATAAAAATCTTAACCTTTGATACACTGGATGGCCATGTTTCAAGAGAATGGGCACACTTTGATCATCTCCCAGGTCTAAAAAGAAAGTTCTCATAATCATTACTATGTAGGATAGACTCTTCTGAATTTCCTGCTTCTTGTAGTGTAATACCTTGGATTTGCTAAACCAAGTCCAGGTGGAGACAGGATTATTTTTAGGGCTACTAAATTAAGTTGCATAAATTGGAAGAGTAAATCTGATATGTGTCACTCTGCTTTATTTTATTTTCCAAAAAAAAGAGAGTTTATGCCAGTATTACTTCATAATCAATACATTCTTATCTGCATTTATGAAAACGGGAAACAAGATTTTTGTGTTTCTCTGAAATTTTTGTCATTTGCAACTTCCTTCCTTCACTTGCAGCTGTATCATTAATTAAATTAGTCAAAAACTTTTATTACTATATAGTTGTTGAGGTATAGAAATGCCTAGAAATGTCCATATGCCACCAAGCATATCATATTTTAGTACTGATTCTTATTTTACCATTTCTATGATACATTGACATATTTAATTATTATGCATTTGTTTTAAGTGCTCCTCCCCAATCCTCACTGAAACATCTATGGTGCAATTAAATAATAATAATAATAATAATAATAATAATAATAATAATAAATGTGTGTTCATTATAGAAAATATGGAAAATACCACATAGAGAAGGTCTGTTTGTTTTTATTGTTGTTGTTTGACTTGTGTTTATTTTTTAAAAGCCACAATCCCACACCATAAACATTTTGGTACTTTTCTTTCCCAGTTTTTTTTTTTTTTATATAGTCCTCACATTATTTAATTGTATTTCAGAAGGCACATACTGAGGTGGCATCTGTGATACTATGATTCCTTCAATGGACATGTATCTACTCCCTTTTCCTTTGAGGAAAAAAGGAGTTAGAATTGCACCACTCATAGATCCAAGACACAGATTAAGCCAGTTAGAGACTTTCCTTAGCAAAAGCCCTTTCCTTTGTGAATGTAGACATATTCATATGCTACCACAAAAATGTTGGTGCCATGAGTCCTACTGTGTATAGAATTGTGTCTGTAGAAGGAGTGAGTGAAGCCAACATTCAAAAAGAAGGCAAGATAAGAGATAGAAAAATTAGAAGGTCCAGGATCCTGGTTATAATCTTTGTGTTCCCCCATGATATCATGGATTTTGCTCTTAAGAGTTTTGATTTTCTTTCTATGATTAACTCTAAAATTTACCAATCATATCATGCTAGTTGATTTGAATCTCTCACTTTTATCCAAATGAATTCTGACCAATAAAAATACCACATACACAAATAGCATTCTGGCTTTTAATCCAAGTACAAACTATGCCTGATCACTTTTAGCTTCTAAGTTCAATTGATATGAAGAGTGTTCAAGATTAGGCTGTTGGTCTAAGCATTATATGTATTTCCCTTCTTATTAAAATAAATTAATATCTGTATAATATTACCAATGTGGTTGTATCATAGCTTAATTGATCTTCTCCATATTGTGAGACAAATTTTACCAGTTAGAAATAATAGTGAAGGGGTGCCTGGGTGGCACAGTGGTTAAGCGTCTGCCTTCGGCTCAGGGCGTGATCCCGGCGATTCGGGATCGAGCCCCACATCAGGCTCTTCCGCTATGAGCCTGCTTCTTCCTCTCCCACTCCCCCTGCTTGTGTTCCCTTTCTCGCTGGCTGTCTCTATCTCTGTCGAATAAATGAACAAAATCTTTAAAAAAAAAAAAAAAGAAATAATAGTGAAACAGACATTTACTCATATTTTTATATTTTTATTTACATATTTTAGGTTAATATCATTTGATAGATTCCCAAAGGTGGGATTAATGCATCAAAAGGAATAAACATTTTAATAGTTTTAAATTCCTATTGACAAATTGCTTTCCAAAATGAACGAACTGATTTATTCTTCAACTAGAACTGTTTTAACCATTAAGTAGTGTTACTTTTTCAATATTTCTAATTTAGAAAGTAAAACATAATGTCATTGAGGTTTTAATTTGTGTTTATTTGATTAGTGGTAAGATTAACTATCTTGATATATGTTATGCTATTTAATATACCTGACCTATTTGTATGAAATCAAATACATCATTAATGAGAAAAACTGTTCCTATATTCACTTTGTGTGGATAATACAAATCAGTAGTTACCTAGGGCTTTAAGACTTGTATATTAAAAATACCAAAGTTATTTCCTTTGTTAACGGCACCAAAATTTTGGACCTGTATTAAAATATTGGTGACAGGGAATCATCATGCAAATTTTATAAGCATAATACCTATGCTGGAGCTTTTTACTGAAAATGCATTGTTATGACATATGTAGATTAACCATAGTGGTTATTTATTCAACAGTGAACAGAACACACGTATTTCAGAGCTCTCTCCATTATCATGGGCATCTTAGTACTAAGAAAAGCATCGCTCCCAGTAGCAGGTTTTAAAAAAATCACTCTCTCTCCAAACAGCAGCGTGACTTTTGACACTTTCAGGCAGATTAAGAATTGAAGTCACAGTGGGCAGCCATAAGAGCCTAAACACACTGAGCAATGGGTCTCTCCATTGGTGGGAGGAAATTAGTGGCTAAAGCCCTTAAAACCATGGATCAATGGTGGTGATGTGCTACAGGGAATCTATGAACAAGCTTCTTTCTTCTCTATCTCACAGGGGGCATCAGTAGAGAGTGATTCGTTGAAGTCAATAGAGACCATTGTGAAAGTAGTGTGTATGTGTGGATTTAAACTGACCTGAGATATAGCTAAAAGGAAAATAAAATACGTGTCTAAGGCTGTCATAATTACTTCCTATATCGTTGGTCAAAAAATCTTCTCAGACATCTAACAAAATGAAAATAACAAAAAATCCACAAATGTGCAAAATCATATTTTTTTATTTCTGAAATGATCTGGTTGTAAAATAATTTCATTTCAAGAATAATAGAGAAGACATATGCTCTCTCTTCTGACTTGATGGAAAATGACAGTCTCCAGTTCAGTGTAATTGACATAGTATGCATGATGATATACTAGAATGCCCAAAGCATGGAAACAAATATGCAGCTGAATTCAGGTCCAGATTGGCTACATTAAAATTTATTACAGGTTGGAAGCTTCCATTCTGCTGATAAATAGGTTACCTTGGAATTTTCCTATCTATTTTTCTCTTAACTGAAGTTATCCTCTTTGTACCTCCTAGTTTTTATGGACAAAAATAAGAACAATACAGAATTGCTATTGTGTTGAAGACTATGTAAGAGGGAACGCTGGTGATCAATAAAGATGAGACAGAAGCTTCACTGAATTGTTCCTGACCACTCTGTCCCAGCTCCTTCAGCAGATACCTCGATGAGTGGCCATCACTTGTAGATATATGTGCTTTTACTGCTAAATCTTGATCTGTTGGTTTCGAACATTATCTTTTGACTTCCAGTAATGAGAAAATTGTATTTTCTTATACTATCCCTTTCCCTCATTCTTCATAAACACTGATACACCTGTTTCTAGTTAAGTCACTAATCAGTGATGACTTGATTGTGATCATGTGAATGTTGTCTTCTGAAGAGCCAGAGGATATAATACAATTACCTTTCTTTATGGTATAGGTTTATGTTTCTCCTTGAAACCATAATTACCTTTCCGTCTTTCCCAAGTTAATTGTCTAATTCTTCATTAGCAAATCTTTTAAAATGTCTTGTTATACTTATCTCTTCTATTTTTGTACTTTAGGTTCTTGCCTCTAAAAATTCAAGGTTCTCTTGCTCCAAACTGGACCGATTTTTCCCTAGATCTGCTCAATGCTGTCATTTCAGGCTTATTTTTGGACATGGACATGGAATTGGATGTTGACAATCTATATTAGGAAGTTCCAAGTACGTATGATTGTTATTGCTCTTTAGATGACGTATATAGAAACATTTAAGATATTTCATTTATTTGTGTTTTAAATTTCACAATAGTGTTCAAGTTTGTTTTGTTTTGTTTTGAATTTTCCTGTGTGCTTGTTGTAATCCTTCTCTCTAAAGATGTGTGTCTTTCCAGGTGCCTGGCTGGTCAGTCAATAGAAGATGCAACTCTTAGTCTTGGGGTTGTGAGTTCAAGTACATGATGGGTACAGAAATTACTTAAAAATAAAATATATATGTATATATTTATTTATTTAAAAATAAATAAAAGTAAATAAAGATGTGTGGCTTTCAATTGTGAGACCTCAAGTTGTATTATTTCTTTGGTAATTTTCTCTCCCACATCTTGCTGTTTTCACTTAGTAGGAGTTCCTAATACTGTGGTGTTAAGTATTTGGATTAATGTTCTGCTCTGGTATCTATTCTTTCATAATTTTGTACTTTTTGTTCTAATTTCTAAGAGAATTTATTGGTTTCCTCTCTCAGTAAAATAATTCCAAATCTTTTCCTTTTTTTTCATTTCATCAGTCATAGATTACATTTCCAAGAGCTAGTTCTTGTTCTCTGATTCTGGATGTTCTATTCTGGATGCAATATCTTCTCCCATCCTTATATCCAAAAATACACTTTTTTTTTCTTTTAGTAGTCCACCTAGTTTCATCCTCCTATAAAATTACATTTTCTGTTTGTTTGGTGGTCTCTCTACTTCATATTGGAGGTTTTTCTTAAATGTCACATATTTTTTGGCTATGTTTAAAGATTGGGTGTTTATGTGAGTAGGTGTGGCATGTTAAAGAAATTTGCTTTAATATAATTGAGTAAGGTCTTGGATATTCTTTAGAGGATTGTCAAACAAAGAAGTGTTTCCTCATACTCTTTTAAGTTTATCTAGAAAAGAAACTTTAGAACTTCTGCCTAAGGAGGTATATCACCTGACAGTAGGGAAAAGTGTTGGAGTATCTTCCATGTACAGATTTAATCTTAATCCCTCTATTTTTAATCCTGCGTTTTTTCTGGACTCTATCGTAGTAAGTATGATAGTAAGTAACAAACTTACTTATTTATCATAGTTGGTATGATGTAAGTAACAAACTTCAGAGTTTGGTTTTTTTTTGTGTGTTTTTGGAGGGGAGGTGTGAAGGGGGGGTGTCGGGTTTGTTCCTTCTTAGTAATTCCCTCTAAGCTGTGTAGTTACTTTTATCCAACTATTTCAACTTCCTTTTTTCTCTTTACTTTTCATACTCCAGAAGCATATTGAAGTCTATTTTATACACTCCCACTCTTATGTTGTTCATTGATTTGGATTTAGGTCTTTTTATTCCTTTAAATTCATTATAGTAGTTTTTCTGGAGGGATAAAAGAGGTGCATTTGTAGTCAATATACCATCTTATATTAGAAGTCCTTCCTTGTACATTTTCCCCCCCTTCTAAGTTACCTTTATAATCAAAGAATGAAGTGAGAATGGGTTAAACTTTAACAAAGGTAACCATGGGAAAGGACAACTTAATCTAGAACCTTGCAAAGTTTATTGTCTAAGCATTGTCTTTTATTTAAGTAGCTTAATGTCCTGGTACTCATAAACCCTTTCACTTTTCCAAAGAATCATCGTGTTATTTTGTGTCTTTGTGCTTTCTGCTCCAATTACCTCCTACTTACTCTTCAAGATGTAGCGTATATAGTACCTCTTAGAAAACCTTCTGATTCTCAGAATGTATTAAATAATCTTCCCTGGTGATCCAATTGCCTGCGGTTTTTATTTTACTTAGCTTTATATGAATTCATCTGTTTCACCAACTATATTGAAATCCATATCTTATTTGTATCTTACCAGCACCTAACACAGCTTCCAACCAGAAGTAAAAATAGGAGTAGGTACTTTTAAATATTTATCAAATTGACAAATGAACAAAATAACTGCCTTTTGTAAGTATGTTTTCAACATAAGCCAGCAGTATAATATAGTTGGCAGAAATGTTATTGCAGTCTGAAGTTGAATTAAAGAAAAACAATGTTTGTTAAAAAAAAAAAGACAAGTTTTGTTATAGGCCCATCATATTTTAAAAATTGTACATACTCCTGAAAATTACATTTTAATAGATATATTAAGAAATAAAATTATAGTATGATAGGAAATGGGAAAGCATGATACATAGGGGCCTGAAAACCATCTTGATGGAACAGCAGTTGAAGGAAATAGAAATTTTTCATCTCATATTTTAAAAGCTCTAGGACATGATGGATATTCCTAAATATGTGAAGAGTTGTGGTATGATTGTAGAATTAAATTTTTTTCTGAGTTTAACTCCAATGAAAAATCTAGATGAATGAGTAGTAGAATTTTGGTTCAATATGAGGAAGGACTCCCCAACCAGAACACATTGCTTATGAGGAAATGGCTTTCTCCTTCATGAGAGGTTCCAAACTGATTGACCACATCTCTGGAATGTTTTAGGGAGTTTTTCTGCATAAGATCAGAAGCTGGACTATAGGACCTCTAAAGAGCCCTCCAATATCAAGTGTTTGGACTTTTACAGCGGAATAAAAGGGCTTAGCAGAATAAAGATGTCATCCAAACAGCAGAATTAGTGAATCATGAATTGGAAGCTGTTTATATACAAAGTATAGATGGTAAAATTAAAATTATAGTATTCAGAAAAACTTTGTGGTCAAAACAATAGCAAAATTAAAATTGAAAGAAAGCTTTTGACCTATTACTTCATTTTATGTAACCCATAATGTATTTTTTGCTCACAATTGTTATAATTTCATTGATATATCACTAACAAATATAGGTATTCTCAATTTTGTCAGGTGATTAAGAGCTTTAAAAGCTGGAAGACTTAAATAAATGAATTACCAAATTAAATAACTTTCATAAACCTGCACAGATAATGAATTAATTATAATACTTAGACTTTATATGCTTGCTTTAACATGTAGCGTTCATATGGCTGACATAATGTATAATAGTTAAAATTATTGCATCTTAATATGGAGGCAAAACTGCATGATAAAAGGATAATGATTCTGAGTAATTTCCATTTACAATCTTCTAAATCTATGGAAGACAAGTACCAACTACGTATTTTCTTTTACAATCACAGAGGAAAAGATACTACCTACTTTGCATTCATTATTGGATCTTAATCTGATTAAGAACACTCTCCTGCTTGTTTGTACTAGAAGAGTGGGCTGTTTACGCCTCTCCCAAGTTACTAACAAAATTGAACCACTCTTCTTTCGATTGTCCCTGAAAACATTTATCAAAAATATGCCGCGATCTATTAAATTGTTTCTGTTACTTCAAAATATAAAGGTAGAAGTTTCTAAATTCAATTTAAATTATTCATTTCACTTAGGATATACTTGGTATTTTAGTTTCTCTTGTAATTGTATGTGAGTAATCTGTGTGTATTTGACATTTGGATTTTCTTTTGATGACCCATATACTGAGTTCTGCATCTAAAGAACATTTGGCAGAAAAGGCTTCTCTCTGAATTTTGATTTTTGTAGATAAGAATCTGCACAAATCCCACAAGGTTACTATGCAGAGGCAGATGTTTGCTATAAACTACAGTTCAATCCTATGCCCTGCCACTGTCTACTTTCCCTTCCATATATCATCACCAAAAAATAACAAGATAATAGAAAACAAGTTTTGATTTCAGAATGATTTTGGTTGATGATGATGAATGAAGCAGAATAGACAGCTTGATTTTCATAAGTTAAATTGAACTTGCAGTGCCAAATGCAGCAACAACAGCAAAAAAGATTAGCAGACATGACAAGGGAAAAGAGAAGAATTTATGTGCAAACACAAAATGTCATTTGAAAAAAAAAAAGGTGTTATGAAAATGTACAAATGCATAGTTACTGAAATGCTGGCAGGAAAAAAAAAAAACCCTGAAAATACATTATCCAATGTTGGAAGCAATTGTTAAGAAGAATCAGGGCCAAGTAAACAGAGCAATGTGGTTTCAGGAAATAACTTTGTTTTATTTGGACTATCCAAGAAACCATACTCAGATTCTTTGGCATACAATGCAAGTAATTAGAAGGAACTACAATCTACCTACTATCCAAAGGAGAAAATGGTCTAGGTGGCAGCAGTGAATACTTCAGCTAATAAAAAGAACATTCCCCATCATTCACTTACCACCTTTTATGAAGTAAACAGTTCTAACTGGGACACTGTCTTGAGGTTACACTGTGAAGAGTAAGATAATAATGTTTCACCATTAATAGATCCAAAAAATTTGTGATAATAATCTCTTCCTCTGGTTTGTGGTTTCTTAAGGGGCAAACTGAAAAATTCATCAAAATGACTTTTAAATGCAGATTTTAACCTAAAGATCCTTCACATTTTGCTGTATTAATAGAATTGTTTAGTATTGTTAACAGAAACGAGTGACCAAAGACACTTAAATCAGTCTCATATTATTGTATATAATGCATTTCTGGGGATGTCTTTTAAAAAGTTAAAAAAAAAAGCATTGGATTCAGATGTCTAAAGTGAGGGGAGGGACATTTGAGAAAGGCGAAAATGTAAAAATTTAATTAATTAAGAAGCCTAAATAAAGTTTAGGGAAATTATTTTTTTTAAATACCTTTTTTTGCAAAAATATAAGTTTTCTTCAAAATAAGAAAACATGAGTTGACTCTTGTTCTTGATCATAAAAGAGTAATTATTTGGTAATGCAATCTTCCTCAAACTGTAAACTGTAAAACTGGACCAAATATATACAATTGCTGTCAGAGTTTGGATAACAAACAGCATTGGACTGTGCTTCCTGAAACAAGGGAAACATGAGATTAGCACCACAATTCACTAGAGTCTCTGGTTAGTGGCACTTTCTGGATCACAGCACAGTGAGAACTCAGGATCACAGTGGCCTTTCTGAGTGGAGGAGGCTGAGATCATATTTTTGGTGACTGCAGAGGCTGCTAGAGTTTGAAGGGCAGGGAGTGGGAGAGAAGGGAATGCATATGAAAGATTACAGTGATCTGCATAAAGCCTGTTTGGAAGAATACTAAGCTGAGCATGCACAGGTCAAGACTTCATAAGACTTGGCAGAGAAGTGCTGCTAGGATTAATAAGGGAAGCAGACATATTGGAGATCACACAGTGCTGAGAGACATAATTTGGACCAGCCAGAAAAGAGACTCTGCTAAGGCCTTAGGCACTGAGTAGACATCCCTGAAAACTCATGCTTTAGGAGATATGTCTAACAGAAATTAAAAATATGCTGCAAAAAAAAAAAAAGCGATAATCTGCCAGTAAGTTAACCACTCATCAAAACAAAAAGCACCATTCTAAACAAACAAACAAACAAACAAACAAATACTGTAGACCACTGAAAATGTGAGATATATGATATTTAGCATAAAATTTTAAAAATTACTAGATGTGCAGAGAAGCAGAAATGTGATTTGCCCAGGGGAAAAGAAGAATCAATTGAAACTGAAACCAAGATGATCTAGATGTTGAAATGAATAGAAAAAGAGAAATTTAAAAAATTTACATGGACTAAAAAGAAAACATACTACAAATAAAAGCTGGATATTATATATTAATAGCAAATAAAACAGACTTTAAGGAAAAAGACATTACTAGAAATAATGAAGAAATTTTTTAAATCAACGAGACCTAACAGGCACCTACAGAACACTTAACCTGAAAATAGGAGAATACTCATTATCTTCAAGTATACATAAAACATTTTCTAGGATAGACCATATGCTAGGTCATAAAACCAACCTCAACAAATTTAAAAGAACTGAAATCATACAAAGTTTGTTCTGTACCCCCAACGAAAGGAAATTAGAAATAAATAACTAAAAGAAAATTGAGGAATTTACAAAAAGATAGAAAATAAACTACAGATTCCTAAGTAGTCAATGAGTGAAAAAAAATCATAAAGGAAACTAGAAACAATTTTGAAATGAAGGAAAATGAAGATACAACGTATCAAAACCTACAGGATACAGAGAAAAACAGTGCTTAGAGAAAGACCTTAAATGAAGAACCTAAACTTCTACCTTAACACATTGGAAAAAGAGTAGCAAACTAAACTCCAAGCAGAAGGAAGGAAATAATAAAGATTAGAGTAGAAATTAATGACTTGGAAAATAGAAAAGCAATAGAGAAAATCAATGAAACCAAAAGTTTGTTTTTTGAAAAGTGTAACTAGATTGACAAATCTTCAGGTACACTGATCAGAAAAAAGGGGGTGGGGGGAGAAAACTCAAATGATAAAATCAAGAATAAAAGAAGGGATAATGTTACTGACCTTACAGAAATAAAAAGGTGATTATAATGGAATACTATGAGCAACTATAGGCCAAAAAATCAGATGTGGATAATGTGAACAGATTCCTAGAAAGAAAAGAAAAACTACTTAACCAGACTAAAGGAGAAATAGAAAATCTGCATAGACCTATAATAAGAGATTGAATTATTATTTTAAACACCCCCCCAAAAAAGTCCAAACCCAAATTTCTTCACTGATGAATTCTGCCAAAAATCTAAAAATAAATTAACATCAATATTCTCAAGCTCTTTTAAAAGTAAATAGAATGCAATACTTTTCAACTCATTCTATCAAGCAAGGATTTCCCTGGTGCCAAAATCAGCCAAAAATACCTGAAGACTAATCTCTTTTATGAATATAGATTCAAAAATATTCAATAAAGAAAAAGTAGACCAAACTAATGTCTTTATTTATACACACTATTAAAAATAATTATACATCCAGAACCAAGTAGGATTTATCCCAGGAATGAAAGGTTGGTTTAAAATACGAACATCAAGGTAGTATACCCTTACAATAGAATAAAGGAGAAAGACACATGGTTATACAAATAGATGCAGAAAAAGCATTTGACAGGGGCGCCTGGGTGGCTCAGTCGTTAAGCGTCTGCCTTCGGCTCAGGGCGTGATCCCGGCGTTATGGGATCGAGCCCCACATCAGGCTCCTCTGCTAGGAGCCTGCTTCTTCCTCTCGCACTCCCCCTGCTTGTGTTCCCTCTCTCGCTGGCTGTCTCTCTCTCTGTCAAATGAATAAATAAAATCTTAAAAAAAAAAAAAAGAAAAGAAAAAGCATTTGACAAAATTCAAGAAACTTCCACGATAAAAACGCAACAAACTAGGAAAATAAGGGAACTTAATATTTCTTTATCATCAGATAAATCATTATTTGTATTTCTTTATCAACCTGTTACATCTATAAAAATCTCACTTCTAACATCACACTCAACAATAAAAGAAATAATGCTTTCTTCTTAAGATCAGGAATAAGAGAAGATTGTGTGCTCTGACCACTTCTGGTCATTATTATATTGGAGGCTCTAACCAGGGCATTCATCGAAAGAAAGAAAGAAAGAAAGAAAGAAAGAAAGAAAGAAAGAAAGAAAGAAAGAAAGAAAGAAAGAAAGAAAGAAAACACAAAAGACAACCAGATTAGAAGGGAAGAATTAAAACTGTCTCAATTTGTAGATTACATAATCTTGAATACAGAAAATCCTTTAAAAATTCACTAAAAACTGGGGCTCCTGGGTGGCTCAGTTGGTTAAGCATCGCTCAGGTCATGGTCTGGCGTCCTGGAGTAAAGTCCCTTATTGAGCATCGTGCTCAGTGGGGAGTCTGCTTCTGCCTCTCCCTCTGCTCTTCCCCACTGCTCATGCTCTTTCTCATGCTCTCTCTCTCTCTCAAATAAATAAATAAAATCTTTTTAAAAATCTACTGAAAACTATTATAACTTATTATAATAAGTTCATATAAAAACTTATTTTAGCTAATAAACTAGTTCAGCCAGGTTACAAGATATGATATCAATATATATAAAAAATTATATTTCTATAAACTAGAAATGAACAATCCAAAAGCGAGATTAAAAAATAATTCTATGTACAATAACATATAAATGAATAAAATAATTAGGAATATCTTTAACATAGTGAGTGTGTAGTAGGTTGAGTGGTGGCCCTAAAAAATAGATGTGTGGATGTCAGTGAAGAATTCCTTATTCCTCAAGAGTCTTTGCCAGTGTAAGTAAATTAAGGATCTTGGTATGGAATCATCCTGGATTGCACACATGGTCTCGAAATATAATGGCAATTGTCCTTATTAGAGAGACTAGGAGAAGACACAGACAAAAGAGGAAATGGTGATATACAGACAGAAGTAGAGATTGGAGTGATAGTTGTAAGCTTAGGAATGCCAAGGAGTGCCAAGAGCCACTCAAAGTTAGAGGAGACAAAGTATGGAATTTCCTGTAGAGCTTCTGGAGGGAGTGTGGCTCTCTAGACAACTTGATATCAGACTTCTAGTTTCCAGAAGAGTGAGAAAGTAAATTTCTCTTTGTTTAAGCCATTAAATTTATAGTAACTTCCATGGGAGTCACAGAAAACTGATACAAAATGTAAAACTTATACACCGAAAATGTGAAAATATTGTTGACATTAAGGAAGGTTTGTCTTGCTATAGATTAAACACAATCCTTATCAAAATGCTAGCTTGCAGAAAAGCAGAAGTTGATCCTAAAATGCATATGGAAATCAAGAGACCCAGAAAAGCCAAAACAATCTTTAAAAAGAAGAACAAAGTGCAGGACTTACTTACTTCCAGACTTTAAAAATGTAGAGCAAGAAAAGAGAGTAATCAAAACAGTGAGGTACTGGTAAAAGGATAGATATAGATCAGTGGGATAGATTTAAGAGTCCAGAAATAAATCTTAAATTTATGGTCAATTGATTTTCAACAAAGGTGCCAAGAAAATTCAATGGATGAAGGAATAATCTTTTCCATGAATGGTCTAGGACAATGGGATATCTATATGCAAAAGAATGAAATTGGGCCATTTACTCACACATGAAAAATAAGTTAACCCCAAATGAATTATCAACTAAATGTAAGAGTTAAAATTACAAAATTCTTAGAAGAACATCTAAGAATATATCTTCATGAACTTGGGTTAAGCAAGGGCTTCTTAGATAATACACAAAAAGCACAAGTTACATAAGAAATTTAAAAATTAACACATTGAAGAAAATCAATACATTGGACTTCATCAAAATTAAAATTAAAAACTTTTGTGTTTTGAAACACACTATCAAGAAAGTGAAAAAACAACCCATAGAATGGGAGGAAATATTTTAAAATCATATGACTGAAAAGGATCTAGTATCCAAAAAATGTAAAGAACACTTATAACTCAACAATAAATGGAAAACAAACAAACAAAAAACATGAAAAGCGGGCAAAGGATATGAATAGGCATTCTTCAAAAAACAACAACAATAACAAGCAAATGATCATTAAAGACATTAAAAGATACCAAACATAATTAGTTATCAGAGAAATACCAATCAAAACTATACGATTATACCACTGTGTACCTACTAGAATGACGATACACAAAAACAAATAATTACACATGTTGATGAGGGTGTGGAGAAATTGGAACCTCATAATGTTGGTTGTAATGTAAATGGTGCAGCTGCTTTAGAAAAAAAGATCAGTTCCTCAGTGAATCCCTCAAAAAAGAAAAGTCATGGACCTGATTGCTTCGCTGGTGAATTCTACCAGACATTTAAAAAACTAACACCAATTCTTCTCGAATTTGTCCAAAAACTTGAAGAGAAGGGAACAATCCCTAATCAATGCTATAGGTCGGGATTGTCCTCATAATAAAGCCTGACAGACACTACGAAATATCATGTTCCTTATGAACATGGATGAAAGCAACCTTAACAAAATAATAGCAAACTGAATTCACCAGCATATTAAAATGTTTATATATCATGACAAAGCAAGATTTGTCCTGGAATAAAATGATGACTCGATATATAAAAATCAATCAATGTAATACATCAAATTAACAGAATGAAGGAGTGAAAAACCGCATAGCAATCTCAGTGCAGAAAAAAGAATTTGACAAAATGCAATACCCTTTCACAAACTAGGAACAGAAGGGAACTACCTTAACGTCATAAAAGCCATAATGAAAATCCACAACGAACATCATTATGGTAAAAGATGAAATTTTTCTGCTGAGATAGGGAGCAAGGTAAGAACATTTGCTTTCACCACATACATTCTGATGAATGGTCCTAGAAATTCTTGCCTGAACAATTAGACAAGAAAAAGAAATAAAAGTCATTCAGATTGAAAAGGAAGAAGCAAATTTAACTCTGATCATGAATGATATGACCTTATATGTAGAAAACTCTAAGTATTACACAAAAAAGTGTTAGAACTAATAAATGAGTTCAACGAGGTAGCAAGATACAAAGTCAACACGCACAAAAATACCAAACAAAAGAAAAAAACAAAACAAAACAAGTATCCATGAGGATGTGGAGAAATTGGAATCTTTGTCACATGACTGGTGGAAATATAAAATGATATAGCTGCTATGGAAATCAGTATGGAGATTCCTATGGGTCTGTTCAGATTATGTAATTTTTTATAATTCAGTCTTGGCACATTTCATGTTTCTGGGAAAGCTGTCCATATCATCAAGGCTACCCAATTTGTTGGCATACAATTGTTCATTGTACCCTTTTATGATCTTTTTATTTCTAAAATAAAAAGAGTGATGTCCCCGCTTTTGTATCCGATCTTAGTAATTCATGGTTTTGGATCTAAAGGGAGTCTCTTGTAGACAGCATTTAGTTGGATCATGTTTTTTCATCTTTTGCTTTTTTTTTTTTAATCCATTCTGTCAACCTTTGCATTTTAACAGGAGAGTTTACATTTAAAGTAATTGCTGACAAAAATGGGCTTACTTTTGTAATTTTGCTATTTGTTTTCTATATATCTTTTAGTTTTTTCTTATTCATTTTCTGATTTTCTGCATTACTGTCTTTTAAAAAACATTTAATTTTTTTAAAGTGAGACAATTTAATTCCATTCTCATTTGTGTGAACTCTACAATATTTTCTTGATCATTTTGGGGATTACATTTAGCATTCTGAAGCACTCTAATTTGAATTATACAAGCTTAGTATCAATAGCATACAAAAATTTCTGCTCCTCTAAAATTTGTGGTTTCTGTTTAAGTTTTCTATCTCTTTGATGATATTTCCATTTTGCTTATACATCATTATTGTTCATTTGTTGGTTTTGTTTTGTTTTGTTTTTTGTTTCCATATATTCCTTTTGTACTTTGAGTACCTTTAAGAAAGTTGTTTTTAAATCCTTGTCCAGTACATCTGCTATTCTTTCTCTAGGATAATTTTTCTCATTTTTTTTCCCTTTGATAGATACATACTTTTCTGGGGTTTTTTATTTTTTATATTTTTTATGTGACTTGCATTTTTTTTCTAAATTGTTAACTGGATATTTGAATCTAATAATGTGGTGACTCTGAAAATCAGATTCTTCCCTTTCCCTAGCATTTGCTGTTTTTTAAAATTTGTTTACTTTGTTTTGCTATTTTGTTTGTTTGTTTGTTTAGGCTGTTTCTGTGCCAAAGGTCATCCTATAGTGTAAACATAAGGTCTTCCTGGGTCTTGAGCTTGCACCCTTCCCGAGGCATGAGAAGTGACTTTTTAATTTCCCCCATGTATTTAGTTGCTTTTGAATTCCCTCATCTTTTTGTCTGGCTCCAAAAAGGAGAAAAAGAAAATAATAAAAGAAGGAAAATGTGCCTTTCCTTTAAAGTCCCTGGAGGTCAATTTAGTTGGAATGACAAGGGCTTTCAACAACCATGTCTGGCCACCTCTGTGTCTGCACCTCCGTGATCAGAAGCAGCAATCACCAATCATAAAACAGATCCCTGATTTTGGGAGAACAGTGTCTGCATTGTCCAACTTGGCTTTTGAAAGCTGCAACAAGCTGCTCCAGGAATATGAGCTTTGCTGTTGTTTACAGGGGTGAGCCGGGAGGACGAGTACTTGCTGCTGAACTAAGAGCTGAAAGTGATTGAAATTTGTCATCCAAGCCTCCCCTGGAATTTTCAAGCCTTTACTAGACTCCAGAATTCCAATACAATTACATCAGACAAATTCTGCCAGTGCCATTGTTGTCTAGGTGAGAAAATAGATTCTTGGTTCTTAGTACTCCTCTTAGAATCTCCCTTTTATCTTTATTCTGAAGTATATTTTTTTCAGGATGTAAAAATTTTATTTGGCAGTTACATTCTTTTAGCACTTTAAAGATGCCACTCCAATTTCTTCTTGTTTCCATTAATCTGCTGAGAAATAAATGTGTTTTGTTATTGTTCCTTTGAAGACACTGTTTTTTTCTCTTGCTACTTTCAAACTTTTCTTATTGTTTTTAAGTTTCAGCAGTCTTAATCTAACATTACTTTTTCTGTTGTTATTTATTCTGTATGTGTTTTCAATAGAACACATAATTGTCATTAATTTCAGAAAATTCTCACTCTGTATATATTTAGAAATTTTTTTTCTTGATTCTCTTGATTTCTTTCTTGAACCCCAATTTCATATATGCTATGGTTTTATATGGAATTTCTAACATTTACATTTATTTTATTTTTAAATATTCTTTTCTCCTCACTTTGGATAATTTATATTCTACTTCCTAGCTTTTTCACTCACAAATTCTGATTTCTATTGTCTCTAATTTATCTTTAATATAATTTAATTTATTAATTTTAGAATGTATCTTTCACTTCTAAATATCCTTATTTTTATGAATTATAATTTTCTGGCAAAATTATTCATCTGTTTTCAATCTTTGCCATTTTTTCATTATTCCCTTAAACGTTCCAAACATAATTATTTTAAAGTTCTTTTCAGCCTACTCCAATATTTCAATATCTGAATAAGCTGTTATCTGATTTTTTTTTTACTTGTGTTTTAGTCATGTGGTTCTGTTATTTAGTTGGTCATTTTTTTATAAATTCTGATCCTTATATGTAAATACACACATATATATGTGTGTGTATATATATATGTGTGTGTGTAAATACATATATGTGTGTGTGTGTGTGTGTGTGTGTGTATGGCAACACCAGACAACATCTTCCTCAATGGAGATGATTTGTTCTTCTCCAAGCCATTGCAATAGAGTGGTGGCTGATCACCTATATCCCATTAGTTTCCATACTGAATCAATGCTTCTTTTGTTGGTGGGCCTCTGGTTTATACTCTTGCGGGTCCCAAACTTAAATTTGGTCACAAAACTGTGAAACAACTTATCTATTATTCCAGAAACTCTTGGATAAGGTTTTTAAGACTCTATCCTGTGGAAGTTTGTATTTAACAAGTGTCAAATAAAAGTCAATCAGACTTTTATTTGAATACCCTATCTGGTTCACCTAAATCTCTGTATCTCAATCTTAGCAGTGACTCTATATGCTTATTTAGTATATTTTCAAATTGATCATTTTTTAAAAGACACAAACAATATAGTTCTAGGATAACTGGCATAATCATTTATGTGACCAAATTAATTTTGTTGAGATCTTGTTATAGGAAAGAAGAAGCAGTGCATTAAAATTGAAGGAAGTGCAAAAAAAAAAAAAAAAAAAAAGGTGGTCATTGTTCTTTCAATGTTCCTGCTTTAGGTAGTGTGTAGTGACAGAACAGCATAGGAACCCCCCAAAACCAAGAGGCTGTACTCAATCAAATCCAACTTCAAAGAATCTTAATCTTTTGGCGCCCTAATTGTTTCTTTGTAGTTGGTTTGAATGATTCCTAATTTCCACAACAGACCTATTTTATTGTGACAGATTGCCAGAATATCCTCAAGCACTGGTCTTTAAAGGTCAACAGAAATTGACTATTTTTATTATTTAACAAAATTGTATATAGGCAATATATTTGATGAACATGAAGATTATGTTAGGATATGTTAACAGAGAAGTTACCGTAAGCCATTTATTATTACTCCTTTTAATAAATCGTAGCCCATGATGTATGGGGAAATTATTTGGAAGAATACTGGAATTTTCTTAGATTTATGAAAAAGAGAGGCAATAATGTCTAACTTATATACCTCCTTTTTTGAGTTTAAAAAGGGACCTCAATCTATTTGCATTGCAAAGTGTTCACAAGTGAAGACACACACACACACATGCCCACATACCCCTACATGTGCACATAAACATGTGTTTGTATGTTTGAATATGGAGAGTATATTATTTCATTTTTAAAGGCTTATTTATTTTATTTAAAGGGGGGAGGGACAGAGGAAGAGGAACAGAGATTCCAAGCAGACTCCACACTGAGTACGGAGCCTGATGCAGGGCTCCATCCCAGGACCCCGAGATCATGACCTGAGCAAAACCAAGGGTTGGACGCTTAATCAACTGTGCTGCCCAGGTGCCCCATCTCATTTTTAATAAACATTGTTGTATATAGTATCTCTACTTCATATACAAAAGTCACATAGTTATATATTTGTAAATACCATGATGTATAAATAAAGGGCAAAAAGACTTTGCTGTTGATTTTGTTTTTTACAGGAAACTTTAAAACTACCTAAATTTTTTGGTGTCACTGTTACCATCAGAGAATACTTTTGTGAAGAAAAGTCATGATATAAAGTATTCTCTGCTCCATTGCCCCTTTATATTCTATTTGCAAAAACTGAAAGAGTCTTGTACAATGTAGAATGTGACAACTGAAAATTAGGAGATAAATAATTCTAATTCTGTTTTCTTTGGAAGATATACTAAATCTCTATTTGTCAGTGTTTGTAAGAAACCTTACTTTTAACAATTTACAAACTACACTGAGAAGGGGTGACCTGAACATATATCTTACCAAAACAACAGATGAGATACTTCATTTATTTATTTATTTTACTTAACAGAGTATTACTGGTGTTTTACACTTTGTCAATTATTAATACTTGATGGTATAGCATGCATTTCTACTTGTTATCACCTGTTAGCTGAAATGTTTCAAGATCTTAATAACTAACTTTTTATGGAGAATTCCACATATAAACCAAAACAGAATAATTTCGTATATTTTCATGTACTCACTCTCCAGCTTCTACAATTTTTAGCATGTGGCTAATCAATTTCATCTGACTGTAGCCCTCTTTCTCCCTCTGACATTAATTAGAACCCCAAGCTTCAAATAAGTTTGCTATATATTTTTTTCAAATATATCTCTAAATAAGGAAGACTTTTCTTTAGTGTAACCAACACATTATCCCAACAAACTTTTATAATTTTTGATTATATCATCAAATATACGATTATTACCAGCAATGCAGTGTGTGTTTATATTTCTCAACTCTCTCATCCATTTTTTTCCTTGCTTGAATTAGAATCTGGTCAAGGTCCAATATGCATTTTGTTTTTATATCTCTCAAAGCTCTTTTAATATTGAAGATCTTTATTCCACCTTGTATATTTTTTCATCTTTTTCTTAAAAAACACAAATCATTTGTCCTATGGAGTTCTCACATTCTGAATTTCACTAGTTGCATCTTCATAGTGTCTTCCAATGTGTTTCTTTGATCTATAGTTCCCATAAACTGGAAGTCAGATCTAGAGACATGATTAAATTCATGTTCTCAGGGCACCTGGGTGGCTCAGTCATTAAGTGTCTGCCTTTGGCTCCAGGCATGATCCCAGGGTCCTGGGATGGAGCCCTGCATCGGGCTCCCTGCCCTGCTGGGAGACTGCTTCTTCCTCTCCCACTCCCCCTGCTTGTGTTCCCTCTCTCACTGGCTGTCTCTCTCTCTTTGTCAAATAAATAAATAAAAACTTAAAAAAAAATTCATGTTCTGTATTTAGGTAAAAAATTTTGAAAGATGGCATTCTACACTTCCAAACTGGGACACACCAGGAAGCAAAAAATATCTCATTATTTTTTTTTTATAATAATAAAATCAAGCACATGGTTAAAATTTTGTCAGCTTGATCCATCCTTCATAAACTTTCCATTATTAGCTTTTCATCTAATGATATTAGCCAGCCATTGGTTACTATTAGGTAGATCTACTATTTCAGGGTTGCAAAGTGGTAATATTGTAATTGGTAATATTGTAAGTGGTAATATTGTGTCATTCCATTTCAATTTGATAGCTGAAATTCCTTTATAAACAACTTTCTCCACTAACTTTTTGTTTGAGACACAATTGATAAGTAAAGAGAAAATATGTGTTTGATTAATTTCCTTTACAGATCTGTGAAATTTGTTTTTCACATTCAATTTGAACCTATGCAATGTAAAGGAAAAAAATGTTTTTATACTATGTATGGATAAAGAATGTAAAATTGAAAATTAATTTTTTCCCTTATGACGTGTAATATTCTCAGGCTATTTAAACAATTTAAATATGAATTTCAGAGATAAGAAAATTGGATCAGCACAAGATATTATTTATATACGAAACCAGTCTTAATAGAGTTCGAGCAATTCCTCTATGATCATAGACCATTTAGGATCACATACGTTTTCCAATCGTCTTTATTTTTCATTGAACTGGAACACTTTATTCTGTTCACAATTTTGAATAAACTTTAATATTTCAACAGGATATAGTTTGTTTCTAGTTTTAGTTAGTTTTGCTTTGTTTCCCAATTTTAGCCACTTTACCATCACTTTTCCAAGAAGAAAAGAGTTGAAATTTATGGATGCACACCTTTTCTGGGTTTTTGATATGTAATTACTTATTTATGTTTTGATAAACATAAACATAAATGAGACCATACTGTATATTATTCTTATTATCATTTTCAAATTAGAAATATATTCTGAACATTTTTTAAAATATCAATGAAATAGAGTTTATTTTTTAAAGATTGTTTAGTATCCCATAATTTTTGTACCAATTTTATAGTTGTTAGGCATTTAGCATGCTTCCAATTGCTAAGTATTTTAACATTCTCTCACTGGCTCTCTCTTCAACGTGCTGTGTGTGTGTGTGAGAGAGAGAGAGAGAGAGACAGAGCACTTTTATGGGGAACATCATCTTAGCCTGAGGAGTACGGGCTGCTCCATATGTCTGTTATTTCTATATTCTTTAGAGTTCTCCTTATGTCTTCCTAGCCAACACTTTGTGTTTTTTTACTAATTTCCTGTTAAAGTTAATAATTATTTATATTAACTTTCATTGTTCAGATCCTGTATAATTTATCTTCCCCAATTGGATTAAAACTGTACAGCATGTTTAACTATAATTCATTCAATTTTACTTCTATATAGTGTTTCATACTGTGACTACTCCATCATCTCTTTATCCATTATTCTGCTGATGGATATTTAGGCTGCTACTTTTTCTTATCACACATAATCTCTCATGGATATTCCTGGTACACAAATAGTAGAGCATGGAATTTTCTAGAGCATGGAAGAATTTCTAGGTTGTAAATATACAGACATAGAGCTTGTACTAGGAAAAACTAATTGCTTACCAATATGATTTATAATTTACACTTCAGCCAGCAGCATACGAAGGTACAGATGCTTCATATTTCACTGATAGATGGTATTGTCAAACATTTATATAAAAATGTTTGTCAATCCAATAGGTGCAAAATGGTATTTCATTGAGATTTAAATTTTTATTTTCATTATAAATACTGGCTATTAGTTATTTGCATTTTATTTATTATTAAAAAAAGAGAGAGGCAAACCAGAAAACAGACTCTTAACTACAGAGAACAAACTGAGGGTTACTGAAGGGGAGGTGGGCAGGCTAACTGGGTGATGGGTATTAAGGAGGGCACTTGTGATGAGCACTGGGTATGGTGTATAGTGATGAATCACTAAATTCTACACCTGAAACTAATAGTACAGTGTATGTTAACTAACTGGAATGTAAGTAAGAACTTGAAAAAGAAAAAAAAAAGACTCTGTTTTTGTATTTTACTCTTTTGTTCTTCTTTTGGGTTGGTTTTGGGTTGGCCTTCTATTATTGATTTGAGGGAGTTCCTTATATATGCTAGATATTATTTTTTAAGTTATAGTCATTAATAACTTTTAAGTCTCTCACTTTTTATTTTACTTTCTTTCAAGTACATTTCACTTGACAGAAAGCTGAATTTTAAAACAATTAAATTTATTAAAGATTCACTTTAAAGCTTAAGAAAGGTCATAAAGAATATTATTTTTTATTGTTTTCTAAAGGGTTTATATTTTTAGATTTAAAAATCAAATGGATTAATTTGTTTTTAACCTGTGTATGTTGCTGTTAGTGCCTGTCATGCAGTGGAAACAAAATTTCATTTTTTTTCCATGTTGGCAATAATCGTCCCAGAACCAGATATCGCTACTCCTTAATCTGCTATACTGAAATGCTATGAAAGTTCTGACATTAATAAAATGCCTATATATTTATGGGTCAGGATTTTGTTTCTCTTTTCTGTTCTCCGATTTGTCTATTATAATACTTATAACATGCTGTCTTAATTAAGCTTGGATTTTGAAAGGTCAGTGCTCGTCTGTTTTACTTCTTTTCAAGAGTGCCTTAGTTTCTTTTGATTGCTTCTCTTCAATATAAAAATATGAGTCTTCTTGTCAATTTACATAAAAAAATTCACTGGAATTTTGACTTGATTTGTAATGTATCCTTATAGATCAATTTTTGTTTTCTATACGGTACTTGATGTTTTTGAGTATTTTTCATTGTTATTGAGGTGTTCTGTAGGTGGAGATTAAGAGTTATTAAAATTTTATGTCTTTTTCTAGTTTCTTTTAAAGATGATTTATCTTGAACATTGGTTCTGCAAAATTTGACTGTACTGTTAACATAGACATGGTCTTTTGTTTTCTCAAAATTCATTTCTTAAAACATAGCTTAAACCCTAAATAATATCACTTCTAGTTTTTGCATGTTTGTCCTTCAGGACATTACCAGTGTTTTCTCAATGGGTTAACAAAAACAACAACAACAACAACAACAACAACAACAACAAACCCAAAACAAATATTACTGTACCCTATATGCTTTAACTAACAGCACTTCCAGCAGAAGTGTAACAGAATACTTCTTGGGGAAATTTGGAAAGTTGAAAAGTAGACCTTGACAAGTTCTTTGAAGATTTGTTCTAAAATTCTTGTTGCCAAAATCTGACCTGGGATTCCACTTAGAAGTTTTCATTGCAGTCCCAGTGAGATAATGAGTCCCTGTATAGTTCTTCATTGACTGAGCTCATTCAGCTCTTTGTATACCAGTTGAGATTTGAATCCCATATTTGAAGAAAACTCATAATTGGAGAATATTAAATAAGCAATAAACATGTTAAGTGCTGGAAATATTAGAAAAAAAGTTGAACAACATTTTTTTTTTTACAAATTAAACCATTGCATAATTTTTTTTAGAAAGAAAATGTTAGGCTAACATAAAATATACAAACAATAAAATAGACAGTTGACCAATAAATATAAATAAATAACAAAGAAAACCTCTTTGTGTTAAAAAAATAACATCAAGAATTACGTACCCAGGGAAAAAGATGGCGGAGGAGTAGGGGTCCCCTTTTTTAGCTGGCCCCTTGAGTTGAGCTGGATAGGTACCAGACCATCCTGAACACCCACAAAATCAGCCTGAGATGCAGGAAGATACATCTGGATCTCTACAAACAAACATCTCCAGTGCTGAGTATTTAAGTACAAAGCAGGGAGCCATGAATCCATGCACAGATATTGGAGGATGAATGGAAGGAGGAGGGAGCCACCACACTCAGGCACTGGGAAGCATTAGCCACCTGCACTGTGTGGTGGGCCAAACTTGGGGACCGGCATGCATGAGAGAGCAGACAGACCGTGAGCCTGGGAACGCACGTGACCAGACTGAAAATCAGAGCTCCGGAGCACTCACTGGAGCCAGACTGATACCAGGAGCTCAGGAGTGCACGCGATCAGACTGAAAACTGGCGCTCCAGAGCGTGCATGAACCACACTGAAACAGACAGCTCGTTAGCACGCGCAGAAACTGGGGCAGCTGACGGTGTTAGAAACACAAAGGACAGAGATGTGCGGGCCCTGGAAGTGAGGGCTGGGACACCAGCTGTGGGGGGCACAACCTGGGACTCTGTGGGGTTTTTAGCAGCACCAACAGAAACAGTGTTAAAGTGGCCAGGAGAGCTCAGTGGAGAGCAGACTGCGATCTCTCTGTTCTGAGACAGAGGCTGGGATTCGGCCACTGCTGCTCTGACTCTCAGAAGAGCCACAGAAAACCTCCAGGGAAAGCCACCAGAGAACAAAAGCCCGGAAATACCAGTTCACATTGTGCCTATCCCCATCCCCCCTCGGAGGGGACGGGGCGACTCTAACCAAACAGGGTTTCTTGAGTATCAGCACGGCAGGCCCCTCCCCCAGAAGGCAGGCTGAAAAATCAAGAAGCCCACATCTGTAAGGTCCCTATAAAACAAGTGCACACTGCCTGGGTCCTGGTCAATAATTTGGGCTCTGTGCATCCCCGCAACCTCTCCTCATCAGAATGACGAGGAGGAGAAACCCTCAGCAAAGAAAGGACACAGACACTGTGGCCTCTGCCACAGAACTGATGGATATGGATATAACCAAATTGTCAGAAATGGAGTTCAGAGTAACAATGGTCAAGATGATGTGTAGGCTTGAAAAAAAAATAGTAATGAAAATATTAATGAGAATATAGAATCTCTAAGGGTGGAAATGAGAGCAAATCTGGCAGAAATGAAAAAATACTATGAATCAATTGCAGTCTAAACTAGACGCTCTGATGGCCAGGGTAAATGAGGCAGAAGAACGAATTAGTGAATTAGAGGATGGAATGGTAGAAGAGAAAGTTAAAACAGAAACTAGGCTCAAAAAAATCCAATCTCAAGAATGTAGAATACGGGAGATTACTGACTCAGTGAAATATTCCAATGTCAGCGTCATTGGCATCCTTGAGGGGGTGGAGAAAGACAGAGGTCTAGAAGAGATATTTGAACAAATTGTAGCTGAGAACTTCCCTAATCTAGCAAAGGAAACAAGCATTCGTGTCCAAGAGGCAGAGAGGACCCCTCCTAAAGTCAATGAGAGCAGGCCTACACCACATCATGTCATAGTGCAATTTGCAAATATTAGATCCAAGGATACAATATTGAAAGTGGCCAGGGGGGAGAGAATCCTTACGTACAGAGGTAAAAATATCAGAATAACGTCAGACCTGTCTACAGAGACCTGGCAGGCTAGGAAGGGTTGGCAGGGTATTTTCAAAGCTCTAGCTGAGAAGAAAATGCAGCCAAGGATCCTTTATCAAGCAAGGCTGTCATTCAGAAATGATGGAGAGATAAGGACCTTCCAGGATCGGCAAGAACTGACTGAATTCGTAACCACCAAACCAGCCCTACATGAAATATTAAGGGGGGTTCTATTAAAAAAAAAAAGGCCCCAAGAGTGGTATAGAACAGAAATTTGCAATCTATAGAAACAAAGACTTCACAGGCAGCATGACATCATTAAAATCATATCTTTCAATAATCTCTCTCAATGTGAATGGCCTAAATGCTCCCATAAAGTGACACAGGGTTGCAGATTGGATAAAAAGACATGACCCATCCATTTGCTGTCTACGAGAGACTTACTTTGAACCTAAAGATACATCCAGACTGAAAGTGAAGGGATGGAAAACCATTTTTCATGCCAATGGAGCTCAAAAGAAAGCTGGGGTAGCAATTCGCATATCAGACAGATTAGATTTTAAACTAAAGACTATAGTTAGAGATACAGAAGGACATTATATTATTCTTAAAGGATGTATCCAACAAGTGAATATGACAATTATAAGTATCTATGCCCCCAACAGGGGAGCAGCTAGATACACAAGCCAACTCTTAACCAGAATAAAGAGACATATAGATAATAATATGTTAATAGTAGGGGACCTCAACACTCTGCTCTCAGCAATAGACAGATGACCTAAGCAGAAAATCAACAAAGAAACAAGAGCTTTGAATGACATACTTGACCAGATGGACCTTATAGATATATACAGAACACTACACCCCAGAACAACAGAATACTCATTATTTTCTAATGCACATGGAACATCCTCCAGAATAGACCATATACGGGGTCACAAAACAGGTCTCAACCAATACCAAAAGACTGAGATTATTCCCTGCATATTCTCAGACCACAATGCTTTGAAACTGGAATTCAATCACAAGGAAAAATTTGGAAGAAACTCAAACACTTGGAAACTAAGAACCATCCTGCCCAAACATGATTGGGTAAACCAGGAAATTAAAAATCAGTTTAAACAACTTATGGAGACCAACGAGAATGAAAACACACCAGTCTAAAACCTATGGGACACTTCAAAGGCAGTCCTAAGGGGGAAATACATAGCCATCCAAGCCTCACTCAAAAAAATAGAAAAATCTAAAATGCAGTTTTTATATTCTCACCTCAAGAAGCTGGAGCTGGAACAGAAGAACAGGCCTAACCCACACATGAGAAAGCAGTTGATCAAGATTAGAGCAGACATCAATGAATTAGAAACCAGGAGCACAGTAGAGCAAATCAACAGAACTAGAAGCTGGTTCTTTGAAAGAATAAATAAAATTGATAAGCCACTGGCCAGACTTATTCAAAATAGAGAAAGGACCCAAATTAATAAAATTATGAATGAAAGGGGAGAGATCACAACCAACACCAATGAAATAGGAAGGATCATTAGAAACTTTTATCAACAGGTTTATGCCAATAAATTAAACAACTTGGAAGAAATTGATGCCTTCCTGGAAACCTATAAACTACCAAGACTAAAACAGGAAGAAATTGATTATTTAAACAGACTGATTAATTATGAAGAGATTGAAGCAGTGATCAAAAACCTCCCCCAAAACAAGAGTCCAGGGCCTGATGGATTCCCCAGGGAATTCTACCAAACATTCAAAGAAGAAATAATACCTATTCTCCTGAAGCTGTTTCAAAAAATAGAAACAGAAGGAAAACTACCAAACTCATTCTATGAGGCCAGTATTACCTTGATCCCCAAACCAGGCAAAGACCCGATCAAAAAGGAGAATTACAGAATGATATCCCTGATGAATATGGACACCAAAATTCTCAAAAAGATCCTAGCTAATAGGATCCAACAGTACATTAAAAGGATTATCCATCATGACCAAGTGGTATTCATCCCTGGAATGCAAGGGTGGTTCAACATTCGCAAATCAATTAGTGTGATAGATCATATCAACAAGAAAAGAGTCAAGAACCATACAATCCTCTCAATTGATGCAGAAAAGCATTTGACAAAATACAGCATTCTTTCCTGATTAAGACCCTTCAGAGTGTAGGGATAGAGGGTACATTCCTCAATTTCATAAAAGCCATCTATGAAAAGCCTACAGCGAATATCATTCTCAATGGGGAAAAGCTGAAAGCTTTTCCCTTAAGATCAGGAACCCGACAAGGATGCCCACTCCCGCCATTATTATTCAACATTGTACTAGAAGTCCTTGCAACAGCAATCAGACAACAAAAAGGAATGAAAGGTATCCAAATTGGCAAAGAAGAAGTCAAACTGTCTCTCTTTGCAGGTGACATGATACTCTATATGGAAAATCCAAAAGACTCCATCCACAAATTACTAGAACTTATAGAGCAATTCAGTGATGTGACAGGATACAAAGTCAATGTTCAGAAATCAGTTGCATATCTATACACAAACAATGAGACTGAAGAAAGAGAAATTTGGGAATCCATCCCATTTACAATAGCACCAAAAATCATACATTATCTTGGAATTAACTTAACCAGAGACGTAAAGGATCTATATTCTAGAAACTACAAATCACTCTTGAAAGACATTGAAGAAGACACAAAAAGATGGAAAAATATTCCATGCTCATGGATGGGAAGAATAAATATAGTTAAAATGTCTATGCTACCCAGAGCAATCTACACTCTCAATGCCGTCCTGAGCAAAATACCACTGACACTTTTCAAAGAACTGGAACAAACAGCCCTTAAATTTGTGTGGAACCAGAAAAGGCCCAGAATTGCAAAGGAATTGTTTAAAGGGAAAAACAAAGCTGGGGGCATCATGTTGCAGATTTCAAGCTATACTACAAAGCTGTGATCACTAAGACAGCATGGTACTGGCACAAAAACAGACACATAGACCAATGGAAGAGAATAGAGAACCCAGAAATGGACTTTTGGCTCTTTAACAAAGAAGGAAAAAACATCCAGTGGAAAAATGACAGTCTCTTCAAGAAATGGTGCTGGGAAAATTGGGCAGCTATATGCAAAGAATGAAACTTGATCACTCCCTCACACCATACACAAAGATAAACTCCAAATGGATGAAAGACCTCGATGTGAGACAGGCATCCATCAAAATCATAGAGGAGAACATAGGCTGCAACCTCTTTGACATCGGCCACAGCAACTTTTTTCATGACACATCTCCAAAGGCAAGAGAAACAAAAGAAAAAATGAACTTGTGGGACTTCATCAAGATAAAAACCTTCTGCACAGCCAAGGAAACAGTCAAAAAAACTAAGAGGCAGCCCACAGAATGGGAGAAGAGATTTGCAAATGACACTACAGATAAAAGACTAGTATCCAAGATCTACAAAGAACTTCTCAAACTCAATACATGGGAAACAAATAATCAAATCAAAAAATGGGCAGAAGATATGAACAGACACTTTTCCAATGAAGACATACAAGTGGCTAACAGACACATGAAAAAATGTTCAAAATCATTAGCCATCAGGGAAATTCAAATCAAAACCACATCGAGATACCACCTTATGCCAGTTAGAATGGCAAAAATTGACAAGGCAGGAAACAACAAATGTTGGAGAGGATGTAGAGAAAGGAGGTCCCTCTTACACTGTTGGTGGGAATGCAAGTTGGTACAGCCACTTTGGAAAACAGTGTGTAGGTCCCTTAAAAAGTTAAAAATTGAGCTACCCTATGATCCAGCAATTGCACTACTGGGTATTTACCTCAAAGATACAGATGTAGTGAAGAGTAGGGCCATATGCACCCCAATGTTCATAGCAGCATTGTCCACAATAGCTAAATTGTGGAAGGAGCCAAGATGCCCTTCAAGAGATGACTGGATTAAGAAGATGTGGTCCATATATACAATGGAATATTACTCAGCCATCAGAAAGAATGATTACACAACATTTGCAGCAACATGGACGGGACTGGAGGAGGTTATGCTAAGTGAAATAAGTCAAGCAGAGAAAGACAATTATCATATGGTTTCACTCATTTATGGAACATAAGGAATAGCAGGGAGATCAGTAGAAGAAGGAAGGGAAGAATGAAGGGGGGAGTAAACAGAAGGGGGAATGATCCATGAGAGACTGTGGACTCTGGGAAACAAATTGAGGGCTTCAGAGGGCAGGAAGGTGGGGGAATGGGATAGGCCGGTGATGGGTATTAAGGAGGGCACATATTGCATGGTGCACAGGGTGTTATACGCAAATAATGCATCATGGAACACTACATTAGAAACTAAGGATATACTGTTTGGTGACTAACATAACATAATAAAAAATTATTATAAAAAAAGAATTTCGTACCCACACTGTATCTTTTCATAAGATCATTGCAACTCACTATTCCTTACTTATCACTATTTAATAAGTAAATTCAATAGAATTTGTGAAAATACCACAGTAATTTTAGCAATACATGACAACACTCTATAAACCAAACTATAATCTTTTCCCCTAAAGATGTGAAGAATCTGAATCATCTGTTAAAAGGTGAATGTAATATTGAGTGGATTATTCTCTTACTGTTTAATATTGAGTGGCTGGAAGTGATGCAACATCAGCAACTGACATCCTCACTCATTTGAAATATTCATGAAACATGTTCATTTCCAAGCAAGACATCAAAGATTTAAATGACATTATAACCCTATTTTAATAATAAAGATTATTCTTTTGGCCAAAATCTAAAGACTTTTTTTATTGTAATTTATGGGCTCTATTATACAGTGTATCACATTTATAGAAAAACAGGTTCCTAAAAATGAATTTTGTATTACCTAAAATATTTTATTAATGAAAAATGGAGCATTTATTTGTCAGGGAATCAACTTATTGCATATTCTGTTCCATTTTGGGTGAACACCCCTTCACACACTTTGGAGGATTTTTTGTTCTATATTCCATTATTTTTTTGTGGTAGTGAAACCCTTATTTAAAACTTGGTCTCAGATAGATGATCTTAGTATGTTTTATGTGAATGATTTTAAATCAAGTTGATTTATCTGTCCAGTGTAAATTATTTCAGGACCTGAACGTACTATGTCACTTTACAGTAAATTGGAAAAAGTAAGGATAGCTGGAGTACAAAAGTAGAAACAAAGCATTTTAAGTAAAAAGCTAATTGGATTAATCTAATTGCATAGTAACTATAAGACATTAAAAAGTATAATTCTAATCAATTACAGAAGGAAATAGAATAACAGAAACAAAACCAGACTTCTATGTCAAGCTGGAAATTTATTTATTATACAAAGTATAATTTTTTTGTATGTATTTATTATACAATGTTTCTTTTGTGATATATTTAACAGGTAAATGTATTTATTATACAATGTTTCTTTTGTGATATATTTAACAGGTAAATAGAAATTAAGCCAGTAATTTTCTTGGAATATTTCTTTAGCAAATTTTTTTTTAAGATTTTATTTATTTATTTGACAGAGAGAGAGGCAGCCAGCAAGAGAGGGACACAGGGGGAGTGGGAGAGGAGGAAGCAGGCTCCCAGTGGAGGAGCCCGATATGGGGCTTGATCCTAGGACTCCGGGATCACTCCCTGAGCCGAAGGCAGAGGCTTAAGGACTGAGCCACCCAGGTGCCCCTCTTTAGCAACCTTTAATTTTAAACTTAATTTATAATCCCCAAAATAAAGTGGAGGAATATTCAATTAATTTGACTTTTATGATATTTGAGACCAAAAATTCATTTTTTACATAAGCTAATATGTAACTCAAGTTATTATACTTATTAGTAGGAGGAGAAGGAAAACAAGTAATTTTACTTAGCATTACAAACTATTGTCTTAATTTTCTTCAGTATTATGAAGTTACATTGAAGAGGTAACTATTCTTTTCTTTCATGGACTTTGATACAAATGAAAATTAAAAATTTCAATTTCAAAAATTCATATGTGGATTTCATAGGAGTTATAATTTAAAATTAAGCATAACTATAAATACCTGAGACCTAGCCAATAAGTTACAATTATAATGTATTTTTTTTTAAACTTTGTTTTTCAAGAGCAGTTTTAGGTTAACAACAGAATCGAGAGGAAGGTACAGAGATTTCTCATATCCTTCTGCCCCAATACATGTATAATTTCCCCATTGTCATGAGTTCACTAGAATGGCACATTCTCTGACCAAGTATGAGCTGCATTGACAAATCACAATCACAGAAAGTCCAGAGTTTACCTTAGTGTTCAACTTAGTGTTGTACATTCTACAGATTTGAAATGTCATGTATCCATCATTATAATATCATACGGAGGATTTTTGCTGCCCTAAAACTCCTCTGTACTCTTCCTATTCATCCCCCCTTGACATGTTGGGAAACTACTGATATTTTTATTGCCTCCATAGTTTTGCTTTTTCCTGAATTTCCTATGGTTGGAGTCATACAGTATGCAGTCTTTTCAGATTGACTTCTTTCACTTATTGTTAGGCATTTAAGTTTCCTCCGTGTCTTTTCATGGCTTGGTAGCCCTTTTCTTTTTGGGACTGAAAGATATTCCATTGTCTGCAGGTACCACAGTTTATTTATCCATTCACCTACTGAAAGACATCTTGGTTGCCTCCAAATTTTGGCAGTTATGAATAAAGTTGCTATAAGCATCTGTGTGCAGATTTTTGTGTGGACAACAGTTTGCAACTCCTTTGGGTAAGTAACTACAGAGGAGTACAACTGCTGGAACTCATAGTAAGAATATATTTAGTTTGTCCTCCATAGTATTTGTACTATTTTGTATTCCCACCAGCAATGACTGAGAGTTCTTTTTGCTCACATCCTCATCAGCATTTGATGTTATCTATGTTCTGAGTTTTGACCATCCTGATAATGTATGGTTATGTCTCATTTTAATTTGCATTTCCCTGATGACAGAGTGTGAAACATTTTTTCGTATAATTATTTGTCATCTGTATATCTTGTTTGGTTAGGTGTCTGTTAAGAATTTTGGCTCATTTTTTAATCAGGTTGTTGGTGTTCTTATTGTTAAGTTTAAAGAATTCTTTGTTTTGTATAATAGTCCTTTTATCAGATGTGCTTTTTGCAAATGTTTTCTCTCAGTCTGTGGCTTGTCTTCTCGTTCTATTGACATTGTCTTCTGCAGAGCAGAAGTTTCTACTTTTTTTAAAAGATTTTATTCATTTATTTGAAAGAGAAAGAGAGTGCTAGAG
>NW_024425119.1:16608450-16696729 GCF_017311325.1 Ursus maritimus | reverse complement strand
CAGGAATGAGAGAAAGAGCCAGAGAAAGCACACAAGTCGGGGCGGAGGGGCAGACCGAGAGGAGAAGTTGACTCCCTGCTGAGCAGGGAGCCTGACATGGGGCTCAATCCCACGACCCTGGAATCATGACCTGAGCTGAAGCCAGATGCTTAACTCCTGAGCCACCCAGGTGCCCCAGAAGTTTTAATTTTAATAAAATTCAGCTTATTCATTGTGTCTTTTATGGAACATATCTTCAGTGTTGTACCTAAAAAGTCTTTGCCCTACCCATGCTCATTTAGGTTTCTTCTATGTTATCTTCTAGAAGTTTTATAGTTTCACTTCTTACATTTAGGTTTCTGATCCATTTTGAGACAATATTTATGAAGGGGATGATGTCCATGTCTCAATTAATTTTTTACATGTGTATGTCAAGTTGTTCCAACATCATTTGTTGGAAAGACTATCTTTGTTGCACTGTATTGTCTTTACTGTTTTGTCACAGATCAGGTGACCATATTTATGTGGGTTTATTTCTGGACTCTATTCTGTTTCATTGATTTATTTGTTTTCTTTCTTTCTTTCTTTCTTTCTTTCTTTCTTTCTTTCTTTCTTTCTTTCCCTTTTTTTCTTTTTGCCAATACTATGTTGATTATCATAGTTGGGTAATACCAAACCTACACATTTGGTCTCCATTATTATGTTGTTTGTTCTGGATCTTTTGTTTCTTCATATACATTTTAGGGATTTGTTGATTTCCAAAAAAAAAAAAAAATAACTTGTTGGTATTCTAATTGGGATTGCATTGAGTCTATAAACCAGATTGAGAAGAACTGACATTCTGACAATATTGAGTCTTTCTATCCATGAAAATGGAATATTTCTCCAGTTATTCTTTGATTTTGTTCATTAGAGTTTTTCGGTTTCCTTATGTAGGCCTTATACATATTTTGTCAGATTTATACCTAAGTTTTTTATTTTGGTGGGTGCTAATGTAAATGGTATTGTGTTTTTAATTTCAAATTCCACTTGTTCATTGTTTGTATATAGAAAATAAATTGACTTTTAAATATTAACATTGTATCCTGAAATGTCTTGCTATAATTGCTTATTAATTTTAGGAGTCTAATGTTTTTGTACAGATGTATATATTTTTTTTGTTTGTGTGTGTTCCTGTTTTGAGTTTGTTTATGAACATGTTGGCATTGAAAACACCTGAAACAATTAAGTTTTTATTTTTTAATTGCTAACAATTTAGTTATCTTAAGTTTCCTCTATAGAAGTGCTTGAAAATTAAATAGAGTTAATTGTATTCAGTAGAGAAAGCAATCATAATTTCTATATACACTCTATGAAATTATGATATCTACATAATTTTTAGGAAATGTTTTCTATGCTGTATAATTTTCTATTTTCATATTAAAAATGATTCAATTCCATAATTTAATAAGACTTTTTGTCATGGCAAATGTAACTAAATAAAAATTTTCTCTATGAAATAGATGTGTAAGAAATTTATTTTACAGAAAATGTCTATATAAACAGGGAAATAATAGCAGTTCTTGTTTCCAACAGGAAAGTGTAAAACTATCTCTTGAACTTATGTCAATAGATTAAATTTTGTGTTTTTTTGAGACTTTAATTTATATTAATCCCATAAAGTTCACTGCACATTATTCCATTCAGCACACCCATCACAAGTCTAGTCATAATTCTATTAAGTAGCAAGATTTAATTAAATTTCCTGAGAAAATTTGCTAGAGTGCAATTTCCTGAATTTGAGTGAAAAAATACAGTTGAAAATTTTAGCACAATTTATATATTAGTCAAAGAAGCTACTTTCAGGTCAAATGTTCAAATGTTTATGATGATTTACTTCATCAGGGCTGTATACTTTTTGTGGAAATACAAATATAATTAAGTGATGGACTTGATGCAGGCCTATAGTAAAATGAGAGCATCAGACTTACAAGCAGATAAAGTCAACATACTGTGTTACATGTTAAATGTTGCCAGAGGTGGGAGTGGAGGTGTGGAAGAAATGGCAGAACTGTTTGTTGTTGTTATTGTTTGTTTTTTAATATAAAGAAAAAATAAGTGCAAATTTGAGTATACGGCACTGAGAATGACACATAGGGCAAATTCTCTTGGTTCCAATAAGGATTTCTAGATGATACTGACCCAAAATTTGAAGGGTGAGGAAAGTTAATACTGTTGAATAGAATAAACTCCAGGGGAGAAGATTTTGCTTATTTCTTGCTCAGGTACCTAATACATTTTTTAAAATGTATTAGATACTTGATAAACATTTATTTTTAAAAGAAGTATTTGAGCAAAAGGGACAATAAGAGGAAACAACAATATGAAATACTATAGCATACCAATTTTACCAGAAGCTCCATATTAATGGTAAAATTTAAGATTGAAAGTGGTGACAAACATCACCTGCGTGGAAAATCTAGTTCATCCTCACTCTCACTAAATGTCTTCTTTGGAAAATGTCTATTCATATCCTTTATTTTTTAATCAGATTATTTTCTACTGAGTTGTATTAATTCCTTATATATCTTGGATATTAACCTCTTATTAGATACATGGCTTGCAAATATTTTCTCTTATTCCATAACTTGCTCCCCTAATGTACTCCAGCACTATTTATATCAGAATGTGGTTATTAATTTATTGTTTTTATTGTTTCTTTGTGGGCACCCAGAAAGATTTATACTTTAGTAAAGAAAACTAATCATATGACCAGAGTAATAAGAATATTTACAGCATCCAGATGTCCATTGACAGATGAATGGATAAAGAAGATATGGTATATATATATATATATAATCAGAGAAAGACAATTATCTTATGATCTCACTGATATGTGGAATTTAAGAAACAAGGCAGAGAATCATAAGGGAAGAGAGGAAAAAATGAAACAAGATGAAACCAGAGAGGGAGACAAACCATTAAAAGACTCTTAATCTTAGGAAACAAACTGAGAGTGGCTGGAGGGGAGGGGTTGAGGGGATGGGGTAACTGGGTGATGGACACTGGGGAGGGTATGTGATATAATGAGCACTGGGTATTATATAAGTCTGATAAATCACGGACCTGTACCCCTGAAACAAGTAATACATTTTATGTTGTTAAAAAATATTTACAATAGATAAAAGTAAGTATCCTTAAAATGTAGAAATAATTTATTAGAGTTCTTAAAAACAACAATTAAATTAATAATAACAACAATAATAGTAATAATAATAATGTAGGCTAAGGGAGAGAGAATGGATTCAACTGGGGAGTAGATTACTGACCATTTCAGGTTAGCCATTTTGAAAAACAACTAGTCTTTTCAACAACCAAGAGCATTCTGTTCTTCTTAATAGGCCTGCCCTCAAGGGAAGCTATCTTATCAGAATAAACCAATTGGAGTTTTACCAGAGCCTACCCAGCCTGGGGGAAAAGGACTTCAATGTCAGCATGCTCTAGAATCTCACATGGGAAAGAAAATAGCCAGGCTCTGTCCTTATGAAGTTCACAGCCAAAGTACAAAGGCTCTCTAAAAGACTGAGAACCGATTGTATGACTGACTATACAACCCTCCCCTTCACCCTCCCCACAAATTATTACCACATCAATAGGGGTCTATATAATAACCAGGGATTACAGCCGAAAGAACTGCTGATGTCAGATCTTGTCTAAGAAGAAGTCTCTAGGGATAACCAAAGACAAAGGGGAAATAAAAAACAAATTACCAGGGAAAATTTAGCCTATGACACCTATAGCTACAGTAAACAGAAACACAGCCTAATTCCTAGTCAAACAAAAACTCACACTATACTTAGGTTTTTTTTTTTTTTAAGATTTTTTATTTATTTATTTGACAGAGATAGAGACAGCCAGCGAGAGAGGGAACACAAGCAGGGGGAGTGGGAGAGGAAGAAGCAGGCTCATAGAGGAGGAGCCTGACGTGGGGCTCGAACCCGGAACGCCGGGATCACGCCCTGAGCCGAAGGCAGACGCTTTAACCACTGTGCCACCCAGGTGCCCCCACACTATACTTAGGTTTAAATCTAACAAAACATGTATAAGAACTATATAAGGAAAATTACAGAATTGATAACAGAAATAAAATACTATTTAAATGGAGGAGATATTCCATATACATTATAGGAAGACTCATTATTGTTAAAATGTCAGTTATTCCCAACTTGATCAACTATAATTCAAACAGAAAAAAGATTGTTTTCAAATAGATGTTGGGTATTTGTTTTCAAATAAATGTTGGTCATTCTGCTTTGATTGTTGGTCATATCAAATACTGGCATACATTATTTGGAATGATTCCTTCCAGAGCACCTTGAGGATTTCCCACTGTAGATACATTTTTAGCTTCAGAAATATTTCAAAAATAGGTCTGGTTTGTGTAACAGAAAACTACTCAGAAATCTGAGGCTTAACAAAACTAAATTTTATTTCTCAGTCTTCGCTCCATGTCCTTTTCAGGTTAACATGGAGGTTTGTCCTCATCACAGGCTCCCAGCCTGACAGCTGCTCCATCTGGAAACGCACTTCTAGGATCTCCACAGCAGGGAGGAGAGAATGGGGCGAATCATTTCTGTTTTCAGGCTTTTGTTCAAAAGTGACACATGTCACTTCCACTCACATTTTGTAGACCAAAGCAAGTCATTTGACCACAATGAACTTCAAAAAGAACAGTTCTTCCTTATGCCCGAAAGTCAGAGTAAAATATATTCTCCGGTTAGTGGTTATGCTACACAATTTGTGACGTTCATTTTGCCAGGAAAAGCAGTACCCTAGTACTTTATTTAGAAATATTCTAAATGTTTTAATTACGTAGTGATGCTAGCAGGTGAATAGTGTGTGTGTGTGTGTGTGTGTGTAAGTTATTTGTTTTATATTATTTGGGTCTGAAAAGCATATTCACATATCCTTGTTTTCTCAGAAAGCACAAACATTACTGCCATGCTTGGAGACCCAATTTTGAGATAAGAGGCAGGAAAAGAGAGGAAGGAAAGAGTGATAGAAAAGAGAAAATAAGCAGGAGAGAAAAAAATAGGGGGGAGAGGAAGAAACAAGAAGAGAATGAAGCAAGAAAATAATAAAAGAGAAGAAATGGGAGAGAAGAGAAGAGATTTTAGGACAGTCTTAAATTTTATGAATTTAATTTAAATCAAATTTCTGTACCTTTGATATAAAGACTACAAAGCCCAATTTTAGAAAATTCTTTCTCAAAATGCGTTATTTTTTCCATCTTGTGACATTTAATGAGGTTCATTTCTAACACATGAACACATGCAGATTTGTACCTGGGTTCCTTTACTTATAACCTTTGACCTACCTACCCAATTTTCTGTAGGCATCTTTAGCTCCTTGTTCATTGTTTTCTTGCTCTCTACTAATTCAAAGACCTGCAAAAGATGGGAGACGCTTCCTTAAGTGGAATACTAATTGGAATACTAATTGGAACAACCTGGGAGTTTGAATGGCTGCATTCCACCCTGATGGTGATTTCTTTGAACAAATTGTTTCACCAGAAAGGACAATATTGGGTGCTTAGGTGGTGCAGTCACTAAGATACCCTCTCCTGGTTTCAGCTCAGGTCATGATCTCAGGGTCAGGAGATCAAACCCCCCGAGTCTGGCTCCATGCTTGGCATGGAGTCAGCCTAAGACTCTCTCTTCCTCCCCCTCCCCTGCCCTCTTGCCCTTGCTCTCTCTATATATAAAATTAAATAAATGAATCTTTTTTGAAAAAAAGGAAAGGGCAATATTGCTACTTGGCTATTATATGGAAGATACGCAAGCTGCATGGAAAAAGGAGTATTTAGACCAAGAGCCGTTGCTACTACATTGAGAATAAAAGGCCAAGTAAAGAGGTAGATTATAGAAAAAACAACTTCTAAATTTTTGCCTGACAATCTTAAAAATTAGGAAAAAGCACTGATTTTAACAAATAGATGTTCTTAAATTGGCATAGGTATTTCCAACCTCCAGCATCCATATTTATCATTTGAATTACAATCAATTATTTTCAATGTGAACTGAAACCTTTAGAAAACTTCAAAAGAAAGACCAGGTAAATAAACTACTTACCTTAGGCTATAATTAAATAAGAATAAAATTATGTTCTTATATCCTTGATTAAAACAAAAAAGTATATTTATGTTTTAGCTTACTATATTCTACTTTCCTGGTATTGTTAAAATATCTGGAAGCTTCCTAGATACAGAACTACTAAAAGGTTTTTTAAAAATAATTGGATAAGCAAAGTCATTATATTAGACAACAGAGAAATTTTCAATTGTCTTCATCCATTTGGTTAGAAAACCTCTAACTTGTCCTAGAGTCTACCTTGCATTGCTTTCCTTTTCCAGACATAGTGCTAACAAATTCTGGGTGGTTTCTCATCTATATTTTTTTCTAGCAATGAAGCCTATGTTTTTTATTTGAGAAAATGACACCTTTTGGACTTAAGAGTTTTGGGATACTTCATTTTCCCAACAAACAAAAGTTCTAACTTACTGAGCACAGAGAAGTTAATTAATAGAATGCAAACTTCTTAGTATACAAACAACATTCATATCTCTATCGCTGTAGGGATAATAATGCTACACCTACCCGATGCATTTGGAAGATTAGAGACAATGTATTTAAATCTTTTACTACAATATCTGGCAATATGATAAGTGTTATGTGCTTACTATTATAATTTCTAAATTCTCTCTCCCTATATATAGTACATTATTTAAAAAAAATTTTTTTAAAGATTTTATTTATTTGACAGAGACAGCCAGCGAGAGAGGGCACACAAGCAGGGGGAGTGGGAGAGGAAGAAGCAGGCTCCCAGCGGAGGAGCCTGATGCAGGGCTCCATCCCAGGACTCTGGGATTACGCCCTGGGCCAAAGGCAGATGCTTAACGACTGAGCCACCCAGGCGCCCCTATTTAAAAAAATATTTTTAAACAAATGCAACTCAGAAGGTTCTGTAAGTTATGTCAGCTGTCATGCACTGCATTATCTTGCTTTAACCTCCAATTAAAGTACCCACTGAAAATTCCTACCACAACTGAAATCAACACCACCATAAAGATGAGAGACAGAAGTCTACTTCTAAGTGAGGGACTTCTCTTGAGCTCTTATAGGTCATTGAGATTCTCACCCTTTGCCTCTGCCTATATTATTGATAAGAGTTTAAGACCTGTCATCCCACAATACCTTGCATCATCCAGGCTGCACTGGTGCATATGGGAGCTGTGGTCTCTGGGCATTGTAGAACTTTGGTCCAGTGAGAAACCTGTTCCTTGCAATTAGGTGTAAGGTATCTCATTAGAGTTGGTCATAGAGCTACTGTGAACACAGTTAGGTGCACTATTTTCAATATCATCACAATTATAAAGACATGTAAAACATACATATGTATATGTATTTAAGGTATGTACGTACATCTTTATGCGTATGTAAAAAATGAAAAAGAATATAGTTAGATATAAGCACTGTTGCAATCAGTGTTGTGAGAATAGTGATCTTTTGTATTCTTTTACAGATATGGGCACATTTTAATTTTATGGTCCCAAATCAATAATAAATCAAAAGTCAATCTTCCATTTCTAGTTTAAACTCCAGCCTGAAACCTAAAGCTTCCCAGGTCCCAACGTAGCATGACTTTTACTTTAAACTTGAACATACTATCACTCATATTTAGTAGCAGCATTTTTAAAAAACTATTATCCATTTATCTGATGAAAAATGAAAATCAATTTAAAATAGAGAACTATTTTGACAATTAGGGAGAAAGGATTAAAGTTTTTGTAGCCCCATATTTTTCTTATTATCATTTGTACCAGACAGTTGATATTTTTTTAACCTAAGCAATAATTATCAGGTGAGCCCAGTGCAGTCAAACCGAGTTTATTAAAGACAATGTTTACAATGATTAGTACAAAAAAGACGATTAAGATGAAAAATAAAAAAATAAAGAAATAAAAAAGCATTCATTTTTCCTAGAAAATTGGTGAATGAGATAGATGCATCAGTATTTCCTGTAAGAGATAGTTAATAAATTAACAATAATTCAAACCTGTGCTATGTAAGGATAAAGGAAGAAATAACCTGAATTCAGCAGAAAATACCACAGCGTGGACCCTACTGTCTATAAACACTTCTATTTTTATGAGCTACTACATATTTTTTCTCTTTATTATGCAACAATTGTTTTCCATCTTCTTTAGAGGTTAGATCTTTCCTCCAGGGAAGCTATAGATTTAAAAAAAAAAAAAAAATATATATATATATATATATATATATATATGTCATTGTTAATGAGTTTGTAACATGGTGAGGACTATGATTATCTGCCTTTTGAAAGACTAGTTTTTGCTTGAGAAATGGAGTCCCAATGATGAAGATTTGGGAACTTCCTTTCATTTCAATATTTCGTTGAGCCAGCTGTTCAGCTGGACTGGGGGCAACCAGTTATGTGCTTCTTTCCCAACATCTGGAGCTCCAGGAAGTGACCTAAGTTAAGTGATCAGTTTATGCTCTCTATACACTTTCTACAGCATTTTCTCCCAGTTCCCAGAAAAACATGAAGAGTTATTCCTAAGACTTTACATTTTTACTTCAGTGATTGTATTTTGGCCATATATTAATTACTCTGTTTTCCCACTATTTATTTATACCCTTTTTAGAGTTCTTGCTAGTTTGTTTACATTATTATATTACCACATGCTTAATAAATGCTCTTTTATCTAACAGACCCTTGTCTTTTTTTTTTTTTTTAAGATTTTATCTATTTATTTGAGACAGAGAGACAGAAGGAGCATGAGCAGGGGGAGGAGCAGAGAGAAGCAGACTCCCCACTGAGCAGGGAGCCCAAGGACGAGGACGCAGGGCTGGATCCCAGGACCCCAGGATCATGACCTGAGCCACCCAGGTGCCCCTATGTTGTTTTTCCTTATTGCCTTCTTTTTATATTGCTTTGGCTGAGTTTATTATATATTTAATTTCTTCCAACATATCATGTATATTTATAATCTTTGGGCACAACTTTGTTTCTGTAGATAATGTTCTGAAGACGAATGTCCCTCTGGAATACTAGAAATAATGATTCCAAGGAGTGTAGTGAAAAGGAAAAAAGGAGGAAATCAGGAAGATAGAATAGACAGGATCAATAGTAAACAACAGTAAGATAGTCTATTTAAAGCCAAATGTATGAATAATCATATTATATGGAAATTGATTGAATTACCTAGTTAAAAGATAATGATTTCAAAACAGTAACAAAATTTCACTATATGCTTTTTATAATACATGTGTAAGCATAAGGATTCAGAAAGTTGAAGTAAAAGAAAGAAGAGTTATCATGCAAATACCAGAGCATTTACTCTGTTAGAGTGAAAAAAAAAAAAAAAAGACACAAACCCTTAGGATTTGCAACACCAAGAATGAACCTTAAGGTAAATTTTGGACTTTGATTATGATGTGTCAATATAGGTTCATCAATTGTAATTAATGTAGCACTCTGGTGGGAGATGTTGGTAGTGGGGGAAGTCTATGCATGTGTGGGGACAGAGAGTATATAAAAAAAAAAATCTCTGTACCTTCCCCTAAATTTTGCTGTGACCTTATAACTACTCTAAAAATATACTCTTTCTCTCTCTTTTTTAAAAGATTTTATTTATTTGACAGAGAGACAGCGAGAGAGGGAACACAAGCAGGGGGAGTGAGAGAGGGAGAAGCAGGCTTCCCCCTGAGCAGGGAGCCCAATGCGGGGCTTGATCCCAGGACCCCAGGATCATGACCTGAGCCGAATGCAGACGGTTAATGACGGAGCCACCCAGGTGCCCCTAAAAATATACTCTTAGTAAAACATATCAAGAAAGTAAAAGAAAATAAAAATTAAGTGAAATGGTTTTGCTAGATATGAACAAGTTTATTTAATAGTAGTAGTAATACAGTTTTAATTGACCAATAAAGCAATCCAGAGTTACGGTGAGAAAGCTCAACACAACTTTGTCAGTTCTTGATTAATCCAGCATACAAAAAAATTAGTAAGCATGTGGAATATTTTAACAGTATGATCGGCAAACCTGACATAATTATCATGTTGAAAATACTATAAGCCAGAACTATACAGGATGTACTTACAGAGCACATACAGCATTTATAAAAAAAAAATCATTTCCTTTTTTTTTTTTTAAGAGAAAGAGAGAGCATGCCTGCGAGAGCGAGCGGGTTGGGGGGATGGGCAGAAGAAGTGGGAGAGGGAGAGGGAATCCCAAACAGGATTCTCATGGTGGAGCCTGACACATGGGGCTCAATTTCATGACCCTGAGATCATGACCCCAACCGAAATCAAGAGTTGGACGCTTAAGCTACTGGGCCAACCAGGAGCCCCAGAAAAGATCGTTTCTTAACCATAAAACAAATCTCAACAAATTTTAAATGATTGGTATCATGAAGAGTATCTTTTTGATTACAGTAAAAGACAACTAGCAATCAGTTTTAAAAACTTTTATAGTCCACATATCATAGGCAGATATGAAATACTTTTCCATATAAGCCAGTGATTTAAAAATACAATTAATAATAGAAAGTATTTTGAGCTAAATGTCAGAAAGCCTGTGGGATGTGGTTAAGGCAAGGTTAGAGGGAGATACACAGCCTTAAATGCAGGAATTAGAAAAGAATGGCTAAAAATGATTGACAAATCTCAGGAGATCAGATAAAAAATGTCACATCACTCAAAAGACATAGAGACACATTAAGACATATGAAAAGAAACACAGAGCAGTGGAGAGCAAGTATGCTTCCTGGGGAAATAATCTACTAGTGAGTCACAGGGCCTTTCCTTCACACCGTTAAAACCAGGCTCTGTGCAAGGGTGATGCACGAGGAATTCTTGCTCAATGCATAAGACTAGTTGCCTTGTTGATATCTATTTTTTAAATGTAATGCTTGAAAGTAAATACGCTGGGTACTATTTCTCTCATACTAGTTTGACATTGTCTCAACTATTTTGGACATTGGACAAATTACTCTCTCTTTTTACTTCTTTGCTTTCTCGTTCTCATAAAAAGACTAGTAGTATCTACTTCATAGAGTCCTCAGGGGGCTATGTGATATGCATACACATGCATGCAATAAGCTCTTAAAATATGTTATTTTTATTTGTATCATTATGTAATTCCAAATCCTCTCTTCCATGACATTTGAGAATTCCGTTATCTGACTGCATCTATTTTATGGGTAACACAAAGAGAAACTCTACTGAGCTACATGCTGTCTTCCAAATACAAGTTTGCTCTAAATCTCCAAGGTTTTACTGACACTGTTCTTTTTTCCTGAGTGCTTTTAATACCATTGTTGGTTTGACAACTGCTACTAACTATTCAAACGAGGCTCAAAAATTACTTTTTCTATTATTCCTGACCGTTTCTAATATTCCTGACCATTTCCCCCAATTATATAAGTAGGATCTCAATATGTATTTAATGAATGTAAAATTGATGAAGTAACTTAAAGAAGAAATATCTAACAATAAACACAATTGCTAAAACATTGCCATTGGTTGATCTCTTTACATAATTTTATTTTATGTTCCATGCACTTTCCACTTTCCATAATTCAAATAAACATCATGTTTAGCTATTGTTGAATATTAAGTTGACATCTTTATTGAGCTGTTCACAATGACACCTGGATCTCCTTCCTTAGAAATTAAACAAATTTGCAACCCATCAATGTCTGGCAGAAGTTTAATTTGTTTCTCTTGCATTCATTAGCTCAATCTTTTCTAGGTTGAATTATATCTTCTGTGGAAATTCCCATTAGAAAACAACTAAATACACAATCAAATTCAGAATATGTAGCTGTTTTCTTGCTTTAATTCATTCTCATATTTCACAAAGACAAGTCATGGTATTATGTCTAATAACCACCTTATTATAAGTATATTGTGGTAGAGTATATTTACAATACAGTCTGCAAAAGGTAATGCAGGTTATGTAAGGAATTTTTAAAAATCTTAAATAGTTAATTTATGATTTCATCTAATCAAAATCAAATGCTGTAATAATAATATACTATGACTATCAATGACAATGGGAAATATTAAAGACATCTCATAGATGGACATGTTAAAATACCATTGCTCCTACCAAAGTAAAAATATTTTATTTTATTTTAGGATTTTATTTGTTTATTTGATAGAATAAGAGAGAGAGAGAGAGAGAACAAACAGGGGGAGGGGCAGAAGGAAAAGCAGACTCCCCACTGAGCAGAGAGCCCAAAGTAGGGCTTGATTCCAGGACCCTGGGATCATGACCTGAACAGAAGGCACATACTTAACCAACTGAGCCACCCAGGTGCCCCCCAAAGTAAAAATATTTTAAATAAATGAAAAGGAAGGTAAGCATTTTTGTTTTTTAGGCTTTTTATAGTGAATTTAAAATTAGAACTTTAATTTAGTTGACTAAATTTTTTTTAATGGAACTCCCTTTACTATTAAATGTAATTTTTTTCTTTTTTAAAAAATATTAATTTACTTTTTAAAGATTTATTTATTTGAGAGAGAGACAGAGAGAGTGCATGGGGGAGGGGCAGAGGGAGAAGGAAAGAGAAACTCAAGCAGACTCTGCACTGAGGGGCTTGAGACTCCCACAAGGGGCTTGATCTCATGACCTTGAGATCAGGACCTGAGCTGGCTGCTTAACCAACTGGGCTACCCAGGCACCCCTAATTATTTATTTTAGAGACAGAGAGAGAGCCCACATGTGCACACCAGTGAGGGTAGGGGCAGAGGGAAAGAATTTCAAGCAAGAATCTCAGTCTCAAGCAAAGAATTCCTGCTTGGCACAGAGCCTCAGGTGGAGCTGGATCTCATGACCCTGAGATCATGACCGGAGCTGAAATCATGAGTCAGATGCTTAAACCCAGCAGCCCTTTTAAATGTAAATTTCAATGCTAAGTAGAACATTAAATGACTCTCACTCTATCAAAGACTTTGAAGAGACTTATGGAGAAAATAGAATAGGTAGGCTTCTTATAATATTGACTACCCGGCAGTTTCTTTCTCCTGTCCTCTAATTGGGAAGCTTCTCACATATGAAATTTATGCTTTAAATGTTTAAGAGAAAATGATTAGATCAGCAGATTAAAGACACTTCATTGCTACAATTGAATATCTCTGTGCATAAAACTTTTCTGCCTTTCACAGGTTTACGTTAGCCTGATTGCTGAGATGTTTTCTCAACCAAATTATGAACCTTTTGATGATGGGAAATATACTATAATATATTTTCTAAAAAATATTAGTAGATAGGGGTGCATGGGTGGCTCAGTCGGTTGAGCGTCCGACTCTTGATTTCAGCTCAGGTCAGGATCTCCTGGGTTGCGACATTGAGCCCGACATCGGACTCTTCGTTCAGCCGGGAGTCTGACTGAAGATTCTCTCCCTCTGTCCCGCCCCCACTCACACACATGCACGCTCTTTCTCTCTCTAAAATAAATAAATAAATCTGTAAAAAATGAAAAACATTAATAGATACATTTCAAAGTACTTTTAGATTCAGAGAAAAATTAAGCCCGTAGTACAATGAGTTCCCCATATATCGCTTCTTCCTCTTCACAGATTCCCCATCATTAACATCTCCCAATAATGTGGTACATTTGCTACATTTGCTACAAGTGGTGAACTAACACTGATACCTGAAGTCCACAGTTTACATTAGGGTTTACTCTGTATGATATAAAGTTCTATGGCTTTTGGCAAATGGGTAATGTCATGTATCCACCATTATAGTATCATGCAGAATAGATTCAGCACTGTAAGGTTTCCTGTGCTTGTCCTATTTACCCTTCACTCCATCTTCCAGTTCCTTAAATCTCCAGCAACCACTGATAAATTTAACATTTTTAGAGTTTTGACTTTTTAGATGGACTTCCTTCACTTAGTAATGTACATTTGAGGTTCCTCCATGATAGCTCGTTTTCTGCTGTACCTGCTGAATAACATTGCATTGTTATGTATATACTACTGTTTGTTTATCCATTTACCTTTTAAGGGACATCTTGGTTGCTTCTATTTTTAGTAATTATGAATAAAGCTCATAAATCTGTGCAGGTTTTTGTGTGAATGCAAGTTTTCACTCTTTTGGGTAAATATCCAGTAAAGAGATTGTGGGAGAGGAGAGTAAGACTATGTTTAGCTTTGTAAGAGACTGCAAACTTGTCTTCCAAAGACGTACGATTTTGCATTTCCACCAGCAGTGAATGGAAGTTCTTGTTCCACATTCTCACTAGGACCTGATATTGTCAGTGTTTTAGATTTTCACCATTTTAATAAGTGTGTAGTGGTATCTCATTGCTGCATTAATTTGCAATTCCCTAATGATATATGTTAAACATCTTTTCTGTGCTTATTTCCAATTACACATCTTCTTTGATGAGGTATCTATTCAGATCTTTCACCCATTTGTTAATTGAGTTGCTTCTTTCCTGATTGTTAAGTGTTAGAGCTCTTCATGTATTTTGGATACGAGTCCTTTATCACATGTGTCTTTTGCTAATATTGTCTCCCAGTCTGTGGTTTATCTTTTTGTTCTCTTAACCGTGACTTACTGGAGCAGTTTTTTGTATTAAATTTTAATGAATCCAACTTATCATTTGTCTTACCTGAATCATGCTTCTGGTGTTACATTTAAAAGTCATCCCTGAACCCAAGATCATCTTGCTTTTCTCCTATGTTGTCTTCTAGAATTGTTACAGCTCTATGCTTTAGTTTTGAACTATGATCCAATTGAGTTAATTTTTGTAAAAGGGGTTAGGCTTCTGTCTAGATTCATTCTTATTTTTATGAGTGTTCAGTTGTTCCAGTCACATTAGCAGAAAAACTGACCTTTCTCTATTCAATTAATTACCTTTGCCATTTTTTAAAGATCAATTGCCTACATTTGTGTGCATCTATTTCTAGGCTATTTTATTCCAATAATCTATTTTTCTACTCTTTTACTGTAATATATTGTCTTTATTATGTAATCTTTATAGTGGTTTTTGATGTCTGGAATTGTCATTCCTCTGAAATTGTTTTGCTTCTTTGGGATTGTGTTGGCTATTCTGGGTTGTTTATCTTTCTATACAAATTTTATCCATAAAATGATATGCTGGGATTTTTTTTTTATGATGGTGCTGAATATACAGACCAATGTGAGAAGAAGTAGCATATTTATAATATTGAGTCTTCCTCTACATGAACATGGGATATCTCTCTATTTATTTAGATAGTCCATGATTTCTTTCAGCTGAATTTTATAGTTTTCCTTACATAGATTTGTATATATTTTGTTACATTTAAACCTAAGTATTTAATTTTTTGGTACTACTGCTTTCTATCTGTTTTTCTTGTTTCTTTCTTTTTTATCTTCTGTTTCTGGTTTGATTGAGCATTTTATATGATCTCATGTTCTCTCCTCTTTTAGCATAACAATTTCCATATATTTAAAAATTTATTGGTTGACATAAGGCTTGAAATATATTTTTACAACTAATACAATTCAAATACCACTATACCACTTCACTCTTTCCCCCATCCCTTATAACCTTGCTGTAATTCAGTTCACTTATCCATAAGCTGTCATCATCAAACACGTTGGTGTTATTATTTTGTAGTTGCCCATTATGTCAATTAAGAACAGGAAAAAGAAAAGATTTTATTTTATCTTCATTTATTCTCTTTATATTCTTTTTTTTCTAAATGTAGATTCAAGTTTCTGACCTACCTAATTTCCTTTTCTTTGAAGAACTTCTTTTGGCATTTCTTAAAGACAGTTCTCTTGGAAACAAATTTGCCTAGTTTTGGTTTGACTGAGAGCGTTTTATTTGTTTATATTTGCTTATTTTTTATTATCTTTGATTGTATTTGTTTATCTTTGTTTATAAAAGAAAAATGTTATTGGATACAGAATTCTAGGTTGATGATTTTATTATTAAACACTTTAAATATTTTACTTCATTGTCTCATTTGCATGGTTTCTAAAGGGAAATCCTATGCAATTCTCATGCTTGTTCCTCTCTACATAGTTTTTTTCTTTTCCTGTTTTCCTCCAAGTTTTATTTTTGTCTTTTATTTTCTGAGGTTTGAATATGATATGCCTATGTATATGTGTGTTTGTGTGTGTGTGTATATACATATATATATATATATATATATATATATATATATATATATATNNNNTTCTTGTTATTTATCTTGCATCATAGTCCGTGAGTTTCCTGGATCTGCAGCTTATGACTGTTACTAAATTTTTAAAAATTCTCAGTCATTATTTCTTTGGTCTGTCTCTACTTTTTCTTCTCCTATTGTTTCTACTATAAGTATGTCACATCTTTTGCAATTGGCACGTGGTTCTTCATCATTCCGTTCAATTTTTTCTCCCCATTTTTCCCCCTTTGAATTTCAGTTTGCTAGACTTCATTGACATGTCTTCAAGGTCACTAATTCTTTCCTTAGCTCTTTTTGGTCTACAATGAACCTATCAAAGGTACTCTTCATTTTTGTTACAATGCTTTTGATCTGTAATGTTTTTTGGATCTCCTTTCGTTGTAATCTCTCTTGTTCTCATTACCATCTGTTCTTGCATGTTGTCTACTTCTTCCATTAAAGTTCTTGATATATCAATTTAAATTCTGTTTGATAAATTCAAAATCTCTGCTATAGCTCAGTCTGATTCTGATGCTTGCTTTGCCCCTTCAAACTCTGTTTTCCTTGAATTTTGGCACACACACACACATTATATATATATATACATATATATATATATATATATATACATACACACACACAGTATTAATATCTTTCTTTCAATTATACATATATAATTGTATATATACATATATAATTGAAAGAAAGCTATTATGTCAGTTAATAGGAACTGAGATACACAGGACTTCATGTGGGATTTCATGTTTATCAGACTGGGAGTCAGGCTGTGCTTAATGTTTGTTTTTGCCACACATCAGCATCTTGCAATTCCTCCAGTGTCCTTATTTATTTTTGCTATCTTGTCTGTGTTTCCCTATAGTGCAGTTTTGAGAATAAATACCTGCCTTTTCAATATTTTAACCAATACTTTCTATAAAATACAGAGGACCTGTTATATCAATTCTTCAAAATCAAAATGTTAGGAGAGAATGATAATATTCTAAAGGCATATTCAAGTTTCAAGAAGCTTATAACATACTAGAATCATGTTCAAAATCTAAGATAAACTTAAGTGGTAAATAGCATACAGGCTTCAACTTACTGTTTATCAGCTCTTCAAATATCTGGTGAAAGGTATCAAAATATACACAGTTGTTTCAATTGCCCATAAGCACATTATCAACCTAGTATACTCAGTGTCCTGGGAAGCAAAATACTATTCTACTCTATATTGATCAGATAATATGAAAAAAAATTTTCTGTTCAAATTTAAGCATTCCTTTACATAGTGACATTGTAAAACCAAACTTGGTACAATAAATAAGAAACGTTCACTCACCCATTGTGGAGAAAGCCATTATCATCCTATATGAATGTTTTTTCTAAAAAAAGAAAGAAAGAAAGAAAGAAAGAAAGAAAGAAAGAAATATTAGATATGATTTATAGCATAATGGAAAGGATTGTGGCATAACTTAAGGAGGCCTAATGTGAATCCCAGCTTTGCCACTACTTACCTGTGAGGCCTTATGCAAATCATCTAACTTCCTGGGTTTTTCGTTTCTCTTCTATAACATAATACCTGTTGTAATCAAGAGGCTAGATTAGGTGATACCAAAAATTACTTCCAGTGTCAACAGCTTATAATATTTAAATTTATATTTTTATTTAAGCCTTTTAAGGTCTAAATGAATAAGCAATATAGCAATTAAAGCCCACATTATTGTGTTGAACATTTATTATTTTTATGTTTGAATTTTAAGTTAAAAATGATCATATATTATCAACATGATTAAATATAAGTCCTTAACATAGTATCTATCTTAAATTATGAAGACACATATCATTTACTCAAAAATAGATTAATTTTGGGAGAGAAATTCATTCTTTAAGGAGTCTTCCCTCAATTGAGGGAATGAAGTAATTTATAATTGAATTGATTTTTATTTGGCATATGGTTATGAACACACTGGCCTAAGACATATGTCAAAAACTTTTGTGAAGGTAGTCAAATAAAGGAAAACGACTGGGCTCATAGATACAACAAAACTATTTTTTCAAGTAGATTTCACACCCAGCATGAGGCCTGAACTCCTGACCCTGAGATCAAGACCTGAGCTGAGATTAAGAGTTGGATGCTTAACCGACTGAGCCACCCAGGTGCCCCACAATGAAACTATTTTAAAATTAATAGGAAATTTAGAAAACTTTGTGTCCAAATATGTCATTAAACAGATGATGAAAATGGGGTTTGATAGGTTAAGTATCTTGCCTGAGGTGAAATCTAGTTTTTCATGAGTATATTTATTGGACCATTTTCAAAACTGCAAAGCAAGTAAATGGAGCCATACAGAAAATAGCAGTGTCTCTGAATAGAAGAGAGAGAGAATGAAGTTTGAGGCAGTTAAAATGGCTAAATTTGGGAAGCCGGGTGCTAGAAAAAAAAAAAAAGAGACAAAGGGAAGAAGCCCAGGCAACAATTGCATTGGAGTTAGCCCAGTCCTTGGCTGAATACCAAACTGCACATCTTCAGGATGAGATTTTGAGGCATATCATGCACATCTCCTGGGAATCTGAAAATTGAACAGAGAATTCCAAGGGAGACATTGGAGCTCTTTCCAACCAGGATAGATTGATGTTGGAGAAAAGTATTCAGTTGAGATGCCAGAAAGGCCAAGGGCTATGCACTAGGAATAAGGTCTGTGCCAATGACCAAGGGAAAATTTGAAAAAGACACATGGATACAAATTTTAAAATGTCTCAGTAAGATTAACACAAACTTCCAGTAAATGAACCGCCTGGTCAAAACTCAAAGTTATTTAAGAGAAGATAATATAACCCAGATTCCAAAATATATCATCCACAATGCCAATCAGACAAAGAAAAAGAAAATCCAAGACAAAGAAATGACTATAGATAAAAAGAAAAAAATAATAAATGCATACTGTCACATAATTCTAATACTAGAATTGACAAGACTTTAAAGTAACTATTATATATGAAGGACTATGTTAGATAATTTAGGTGACAAGATGGACAAAATAGAGGAACAGATAGAAAATTTCAATAGAAAAATGGACACCTATAAAACCACCATGTATGAATTCCGGGGAAAAAAATCATAAGTTGCATTGAGAAACTAATCTGATGGACTTACTGTTAGACTGAACACAGCAAAAGAAAGATTTAGTGAACTTGAAGCCTGATCAATACATATGAACACAAAGAGTATAATAATGGAAAAAGAGGAAAACTGTTTTTGAGACCTGTGAGACAATATCAAATTTCTATCATTCATATTATTCAAATATCAAAAAATTAAAAGAGAGTGAATAGGAGAAAAAATATTCAAGGCATAATGAACAAATTTTTTCAAAAACTAGTTAAGAAAACATCAATTTAGATTTCCAAAGAGGAATTTGGAGAGGTGATAAAACCCTTCTATATCCTGATTGTAATGGTCATTAAAAGGCAGAATGCATTTGTCAAAATTTTCAGAACCGTACACCAAAAGAAAAAAAGAGATAAATTTTACTGCAGTAAATGTTATCTTAATTAAAAATAAAAAAGTGAAAGACTTACTTTTTTGTTCTTAATGGAATAACTGGGACCATATACTTACCCTTCCACCATAAACAAATTTAAAAATGGACAAAATTAATAAAATAACTATATTCAGAGTGGATGACAGTAGGAAGGGAATCCCAAAGGGAGTCCCAAAAGTCTTACTAAATTGAAGAGAATGAAATGCAGGTTTGGAAGGCTTAGGACACTGGAATTTGAGGAAGAGTACTGGAAAAATAGGAGCTTCCCAGAAAAAGTTTCAGTATCTGAATGAGTGCTATGTTGAGTCTTTGAATGTTAAGCTGCCCATGCGTAGGGTAACAATCTACAAGTCTGGACAAAGGACCACGAGGGAAGTGAAAGCTGAATAATTTCAGAGCTCAAGCAGGTTTGGAAGATACTTCAGTTCCAGATATTGTGGAGGAAGCTATATTAGTAATTGCCCAAGCTGAATTTCCTGCACTTTTCATGTGCAAGGTGTCAGATTCAATCAGAAAGCAAAGGTAGCTGACTACCTCTGATCCAGCATAAAATCCTCTAAACAAAAAAATAAAAAGAGAGAGAGAGGAAAAAGGAAGGCAATGAAGTGGAAAGCTAACATGCCAAAAGTTTTCATATTTGATATCTTATATAATAAAGGGAATTTGTATTGAAGAATATAGCACTAAATGGCAAAATAAGTGGAGGATCAAAAACAGTTTATAGGTCAGAATTTCAGTGAAGTCCAAATTTAATTTATTTATCACAAGTACATTTCTACATGTTAACTAAAGTAATACGAGTACTATATTAATGCACAGGTTATTAATATTGACTAATATCTCCGCTAAATAAGAATTTTTGGAAACGGACTTGGAAACCTTGATTCTTTGAAACTTCAGAAGATATTAAAAAAACATAAAAAAACACAAAAAAACAATTCCACAAGATACTGTTACAGATTGGAAAATTTCAAAAACCTCAAACCTAATCATGGACTCATTATTAGGGATTCAGACGTGGAAATTTTTTTAAAAGATTTATTTATTTATTTTAGAGAGAGAGAAAGACAGTGAGCACACACATGTGTGTGCTTGCACGTGAGCAGGGGTGTTCTGTCGTGGGGCTCGATCTCACGACTCTGACATCATGACCTGAGCCCAAACCAAGAGTCGGATGCTCGAGGAACTGAGCCACCCGGGCACCCCAGACATGGAAATTTTTAATTTTTTCCCTTTATTTTCTCTTTCTTAGTAAAATTATTTTGGAAATACCTTTTACTTTGGAAATGGCTTTGACTCTGAAAAGCTAACCCTTATAACACATTGTGGAAAGTGTGGCTATGCGAGTTTATGTTCCAGATCTACTGTTAAAACATGATCCTAAATACTGTGCCTTTGTTTCCATGTGAGTGCAATTGAGACTTGTACTAATGTGGTGAGGATTAGATGAAGTAATAAATATAATGTTTTTATACAGCAGCCATCATTTTTAACACTCAATAAATATACTTTATTAGATAGGGTGGCTATATCAACAGGAAATAGAAAACCTGCGTCTAGCTTCATCTGCTGATGTTAAGTTACCTGAATTCTTTTTATTTTTTTTAAAGATTTTATTTATTTATTTGACAGAGATAGACAGCCAGCGAGAAAGGGAACACAAGCAGGGGGAGTGGGAGAGGAAGAAGCAGGCTCATAGCGGAGGAGCCTGATGTGGGGCTCGATCCCATAACACCAGGATCACGCCCTGAGCCGAAGGCAGGCGCTTAACCACTGTGCCACCCAGGCGCCCCAAGTTACCTGAATTCTGGACTCCCTGGCTTTCCAACAATTACAGATACATCCTGATATATTGTTCACATAAATCTACCTGAAATTATTGTTTATCATTTCCTTCTTCGGTAAGAGTACAATGGTGATTTGTTAGTCACTTTTCCTATATTAATTTTTGTACTTATATCCTGTCTGGTACATAGCAGGCTCTAAGTGGTGAGGCAGACACTTCAATACTTGTTTGTGTCTAATTTTAACTTTCTATGATTTTGATATTTTTTCAGAAGTCCACGGGGTGCCTGGGTGGCTCAGTCATTAAGAGTCTGCCTTCGGCTCAGGGCGTGATCCCAGGGCTCTGGATTGAGCCCCGCCTCGGGCTCCCTGTTCCACTGGGAGCCTGCTTCTTCCTCTCCCACCCCCCCAGCTTGTGTTGCCTCTCTTGCTGTCTCTCTCTCTGTCAAATAAATAAATAAAATCTTAAAAAAAAAAAAGAAGTCCAAAGAGTATTAGTTTGAAATTATATTTGAGTGTTTGTCCAGAGAAAAATTCAGAGCATGTACATACTTAGTGTAAAGCAGCCTTGTATCACTTAGCTCAAGAATATAAACAAATTACACTTTTTTAAAAAATACAATTTCTTCTTCTACTAAATTTGAAAATTTAACCTAACCAAAGCGAAGATGACATTTCTAACTTTTCTGAACAGAAGGGGAAAAAAATCTAAATTAGAACATTTGAGTCAACACAAATTTTGGTTTTAGAAAATGCGAAGTAGTGAACGGAATTGCTGGTAAAACAGCATGTGAGTATCCACTGTCTTTATTCCAATTTGTATGTAATATATGGTATCAGATATTATGTTTGCATCATAAGAACTCAAGATTACAATGGTAACTGAAAGTTATGGCTCCCCTCGTTGGGTCACATATATATACATTTTTAGAATTTTCGTAGAAAGATACTTTCTGGAACATTTCTTTAGAACTTTCCCCCTTTTACTACAAATAGTACACATGAGCACGTCCGAGTAAGTGACAAGCAAGTTCCTTAGCAATATCTGCTGTTTCTGATAGTTCTTAGATGATGTAGGTTTTAATATTAACTGGAAACACTTCCTCACAAACACAAAAATCACTGAAATAATATCTTTAAAATTTTACCTTTTTTTTTTTTCTGGAGATGAAAAAGCATCAAGTATTCTTATAGTAAGCTCACTACTGGCCAAATTAAAGAGGTCAGATATTTAAGAGAAAAATATATTTTCTGAAATCTCTAATAGGAAATCCATGTGGGAAAGGAGGGAGGAAGGTAGGGAGAATTAGAAGATGTCCCCAGGATTCCCTGCCTCTGATGCATATGCCTTGTTCAATCTCTCTTCAAGGTAGGTGGTACTTGTGAATATGATGGAAGAGTCACGAACGTGATGAGGTTAAGTAATATGGCAAAGGTGATGAGATGGTGATGATTGTTATGTTGTATGAGCAGAGTGTGAGACATTCTCCTGCCAGCCTTGAAAAAAGCAGTCACGTTGTGAAACGCCTACGGAGGGGGCATGTGGCAAGAATCTGAGAGCATCGTCTAAGCAATCCCCTACAGTTAGATAACAATTACACCTCCGTAAGGCTAGGAAACACACACACACACACACACACACACACACACACACACACACATATATGAAGAGGGCATTATGAAAAGAAACAAAAACAAAAGAATCAAAATATCAATTTTGTTAATGATGGAGTTACTATTGGACACTTGCGTTTTGCTGCCAGTAAGTGGACTTCCTGATACTGAAATTTTCACAGCCTGTGTGTGATCACCACAGATTTCTCCAGCATAGAACAGAACACATGCTCTCTATAGACAGATTGGATCCCAGGAGGAAGGCCAGAGCTACACATTCCCAATCTCTTATGCAACTACTCTCGCCAATCGAGTAAGATATTTTCCTCTTCTTTCCAAGAAAGGACTGAATGAAGCTCTAAAGAAAAAACAGCGAATAGATACTTCCCTGCAGGGGCGCCTGGGTGGCACAGCGGTTAAGCGTCTGCCTTCGGCTCAGGGCGTGATCCCGGCCTTATTGGATCGAGCCCCACATCAGGCTCCTCTGCTGTGAGCCTGCTTCTTCCTCTCCCACTCCCTCTGCTTGTGTTCCCTCTCTCTCTGGCTGTCTCTGTCTCTGTCAAATAAATAAATAAAATCTTAAAAAAAAAAAAAAAAGATACTTCCCTGCCAAGAGGTGGGGAATAAGTCCTCACCCCTAAAACACCATATTATTCTTTACTTTGTTTTTATTTCCTTATCTAACTCTTTTAAATTTACTGTTTTAAAGATTTATCTGTCCTCTAGACTGTGAGATCCTGAGAATAGAACTAAATTTATTTTTTTGTAACTTCAGCATCTAACAGAGGTTGTTTTTTTTTTTTTTTTTTCTCCCCCAGTGAATAAATAGATGAATATAAACACATTTGATTTCTAGGAAGGTACTGGTGCGGCTGAATCAATCCTTCACCAGCTGTTTATTTTTTTTTCTGATATTTCAGTGCCTGTATCATAATAATTATTAAATATTTCTTATGTTAATAGTGAATGTCAACTCTTAGGAACCAGCCTACTCATGTGTCTGATATTTTTACTTTTTCCAGAATATAAAAGAAAAAGAAAATTAAACAAGTTGAATTAATATCCAATATTATTTCGGTTGCTTTGGCTCAATTTACACAGAAAAAAAACAACACTCCAAATATTCCATTGCTATTAATGCAAGCTGTTTTAAAAATGATGGTGTGTGTTTTAAAAATTTGCCATTTTAATTTTTTAATTGATTAAAATTAATTTAAACTAAAGAATTAACTTTTATTTCTCACAACACTGAAATCTCTGTTTTCCTTTATCAAATAACAGAATGTTAGGAAGAGCAAAACACAGAATCTCAGGACTAGAAGGCTTTACAAATCATTTGGTACAAATTTCTCCTGAGCCCATGAATCTCTTTTCTGACAGTGATGAAGAACTCACGAACTGAGTAGGCAAGTTATTCCATAAGCAAATTATTCTATTATATGGTTCTGCATTGAGTAGAAAGATATCTCCCTTGTATTTTTTAAAGACTAACTCTAGTTTTATGTTTATAGACAAATAGACCAAATTGTAGCCTGTTGGCAAACGATCTCCCTTAAAATGTTTGGAGAGAATTGTCCTACCTCTCCTTCTTCCTTAGGTTTTCTTGTTTGTCAGCTAAACACTTTTGGTTTCTTTAACAAATTCTCATCGAACACAATGAGCTGAACTTTCAGTAACTTCTTTTCAGACATGCTAAATCCAAGGCCAGCTCAACAGGATGGAACAGGTGGCTCCAGAGCCACTCACGCTCTGCCCCTTTGAAAGCCTGGAGGGCCCTATAACCATTCCCATTCTCTTTGCCCTCTTGTTCAGAAATTTAAGTTCTCAAACAACTAAGGAAGGGGGCAACTTTTGCTCTAGTTTTGAGACAACAAAACTAAAATTTATTTACTTTCTTATCAATCCCTCTTTTTCTCATAGAGTCATACACTCGGAGAAAAACTTGAAGACGAATTCTGACATCGCCAGGGAAGACCGAGCTGCAAAGCATTCTGGAAGGTTCAGAACAAATACAATAAACAGGAGCAGACAGGTTGAGAATTGGTACCAACATATATGGTATGGAGACCGTGGTATTTTGTATGTTAAATATTTTTAAAGTGGCAAAGAGCAAAGCAATGGTTGTGAGCGCGGAGCTGCGCCAGACCAAGCTTGCGTCTGTACTGGGGCGTCGTTTGGGAACGAGGTGCAGACATCAATCTTCACATTTTACCATAAGCAGCAATAAGAAACCGCGTGGCCTGGAAGTTTCCTTAGTTTTATCATTCAGTTAATTAGGCACATTTTCTTGTTTACACATTACTTCAGATGACTGTGTTGCTAAGCTTCCGGCGACTAAATCATTGGTGTTTGCATTCCTCTGGTTTCTAAAATCATTTCATCACTCTCCTCTAGGCCCCTACTGGCAGCCTCATCAGAGTCCCCCAGCCTCCCACTCAGGCATTTGAGTCTTTCACTAACTCTCTCGTCAGACTCCTTTCGGCTTCTGCTCACCGTCTGGTTCTAAAATCCTCCCCATCCCAGTTATTCGTTACAGCAGCTTTCCTCATCCGGGCTTCCTAGACCGTTTTAGTTATTTATTGCTGAGAAGGCTAATACCCCAAATGCAGCAGTTTAAACCATAAAGACGTATTATTTCATACAGTTTTTTTTGGGGGGGGGGTGTCAGGAATCAAGTAACAGTCTTTTGGGGGTGGTTTCAGGTCAGAGTCTTTCATGAGATTCTTGTCAACATACTGTTTGAGGCTACAATTACCTGGAAGCTCGGCTAGGCTGGCCGGTCCGAACCACATGGCCATGGGCAGGACATTTCAGCCCTCACCACGTGGAACCCTCCATGGGGTCCTTGATTAGCTTCACGTCTTTTTATCTGGCTTCCCCCATCGAAAGTTTTCCAAAAGACAGCAAGACAGAAATCACAATTTCTTTTCGACCTAGGCTTAGAAGTCAGACACCCATATTTCTACAAAATCACATTGGTTCCCTAGATCATTCTTATTCGATTGGAGAAGAAAATGCATCAGGATGTGAGTACAAGAAGGAAAGAATCCTTGATTGACATTTTTGATGCTACTGTTATTCTCTCTCTCTCCCCTCCTCAACCCTTCAGCTTTAAATAAAACTGTAAGCTATTTAAAGTGTACGATGTGATGATTTGAGATACACACACACACACACCACACACACACGGTAAATGTCAACTCTTAGGAACTTCCTACTTGTGTCAGATCGATCTATCTATCTATATCTATACATATCTATTGTGAAAGGATTCCCTGCATCCAGTTAACTATTTCTTCTTCAATGTCTCAAAACAGTTTGTCACACTTTCTAGATGTTTACAATGGGAAGGTAAATCCCACAAGACTTACACTTTCATAGGTGGAAGTGGAACTGTGGTACCATTTTTTGATATAAAGAACAAAGTGGTAAATCAAATTATAGAAAGTAGAAATTTTGGACTCATACTTTTGAAATGCTGAACCAACCACCAAGGGAGCATTTTTAAATATTTTTAAAAAATCAAATCTATAGTTCATATACGATGTTTGAACTAAATATATAAATTTTGAAGCCATCAGCATATAAATGGCTTTTAAAGTCATGGGGCTAAATGGTATCCCCTATGGGGAAAAAAAAATTAAAAAGAAATCTTGAAGGTCCCCGGGTGTTCTACAATTTAGAACTTATGAAGATGAGAAAGTTCCGGAAAGGATACTGAGAAGTAGCAATTACTGAGGTAAGAAAACAAACAAACCCTTCAAGTATAGTTCATATAAATGTGAAGCACATTTTTTAGAAAGTAATCAGCTGTGCCAGATGCTGACAAGATGATATCTAAAGATTGACTACTGGATTTGAGAAGCAGGCTCAAAGTCATCTTTTTTATCCCAAGTCTGGTATCAGAAACACACATAAAACAAACAACTTGCTGATGGATTCAAATCCACTGTTTAGTTGCAGAATTTAATAGGTTACTCTCCTTTTTCCCGTCTTTATAATCTCTCATAAAGGGATTGCTCTTAGTGTCACAGTCCTCAAAACACCTTTTGATTCCAAGTGATTCCAACTTGGGGAGTCCATCTGTTGTCACAGCTCTATGGTGCTCACGTGAAACTGGCAGGACAGCTAACAACCAGAGAGGCATATCCTGTATAATGTGTGTTTTTCCTACTTTGGCAAAAAGAGGACTTAAATTTTGGCAGGAAATGAAAGTAGTTTTGCATTTTGGTTAGCATTTGTGCTTCTTACCTGAAAATATAAAGTGAGACAACCCCAGGTATATGTTGGAGAAACAAATAGCTTGCACCACAGCCAATATGTTTTAATGCTTTAATTAGAAATAAGGAAAGAATGAATTTGGGATTATTACCTTGTAATGGCATTGACATTAAAGCAAGTGGCATACCCTTATGTGAAAAGCATGGGTAGTAAAGCAAGTGGCATACTCTTATGTAAAAAAAATAATTCAAAATGCTTTTACGCTCATACAAAGGTTCACTTTGGCAGAGCGTGAAACAGCACTTAAGTGGACATAAATTCCTTTTTATTACATAAATCAAGATATACGTTGCTTCAAGTGAATTTTCCAAACAACTACAACATAGTTCTAAGGCCCATTCAAAATAGTTTTCAGGAATTTTAGTTCAAAATGTTGTCTATCTGGAAGCCCCTGATACAGTCTTCCAAAGTTTTATGAAAACCACTTACGAGTTAAAAAAGAAAAGGTCAGAAACTCACAGTCATACTTCATACTAAGATTTACAGACAATGTGACATCAAAATGTAGTTAGGAATCCCTACCAAGAAAAATCGAGCCAAACAGAAAAATTACCTTTGACTTTGACAGGCCATGATTTCTTGGCTTCTCGTGAAACACAAAATCGTATGGAAAGAAATGTACATCTCTTATTGTTTATTTTGGGTTTTGTTGTTATTGTTGTCGTTTGTTTGTTTGAAAATCAGGGTCTGTATAACTGGAGAACCAGATAGCTCTCTCTCGATTAGACAGTCTTTTACCAAAAGTCAGGATTAATGTTGCTGAGGGTGTGATAAATGTATATACTTTCCCACTCTCCCCCTCTGCCTCTCCCGATGGTTCTGATTTAGTGTATCTGGAATTGGTTTATACATATAATTTGTAGGAAAAAAAAAAACCTAATTTACATTGATATTCTATGTAGATCTAGTTTAAACTTCTATCTCATTAAAATATCAATCTGAAGGATAGTCAGCATGCTGGCCCATGCCAACATTTTTTCTGTATTCCCAGAAACTGCAATTGTAAAAAAAAAAAAAAAAAGTCTTTGAAAGAAGTGGTATTGCAATATAATATATTCTGGAAATTGTAGGTTCAATGACACTAAAGGTCAAAAGACAGCAAGGCAAATCATGCATCATGCATATTGGCTAATACTGTGCAAGAAAAGAACTTGCCTGTCAACTAAAAAAATACAGATCTGGTAATGTTTTGCCAAAATTGTCAGCATCTAGAAGAATCAGAGGAAGAATATTCCTTTGAAAAATATCTACCGCAAGGTCTAGAAGGAATTTCATAAGAATGTTTGACACCTTAAAGTATGTAGGAAGACACAGACTCTCTACATGCTTTATAAAGATACAAGGGATTTGGATGAGGTAAAGCAAAATTGCAAAGAACATAAAGATACAATAGCAGAATTGAAATCTACATCAGGAGTTGTAAAAGGAAAAATTTAAAGCTTTATAATATTAGTAGAATAGGTAATATAAAGGTTAACTTGAGATCCCATCTAAGGCCAGGGATGAAAATGACCAGGAAAAAGAATAATGAGTAACGTTATTAACTATAGAGAAAAGAGAAAATCATAACTATATGATGTAATTGATGTGTCCAGGAGGCCAAAAAAATGTGACAGCAGCAATAGCTAAATGTGTCTCATATTTCTTGACTAAGTTTTACAAATTTTAATCCTTTGCTTTTTTTCAGCACATTCTATTTCTGGGTCACTGATCTTGTTATATAGAGGCCATGTGATTTTGCTTTCTTCTAAAGATGTGTAAACTTTTTCCAAATTTTGTGTCTAAATCATTCAGTAAGTGATTTTTCAAGAGTTGCTTAACTACTAAATCTTCAAAATTGATGAGATTTTCATTCAATTTATGGGTAGTTCTTCTATAGACATTATGCTTTTGTCTGTTTTTCTGTTGTTCTGCAGTGTATAAACATCTACTGAGAATACCAGTTGTTGACAGACGGCGTAAGCAGCCGTATCTTGCCTCTGTGCACTGCCCACTGTATACATTGACTGTGTTCATGTGTTTGTATGTATGCGTTATTACTTAAACACCTTTATCTCTCCAAGCTTTTTCTCAGGAAAAACATTTATTAAAACAACTTTTGGTATCTGTAAAGGTGAGGGTAAGGATTACTTATTTGGTGTATTCAAATGATAAAGTTTATATCTAATGCTAAAGCGTCCTCCTGATAATAAAATTTATTCAATCATGGTTTTTTATTCTTCATTCATATTACAAGACTGGTTTTATAATTTTGAATTTTGGATATTTTAATAGTTATCTTCATTCACTCAATTATTATTTCTTACTCTTTGCTTTTTCTGCATTCATTCTGACAAAGTAACTTTGACACGTACAATCCAGTCCTGACACACCTCTCCACAGTTCACCAGCTCTTTAAACCCAGGGAATTAGTGGGGTGTAGGTATATTTGTTTCCTTTCTGGAAAAAGGAAGATCATTTGTGCGCCGATGATGGACGTTCCTCCTTAATCTCGCCCCATCTCTGGTGCATTTGTCTGAAATTCCTTTCTATCAGAGGTTTTTAATAGTTTCTTTTTTCTTTAACATATAGGACGGATGGAGATTTCCCGTACTTGTAGATGCCTTTATCTCTTTGTCATGAGTGTGATTTTGAGGGGAGGAGACAAACTGGCAAAGTAATGGCGATAGAATTGACGTCTGAAGTTGGCTTTTTATTTCAGGAAATTTTTGTTCATTTTTGTGATAAGGAAATTTTTATTTTTCCACAGAGTAAATTAGATCCATTAAATTTAATTCTCTTATCTATTATTTTTAAAATATGTTATTTTCATTAAAATTTTAGTTTTATGTTTCAAAGTTTTCAAATCCCAGAGTGAAGTACCAAAAACATTGCATTTTAAAAATATTTTTATTTGAATTCTAGTTAGTTAACATACAGCATAAGACTGGTTTCAGGAGTAGAATTCAGTGATTCATCACTTACATATAACACCCAATGCTCATCACAACAAGTGCCTTCCTTAATACCCATCACCTATGTAGCCCACCCCCCACTCACCTCCCTCCATCAACCCTCCATTTGTTCTCTATCCTTAAGAGTCTCTTATGGTCTTTTCTCCCTCTCTTTTTCTCCAGAAATAATTCAAATGTTCCCTCTTTTCAGTAGTTCAAGACCTAGGGAAGATTATCTATCTAGATTATGGTATGGTATCAAGGGTTAATTATTGTAGAGAATCATCTCATGGAAACATCCTTCTCAGGATGATAAAATGCTAATATCTATGCTTCTAATTCACGCCTTTTACTCTATGGTTTAAATTCCTGGTTTCAGAGTTAATGTGACATTGGACAAGTTATTTGACCCCTCCATATCTTAGTTTTTCAACTCTAAAGTGAGAATAATTTCCCCTGCTAAGATTAAATGAGATGAGAGAGGTAAAATCTCACAGAACAGATGGCACACAGTAAACACTCAGATGATAATTTATCCTTGTCTGCTCTTTGGTCAATGTTACAAACGAAGTCTCATGACTTTACATCCTGATGATAGTTTTCTTTTGTATTAGACATCCAGGGGACTGGGTGTCTGCAACTGTATCCCTTCTTGCACATTCTTCTTGGACTCAGTCCCTTCATCTATGTAGCAAATGCTCTTTGGCTCCCTTGTGCCTCGGCCAGTTCCTTCTCCTGGGTTGTAAGGCGGCCCAATGAGTTGAAGCGGTCGTTATCTCAGATATCAAAGTTGTGAGCTATAGAGATTAGGAGATAGTGGTGACATTTTTTCCCTTGTGTAGAGTGAAAGAGGAAACCACTGTTCAGGGAAAGTTCTGTATGCTCCTGAGGTTTAGCACATCCCTGTCTTTTTTCTAGCTTGATTGTTCTAAAAAAGCCTATTATTCTTCAGTTCAGGTTTATGGTCACTAATAAAGCTAACTGCTGTATTTCATTAATTATGACATTCTTTTATAGTTCCGTACCGCCATTGGGTTGGCCTTTACCTGTCTCCATAGCCAATTATCCAACCTCTTATGCAAATGGCTCCATTCAAATAAGAGACCAATTAACAGAAGGTTTAAGGACAGAATTGTAGTTGTAGTTCATTTTGGCCTTGGTAGTTGATTGTCTATATTCTCTTTACTCTTGTGTAGCCTCTTTAGTATTAGCAAACTGAGCTTAATTTTCTTTGCTTCTTGAAGAAAGGCATTTCTTCACTTTCTCCCCAGTTCAACTCTTGTTATTTCCATATAACTATGACAACATGGAACTGGCTTTTATTACTCCAGTCTCAGAGACCTCTCACTACCAGAGTAAACTTTCTAAATGAAGTTCTAATCATATTACTTCCTACTCAAATACAACAATAGTTCCCCATTAAATATAGGTTAAATGCTAATTACCTTGAGCTTTATTAGGCTCTCCTTCTCAGTATCTGCCTTCATCTGATTGACCAGGGCCATTAGCACCTCTCCTTTCCTCCCATCTCACATAACATATCAAAGTAAATTTCCTTGAGGATTCTGGATTCACCAGACTACTGAATGCTGTCTCTTTTGGTCAATGTTATGCATTCAGTCCGGAATGCCCTTGCTTTCTCCCTTAAACACAACAGATCTTCCCAATTAGTATCTGCTTTTTTTTTTTTTAGAACTGGTTTAGGCAACTATCTTCTGTGTCAGAAGTTTCCTGCCGTCTTCAGTAGGGTCAATCACTTCTTCCTTACATTCTGTCTCTTTTTATAAATTGTGTTTAGTGCAAACATCATTCTATTGCTAGATTGAAGAATATAGCTTAAAGATGTGACATTCAGAACCATGCTATGTTCACTGATACACATTTGTGCATCACCAGGTGCCTACCACTTAGCTTGCTGTGAAAAAATATATGATGACTTTAGTTGCATTAAATTCAGGACATATATAATTTATAACCAATGTCAAAATATAAACTCTATTTTTTTTTCTTTTGCCTATCAGACTTACCACTGAGTCTTAGTAGGAAATTACAGTAATTTATTTTTATTTATTTATTTATTTATTTATTTATTCACCATGCAATACGTGCCCTCCTTACTACCCATCACCGGTCTATCCCATTCCCCCACCCTCCTCCCCTCTGAAGTCCTCAGTCTGTTTCTCATAGTCCATAGTCTCTCATGTTTCATTCCCCCTTCTGATTACCCCCCCTTTCTTTATCCCTTTCTTCTCCTACCGATCTTCCTAGTTTTTATGTTCCATAGATGAGAGAAATCATATGATAGTTGTCTTTCTCTGCTTGACTTATTTCACTTAGCATTATCTCCTCCAGTGCCGTCCATGTTGTAGCAAATGTTGAGAACTCGTTCTTTCTGATAGCTGAGTAATATTCCATTGTATATATGGACCACAACTTCTTAATCCAGTCATCTATTGAAGGGCATCTCGGCTCCTTCCACGATTTAGCTATTGTGGACATTGCTGCTATGAACATTGGGGTGCATATGGCCCTTCTCTTTACTACGTCTGGAAATTACAGTAATTTAACATAAACTATTTTTTTCCTTTTAAAAAAATATCTCGGTATGGGGCAAGAATCTATACATTTTTTGGTTCCAGTCAGTAGAAATGTCTGATATTTTTCACTTCAAGGAAAAGTGGAAGTATAACACAGGAAAAAGAGGACATGATTTAAAGTTAGAAAAACTGGTTTTAATCATGACTTGCCCGTGTATTCGTGGCGTTAGTATCCAACAACAGTCCCTATTTTGACTTACTACTTAGCGACTAATTACCTGTTCTGTATGTGTTTCATCTGGTCTGCTGATTAGAGATCAATATAAAGCTCTTCTCACTTGGGATTTTTTTTTTTAAGTTTTATATTTCCAATAAATGAAAATTCTGGGGAACTTTGAGACTGGATCTAGGTATTTCCTTCTAATATGATTAGACATTCCCAAGTAGAGTCTCCTACCTTGCTCAATTTTTTGTAGTTTTTCCTCATAAGTAAAGAAGTGGTTATTACTCTAGAACTTGCAAGTATTATTTTCCATTTCTGTTTAGTTTTAATTTATTTTCTTAACTTCCTTGGGGTCATTGGTAATCCATTGAGCTTTTTCTCACCATTTTCCTTTTGATAAATGGAGATGCCATTGTACTATTTTTATAGTTTATAGCATAAATATATTATTTTCTTTCCAAATTTTTTTTCCATGGTTGCCCTAAACCTACTAAAGTTTAGATATAAAATTTTCTGTGGACTTTTCTTCCCCAGTGATAATGGGTGGATCAAACTGCCAATGGAAAAAAAAAAGTAAAGAAATATTATAGATAAATTTTTTTAAACTGATCTCAATAGCATTGAATGCTGAGCTGAAAATGAAGAGGTGCTGGGCCAAAATCTGAAGGTAAGTTTATCCTAGAGAAATTAGGATAATATCCAAAGAATAAAGTATCTTTTGTCTTGGTATTTGCCTCTAGTTCAAATATGAGTATGTGACATCAAGGTCCAAATTGAGACAGTAATGTGGCATTTAAAGAAACGCCCTTCGTAATAAGCTTGAAATAAAATGACCACTCTCAGTTAAGGATTAGTAAAAATTGAACACTCTCACCTTCTCTAAATTTCAGAGCCACTAGCTCGTTTTGGCCAGGAGCTGAGTATAAAAAGTGAGTTAAAGACTAAACCAACCACACAAACTAAGACTCTGTGTCTCTTGCCTAGATTGCATCCCGATGTGCATAGCTTGTGTTATAACCAAATTCAAAGCTATGGATTTGGTCTGAGATAGTCTGCAACTGATGATGACCCCTGTTACTGACAGAAGTAAATGCAAATCTTTTGTAGCAAAAAACACATTCATCCTAGACCTCAGAAAATTTCCACCAATAATGTTTATCTGGAAAACAACAGTATGAGATCATCTAGCACAAAAGAGAACACAGTTTAAGTATTCCAAATAGGGCGGGGTAAAAAAGGAAGTCTTAAAAAATACTTATTCAAATCAAAAGAAAGAAAAAGGAAGAAACAAATGAATGAAAGAAAGTTGGGAAATAACCCAACATAGGACAGTTTAAATCCAAAATGTCAGTTATGATTACATTCAGTGCAAATGGACTAAATATTTTCCTGTCACATTGGGAGAAATCACACCAACTATATGTTACTTATAAAAGACAAATCTAAAATACGAAATACAAAATGGGTGAAAGTAATGAAATAAAAAAAAGAAATGTCGTGCAAACATTATTTTCAAGTACACATAGAAAATCTACCAAAAATTGAATATTTATAAGGATAGAGAACAACTGAAACTCGCATTACCATTCTGGCCATGGTGTCCTTGATTCTACCATTTTGGAGAATAAGTTGACGTTAAACGGTATACTTGAAGTTATGCACACCCTATGGCTCAATAATTATATTCATAAGTATATACAGTGGTAAAACTCATTCACATGTGCACCTGGAATCGATATGCTAGAATATTCATAGCAGCACTGTAATAGCCAAAAACTTTAAACAAGTCAAATATTCATAGCAGTAGAATGGAAAAAGGAATTATGGAATATTCATGTAATAGAACATTAAACAACAATGAAAATTAACAAACTACAGCATCAGTGTATTTATTTTGAAAACATAATGTTGAGTGAGAAAAATAAAAAGCTAAAAACCAAAAATAGTGAACAATGATTCTGTTTACATAAAGTTCAAAAGTAGTAAAATCCAAACCAAGATTCAGCAACTATGGCCTGTAGGTCAAGCCTGGCTTATCATCTGTTTGTTTGTTTCTTTAAGTTTTTATTTTAATTCCAGTTAGTTAACATACAGTGTTATATTAGTTTCAGATACTTTGGAACATAAACATGCTTATCCCTTTACATATTATCTGTGGTTATTTTGTGCTACAATGGCAGAGTTGAGGAGTTGTGACAAAGATCCCTATGGCCTGCAAAGACTAAAATATTTACTATCCTGCCTTTACAGAAAATGTTTGCTGATCCCTTAACTAAACTCATTGCTTTAGAGATGGATATATAAGTGCTAAAATCTTAAAAAACAAACAGAGAACATGAAAATAATGATAGGTAAGTTTAATTTTTCCTTCTAAGGTTGGGAGAAAGGGATTTTAATTACAAAGTGACATACCTATTTACAATTGCACCAAAAATAATAAGATACCCAGGAATAAACATAACCAAAGAGGTGAAGAACCTGTACTCTGAAAACTATAAAACAATGATGAAAGAAATTAAAGAAGACACAAAGAAATGGAAAGACATCCCATGCTCATGGATTGGAAGAACAAATATTGTTAAAATATCTATACTACCCAAAGCAATCAACAGATTTGGTGTAATCTTTATCAAAATACCAACAGCATTTTTCACAGAACAATCCTAAAATTCATATGGAATTACAAAAGACCATGTTTAGCCAAAGCTATTTTGAAAAAGCAAGGCAAAGCTAGAGGTATCACAATTCCAGACTTCAGGTTACATTACAAAGCTGTAGTAATCAAAATAGTATGGTACTGGCACAAAAATAGACATAGAGATCAATGGAACAGAATAGGAAACCTAGAAATAAGCCCACAATTATATGGTCAATTAATTTTCAACAAAGCAGAAAAGAATATCCAGTGGCAAAAAGACAGTGTCTTCAACAAATGGTGTTGGGAAAACTAACCAGCCACATGCAAAAGGATGAAATTGGATCACTTTCTCACACCATACACAAAAATAAATTAAAAATGGATTGAAGACCTAAATGTGAGACCTGAAACCATAAGAATCCTAAAAGAGAGCACAGGCAGTAATATTTCTGGCATTGGCCATGGGAACATTTTTCTAGATATGTCTCCTGAAGTAAGGGAGACAAAAACAAAAATAAACTATTGGGACTACATCAAAATAAATATGTTCTGCACAGTGAAGGAAACAATCAACAAAACTAAAAGGCAACCTACTAAATGGGGTAAGATATTTGCAAATGATATATCCAATAAAGGGTTAGTATCCCAAATATATAAAGAACTGATACAACTCAACACCCCAAAACCAAGTAATCCAATTTAAAAATGGGCAGAAGACATGAATAAACATTTCTCCAAAGACATTCAGGTGGCCAACAGACACATGAAAAGATGTTCAACATCACTCATCATCAGGGAAACGCAAATCAAACCCACAATGATATATGACCTCCCAGCTACCAGAATGGCTAAAATCAAAACACAAGAAACAACAGGTGTTGGTGAGAATGTGCAGAAAAAGGAACCCTCTTGCACTATAAGTGGGAATGCAAACTGGTGCAGCTGCTGTGGAAAACACTATGGAGTTTCCTCAAAAAGTTAAAAATAGAACTACCTTATGGTCAGTAATTGCACTACTGGGGAATTACTCCCAAGACACAAAAACACTAATTCAGAGGCTACGTGCATCCCTATGTTTATAGCAGCATTATTTACAATGGCCAAATTATGGAATCTGCCCAAGTATCTATCGATAGATAAATGGATAAAGAAAATGTGGTGTATATATACACAATGAAATATTATTCAGCCATTAAAAGAATGAAATCTTGCCATTTGCAATGATATGGATCTAGCTAGAAAGTATATAAAGCTAAGTGAAATAATCAGTCAGGGAAAGACAAATACTGTATAATTTCACTCATTTGGAATTTAAGAAAGAAAAAAAATAAGCAAAGGGAATAAAAAGAAAGGCAAACCAAGAAACAGACTCTTAACTATAAAGAATAAATTGATGGTTACCAGAGGGGAGGGGTGTGGGGAGATGGGTGAAATAGGTGATAGGGATTAAGGAGGGCACTTGTGATGAGCAGTGGGTGATGTATAGAATTGTCGAATGACTATACTGTACACCTAAAACTAATATAACATTGTATGTTAACTATACTAGAATTCAAATTAAAAACAAACAAACAGGGGCACCTGGGTGGCTCAGTCATTTAAGCGTCTGACTCTTGATTTTGACTCAGGTTGTGATCTCAAGATTGTGAAATGAGCCCTGTGTCTGACTTCAAGCTCAGCATGGAGTCTGCTTGAGATTCTCTGCCTCCCCCTCTCCCTGTGCCCCTCCCTCTGCTCACTCTCACTCTCTCTCTTTCTTTCTAAAACAAATAATATGCAACTAACGAATCATTGAACACTACATCCAAAACTAATGATGTACTATATGTTGGCTAACTGAACATAATAAAAATAAATAAATAAATAAATAAATATAAAATTAAAGTACTATATGTTGGCTAACTGAACATAATAAAAATAAATAAATAAATAAATAAATAAATAAAATTAAAAAAAATAAAAACAAAATGACATACAAGGAGCTTCTGCACCACTACTAATGTTCTATTCTTTTAACCTGTACTAAGTGATTCTTTAATGTGCATTCAATTGACAAATGTTCAGTAAACTGGGTATGTGTTTATGCAGATTATGATAATACTTTACAGTTAAATGCCTTTAATACGGTTCACAGGAAAACAAAAACAGGAAACAGAAAAGAAACCAACTATATGCTAGGACTTTCCATAAACACATAACCCTGAATTTCTTTTGATTATTGTTGATTTTCCTGATTCCACCATACAAATTCTGCACCTTCCTAACAGTCAAAAAAGATGTCACTTCCAATTAATGCCTTTAACGTCTCATCAGATAAAGCATACACCTAACAGAACTTCAGATCCTTTGCAATCTATTATAGATATTTATATTTAGTAAAGTCCCTTGAAATTAGAACTCATCTTCTGTTCATTTTCATCTCTTATACTATGCCTAGGAAATCCCAGTAAATCTAAATAAAAATTTTGTTGAACCAAGAAAGAAAGTATCACTCACTCATTTCTCATCTAAATAGCTAGGATTCTGACTGCAGATCAGACATATCCACAGAACACTCTGCACATTCTTTTTTCTCCTTTGCAAAATAGGGGCAAATAAAGCTAGCTAAATTTATAAAGTTATTTATTAATAAAGATTATAACATAGTCTATTAGACATTAGACTATGACCCCCTTTGTAGACTATAGCACAGTCTACAGAGGGGTCGACTTCTTAAAATATTTCCAGAATTATAAAATTTTCCCATTTTATACACATTCTAATCTGAGCCACTAGCATAACATTAGGAAGACATGCTGGGTTGACATAAAGCCTGTTCCAAGTCTGGAGTCAATTGAAGTTCCAAAGTTTTGTGGGGATGCTAACGTGCTGGTTCGGGACTCCAAAACTTACATTTTTCCAGATGGAGCGTTGTTAATATTCTGGATTTGTGGCATTGCACTATTTTGAAACAAATAAAATGAGGCAGTAAAAAGTAAGTTTGTTTGCCATATGGCTGTTTATTTCTGTGTGTAGAGCCTAACTGTGAAATATATGGCTCTTCAATATGGGACAGCTACGTATTCACACCAGCACACCTGCTTTTAGCATAAAGAATCCTTCTTTTAGATGACATTAAATTCACAGTATCATGATTTGAAGAATTTCTCTCATCATTTATGAGACTCTGGGGAGCAGCCTGGCTTATAAGACACAGAAAATGAAATTATATACCAGTAGCTCTTACCCTTTCAAATATATGTATTATTTAAATATGAAAAAGAGCTGTTTTAGGTAAGTCAAAGAATATGACAGGTAGGAGTGTGACTCTTAATACTGGGAAGGAGGCTTGTGTTCCAATTCTACCTGTGACAGGGGTTTCTAATGCAGCCTTGGGCAGGGAATGACATTTCTCTACCTAATCTATTCTACCTTTGTAATTGGAATTTAAATAATAGAATCACAGAGTTATTGATTTCCTAAAATTTGATCTAGCTTTGCTCCAGGAAAGATACAATGAGGACACCAAAAGAAGCAACAACTCCTTTTTTCTCTCAAAAGTAACAACTGTTCCTAATCAGTATAGTGGTGCTTTCAGGGTCAGAGGTCAACCTGTTCTTTGGAACCTGCTTTTTCTTTGCCCACTGGAGAGTGACCGCTTACATACCTACAGAGGATTTTAAATCGATTCTTTCAGGCTGGGATAAGAGATGAAGATACTCTGCTCGGTTAAATACTCTGTTTAGCTCTGAGCCCAACACTCAGACCTACAAACTCTTCTCCGATAAAACTGTAGATTTGATGGTGACTTTCAATATTTTACTTAAGCATTCAATCAGTTCTTTTATAGAAATACCATGCTTTATTACATAAATTTTGCAATCTTTTTACAAGATTTCAACTTCTTTGGACCCGGATGGTATAAAACAGCTCTTCAACCGGCATTAATTACTTAAGTGCATATGATAAAACCTAGAGACATTCAAATACTTGTTGAATCGATGAACACGAAGCATATGTTGAATACTCCTTATTATTAAAGAGGAAGGTACAGTCCAAATCTTATATACAATCTCGTTATGTGGTTGGAGAAATATAACTAATGTATGGTAACAACTCTATGTAAAAAAAAAAAAATGCACCCTTGTAAAAATAAAACAAAATATTCTCTCTCTCTTGCTGTTATTCATCTTTTGTCCAATTTTTGGGTAAATTGTTTTCTTTTGCAACGTTTTAGTATTAGTCAACTTTCAAGGCTCATCTTCTTCAAGATGCTTCACTAGAAGTGTCATCAATGCGACCATCACTGAATTTTTCCAGACTTTACTGATAAATTCTGTCACACAAGTGTCTTGTTAAAGCACCTACAGTACTTGTTATTCCTGCTCACCAGGTCTGATAAGCATGAGTCCTCACATAGTAAATCAGTGTGAAGTGCTGTGAATATCTTAGTTTCGTAGGCTGCCATAACATAGTGCCACAAACTGAGTGGCTTAAAACAACAAGAATTTACTTTTACAGTATTGGAGGTTAAAGGTCAAGGTGTCAGCGGGGCTGTTTCCCTTTGAAGTTTCTGAGGAAGAATGTTCTGTGCCACTCTCCTACCTTCTGGTGATGGGCAGCCATCCTTGACATTCTTGGGCTTGTAGATGCATCATATCTCGGCTCTATCTTCACATCGGGTTCTCCCTCTGTGTTGTATATTCATGTGGCCATCCTCTTATGAGGGCACTAGTGATCGTGGATCAGGACCCCACTCGACTTCAGTAAGATCTCATCTTAACTAATGACATCTATAAATAATGAACCTTTCCAAATAAGGTCACAGTTTCAGGTCCTGGGAGCTAGAACTTCAACACATCTTTTTGGGAGACACAATTCAACCCATACTAGATGGACATTCAGATACATTCAAATAACATTATGTCAGAGTTCGGGAATTCTGGTAAAACACTAAGTAAGCCACCGAAGGTACAATGTTGGGCGGGCTAGTTGAACACAAACCTCTTTTGACCCTACTTAATAATTAGCTTTTAAAAGTACTTGTGGAAAGTATGGAGAAATTAATTTGCTCCAATATAGATCGGTCACCTCCTGATTTAAGGTTATGTTAATCTTTATCATTGTCAGAGGTCTATTTGGCTTTTGTGCCTTTGAACAGCAACTTAAATGACGATGTGGTAAGAATCATCACTCCTATGTCCTTTAAGTCTTTTTAGTGGTACTAACTTCTGAAATTCTCTTAGGAATGTGGCACATTTAGTTTGCTGTATGATAATGAGATTCTATGCCAGGAGCTTACCCTTAGTTTTTCTTGCTATCCACAGCCTGATTACCAGGTCAAGGAACCATTGTGGAGATTCTTAAGTTGCCATGCCTATCCCAAGGAGGCATTCAAGGACAGGAAAAATAAACAAGGTAGTTTGAGAATCTACTGGGCACAGTGTGAGACCCACCTGGAACAAAACTCAATTTATCACCTCACTACTATAAGCCCTTGGGGGTAGTCTATAAATAATTGGAGGAAAATGTACAGTATTTAACATATATACCTTTTCATTTAGGGAAATGAGTCTCCATTTCAATCATAGAGTGGCGGGTTGTCAAGAACTGAGAAATCTACGATCGTATCCTGTTTGCAAGCTAACGAGCTAATCTGTCAGTTTCATGGATGCAGGCAAAAGACAAGAGACTCCTGAGTCCAAGACAAAAGACTTTATTGCTCAAAGCCCAGTAGGTAACAAGCTTCATGTTTGCATTGATTCCACTGCCCACCATTTCCACAGGGTCATGTGGACCGACCCCGGTAGAAGCTATGCAGGCAGTGGATTAGCACCTCAGGTAAAGAACACCAAGTTTAAGAAACTCCACTCAGAGTTCTATAACAGATTACAAACCAACCTGCCTGAACTTTGCCCTAGAACAAAGCATTATCTTTATTATCCTGACAAAAAACAAATCTGTCCTCTGCCCCAGAAGGAGGTACTGTCTCTATCTTCCACAGCAGTTTGTTATATAAATAACTTTGTAAAGATGGTCCAAGACCAAAAGTTGTTTATACCTCTGCTCAAAGACTTGCCAAAAAAAAAAAAAAAAGGAAAGAGCCATGGAGAATTGTCTCTCAACACAAGTACGAACTGGTTTAACCCTGGAAAATGGGTAACAGGTAATTACTTCCAATTGAAGTTATCCATGTCATGTTGCTATTAACTAGACTTTGAATTTTTTCCCCATAATATAGATTAAGTAATACTTTTGTAAGTTGCTGGTACTCCCAAATTAATTGCTTCTCAATGCATTTGTGAGGGAGAGTCCTCTGGGCCCTCTTGTAGGCAGAGTCAGTGGGAGGTGGCGGTGGGAAAGGATGAAAAGGTAAAACATAGAAATCCAAACAACATTCCTACCTTCTTAGTCTTTCAATTCTTTTCTCCACATAATGATAGGGAAGTTCTGGGATTTTGACCTAGTTGAGTATAGGTTACCATTGAACTAAAATTTTATTCAGACCATTAGGGCCATTTTACACAACTTGACTAAGCTTATGAAGTACAAAATGTCTGATAAGAGCATTCTTACAGATACAGTTGGCCTGAAATTTCTTTTTAAAAATGTTTTATTGACCTATAGTTGACATACAATGTTATATTAATTTAAGGTGTATAATATAGTGATTCAACAATTCTATATGTTACTCAGTGCTCATCACAATAAAGGTAGTTGCCACATGTCACATACAATGTTTATTATTGACTACACTACTTATGTTGTACATTTCATTTCCATGAAATTTATTTTATTGGCCTGATGCTTCTTCTTCTTTTTTTTTTTTTTAGATTTTATTTATTTATTTGATAGAGAGACAGCCAGTGAGAGAGGGAACACAAGCAGGGGGAGTGAAAGAGGAAGAAGCAGGCTCCCAGTAGAGGAGCCTGATGAGGCGCTTGATTCCAGAATGTGGGGATCTTGCCCTGAGCCGAAGGCAGATGCTTAACAACTGAGCCACCCAGGCACCCCTGACCTGATGCTTCTTAAATCAGCCCTTAGAATTCATTTCTGCACATACTTCTTGCCCTCCTACTGATAAAAATTAGCAAGATTTTTCCATCGTTTTGGCATCCAAATTATTTCAAAAGATCATCCTAGACATGGTGTCATCCCAATCTCTGGATCAGAAGCAATGAGATTTGGGGATGAATCCTGAGGATAAACTGCATCCCCTTGCTAAACAACCCTACGGATGAAGGTTTTGGAATTCAGTGTTCTCATATTTATCTAAATGTGATCAAATTTGCCCTCTCAAATCTTGGGTCCCCTTCCTTTCCAATTAATGCCCTAATCTTAATATGAGTAATTTGGTCAGATTATTAATTCAGTTTGCAAGTAAGTTGCTCACTCTACTCGTGCATAAGCACTCTGGTTTTCTATCCTTCCTTTCAATGTCAAGTTTAAGTCCCTGGGTTTATCATACACTTTTACTAAACTTTATCCCAGTAAAATAGTAAAGAATCTTGTTATCTTGTTGTCATCATTATTGACACACTTGAAAGATATAACAGTTGCTTGATTTTCCAAAGCTTTTCCTTCAATCATCACTTCCTCCAAAGCTAACACACATGATAATACATGTAATAATTATTACATGTACTGCAGGCCATACATGTTATCCTGTTTTCTGTTTGCAAGAATATTATTGCTATATTCAGTCTCTAACTGGTAAGCAACCCATTTCCACTCTCTCGTCTTTGAGGTCTATTTCCTAGGACTACCCATGTACCAAGGACTCCATGAGTCAAAGCTCAGTCAGGAATATAGAAACAATTTGAAATTTTAAGCAGATGAAATTTAATGAAGGGAATTTTTAAATAAAGTTAATAGAATTGCTGAGAACACTAATTGATATGGGCTAGGAGGAAAAAGAGTAGCTGCTGGATATAATGCCCAAGCAAAGGAATATCTGATTCCTCCTTCTTTCTACTCCCCAACATCCTCTCAGTATGAACAAGTAGCTGAAACTAGCTTGAAATAGTTGTAAAGGGAAATTTAGAAATATGGTTGACTGAAAAGCAAAGCAGAATATGGTAGACAGAATAGTCCCCTCCTCCCACCCAAAAGATACTTATATCCAAATCCCTAGAACCTATGACTATATTATATTTCATGGCTAGAGGGAATTAAGATTACAGATGGAATTAAGGTTGCTAATCAGTTGACTTTAAAATAAAGAGACTGTCCTGGATTTTCTGGATGGACCCACTATAATCACAAATTTCCTTTAAATGGGGAAGGCTTAAGCACAAGAGTTAGAGAAGATGCAGGAAAGAAGCAACTTTAGAATGACGTGCTATGAAGACTCAATTCACCATTGCTACTTTGAACATGGAAGGAGGGCACTGGCCAAGGAATGCAGACAGCCTCTAGAATCTGGAAAGGGGAAAGACGTGGATTTTTTTCTAGAGCCTTCAAAAGGAACAGAGCCCCAGAGACACATTGATTTTAGCTCAGTGACACCCATTTTGGAATAATGATCTCCAGAATTGTAGGACAATAAATTCATATTGTTTTAAGTCACTAAATTGTGGCAATTAGAAATTAATACACAGAGCAAAGTAAGGGGTATAGATATGAGGTAATTCACCACATCTAATACCCTTAATTCCTAACATAGCAGTTCACAATTCATGTATGATGAAGAAAGTGCCAGCTCCCTCAATTAATAAACCTTAGGATATGTATAAACATGAGCTCAACTTCTTTTTACCATTCAATTAATTGTATTATCCTGAAAATGAAATTATATTAATAAATTTGAATGTATTAAAAAAATCAATACTTAATTTTTTAACAACTTATATGGGATGATTCATACATATGTGTGTATTAGCCCATTTTAGAATGACTTGCCATCTAGAACTTAAGGTCAACTCTCAAAATTACTGTCAGAATAAAATATCGGTTCAGGAAGTTCAGCTGAGACTGCTGGAGAATTCTAGGATAGCATCAAATCCAGAGGTCTGCTTCTGTTCCTATATCTTAAAGAATATATGTTACTTTCTGTCCAAGTGGTGGTGTAGCTCAGAACTTGGGCCCTCAGGTGAACCCAGACAACACAGAGATGATTCAGTCCTAGGTTGACAGGCTGCTGTCATCATTCAATTCAAACGTTTCATTTGTGGGAAACAATGGCTCGGGCCCATGCAGATGCTCAGTACATAAGTTAAGAGTTATGTGCTCAGAGTATACTACCCAATGTCAGAAGTCTAAGCCAGAGGACAAAGGAGAACTGGAGCAGTTAACACCAGTCTAGACCTCCTTATTCAGAGGAAGCCAAGCACAGAAACAAAAGCAAAAATGAAAACACAAATAAACCTACAACTGGCAAGAAAAACACACACATATACACACAAATTAAAAACAAAACAAAACAACAACAACAACAACAAACAAGCCAGGCAGTAATGCGAAACAAGAAATGGAGTAGAAAACCAGACACAGCATTTCAGAATCCCAAGAAGTCAAGTGGTTCCTATAATCAGCCAGGTTAGAACGATTGCTTTCTTGTCTTGCTTTAAAGTCTTCTTCTTCTTCTTCTTCTTCTTCTTCTTCTTCTTCTTCTTCTTCTTCTTCTTCTTCTTCAAGATTTTATTTATTTATTTCAGAGAGAGAGAGAGCATGAGCAGGGGAGGAGCAGAGGGAAAAGGAGAAGCAGGCTCCCCGCTGAGCAGGTAGCCCAATGTGGGGCTCGATCCCAGGACCCTGGGATCATGACCAGAGCCGAAGGCACACTCTTAACCACCTGAGCCACCCATGCACCCCTAAAGTAGTCTTTTTCTTGATAAAGTGAAGTCACAATACCAGTTGCTACCGAGAGTAAGTTAAGTGCAGACATTTATTACAGAGAGAGGGATCTCCATCTGGGAAGCAGTCAGAGTACTACTAATAATCTATCTCAATTCTTTCTTTCATTTCTGTAGTCAAAAGATATTATGTAAATAATTATGATCCCACAGTCATTGTGCTACTCACTGAAACTATAAGGATAACTATTGAGCTCAGGAAACATATTGTTGATTTTCTTCGGTATCTAGGTTAGTCTTAACCATCCTATAAATTGTTTGTGTCTTTTGCAGTCTTAAATTCTAAATTATTCCTCATAGTTTAGTTTAATTAATTTTTACTCTCTGTGAAAATGAGACAGTTGATCACTACCATCCAGATCTTTTTTCATTAAAAACAGGAGTATTTCAATTTCTCCTAGTAATAGTTATCATTAGGCATATTTTCTATTCTTTTTTTTTTTTTTTCTGGATCATCTCAGTGTTCTCCTATCTGATTTGGGTTATAGAATTTAAAATTAGACATAGGAAAACCTTGTTTATATTTTTGATAATGACAATTGAAATTTCTAAATATAGGAAGTGCACAGCCTTCCTAAAATGTTAAGGAATGTCTCTGGATTTCTGCTGATAAAACTTTGGAGTATCTCTTGGAAGATAACATTGAAAACAAAATCTTGCAAAAGGCCTCAAAATACAAATCTGTAGGATTTCTTAGATGTAACAGGTTAATTCTAGAGTTAGTATTCCCTTGCGGTATTATAGCATTTTAGCATGTTAAAGATAAAACACATTTAATGATCACAGGAGAGAATCAACTGTAAAAGCAAACTCATCTGCACTCTCGTCTTCTCCTCTGGTTTAGCTGGAAAATTGGAGTAAACATCTGTGTATGTGTTGCGACTTTAAAGGTATGGGAAATTGATGCTTCTGGGTTAAATGATTCTGGCCCCAACTAGCTAGTCAGGAGCAGTGTGGATGCAGAATTTGAAGTGCTGAATGCTTCTGTTGGGCTTGTATTGGGTCATCTGAATAAAATCTGAAGTGACAATCCTGTCAGAATAATTCAATTTAATCATATCCCTAATCTAAGATATTATTTTTCTCTGGATTTTTTTATTGTTTGCTAAACAAGGATTTTGTTGCTATGTAAATATTTTTCTGGCTGCAACATTTATGCTAACATAATTGAATGGTTACGTGAAAGCCTTTATTAAGTAGGCTATTAACTATCAGTCTTAATTCACATGTGACATAAAAAAGCCATGTCCAGAAACAAAGGCATAGAATGGGCATTTTGGCAAAGTATTACATCCTGTATTCTCACTGGTGATTATGCTAGGAAAAGAAATAAACAAATATCTTCTACCTATAACAAAGTTGCAGAGGACTCTTTCTGGAAATATGTGCTGATATTTACTCCAGAAAAATATAAACATCAAAACATGAATTTGGAACACTGAGCCAGAAAAGCTGACCTATGCAGCTGTTGCTATGTTTAAATGACAGACACAAATTATGTTAGGAGTGAAATCAGTGAAGGCAGAGATGAGGATAGGATGGAGTGAGAAATTGGGCAGGTAAGGTGTCCGAAACATTAAAGATTGTTTCTAGTAGTTACCTGTTCATGAAAAAAAGAAGCAGTTACTGTGTTTAAACAGCCCAAATAGTTTGGAAGCTTTTTATTTATACTGTGTAGATTTAAGCTAGAAAAATAATTCTGAATGAGAACTCAAACTTGTGCTGGCATAGACATAACCTCAGTGAATCTCAGGAGCTATATCTAGAGAAATGGGAAAAGAAATAGTTCATTATATTTTGTCAAATAGGGTTTAAAAATTTTAGCTAGGGGCGCCTGGATGGCATGGTGGTTAAGCATCTGCCTTCGGCTCAGGGCATGATCCCGGAGCCCCGCATCAGGCTCTTCTGCTGGGAGCCTGCTTCTTCCTCTCCCACTCCCCCTGCTTGTGTTCCCTCTCTCGCTGGCTGTTTCTCTCTCTGTCGAATAAATAAATAAAATCTTTAACAAAAAAATTTTAGCTAGCTTTTGCAAACTCCATAATTTAATTAATGCTATTTATTATTTGGAATATGTTTACTTAACGAACATCATGAAAGGATTAGAACTGCTAGTTAACTAATAATAACATATTTTTAAAGAGATTTTATTTATCGATTTGAGAGAGAGAGCGCACATGCACAAGTGGGTAGGGGCAGAGGGAGGGGCAGGCTCCCTGCTCCCAACTCGGGACCCCGGGATCGTGACCTGAGGGAAGGCAGATGCTTAAGGGACTGAGCCACCCAGGTGCCCTGATAATGTAATGTTTTCTAAGAAAAAAATTCCTTGGCACTGCATTCTTCAGCTAGTGCAAGTAACTTCTTTGAATGATAGCTATTATGCATTTAGTGTGTACAGTTAGGAGGGAACAACTTTCAAATGTAGTGAAGGGGAAGAATAAAGCAGAGAAGTAGTAGCAATTAAAGATTGGGTCATGACGTCTCAGATCTCAAAAGGTGATATAAATGGATCCATAGCTTATAATTACTCCTAACGTACATACAGATTTTTCACAGCTTTGCAATGTATAACGGAGGACCAAGGCATTCATAAATGTTATATTAGGAATCCTTTACTTTACAATGCAAACAGTGGCTGTGACACAAAGCAAGAATATACAATACTCTTCTGTGGGATATTCAGTCACTTTCATTCCCTTTGATGCTTTCTTCAGTTTCTGGAAAGGAGCAGAGGGAGTTCAGGTTTGTGGCCTGCTCCCCTGTTGTCCTTCATTCTACAGTCACTGAAAACGAGATGAAGGCTCAGCTGCTCACCAGTGCGCGTGCACACATCCTCTGGCTTTCATCAGTAACTTTTCTTCTCTAGGAAAGTTTCTGTCAGAGAGTGGTGCACCTGATTATATAGCCCATCCAGCTCCACTCACCACGGCTGGGTGTGAAATGGGCAACTGAGAAAATTCCACAACAATTTTCTTCGTCTGTAAGATTTCCTCGGATGAGTTCTTTTTTCCTTATAGTGCTGAGGAGCAGTTGAACCAAATGACTCCACGGACACACGAGAACTGATAGATCATAAGGTTTTTATGGCCCAGGCAACCTTCTTATTTCACTCTACCAGCAGAACTAACAGGGTTGAGTCAACATCTCCATGACCAACACACGTGGGCCTAAACATGTGTCATCAGATAAGACTTCTCAAGAACAATGAGGAAAGAATAACTCTTATAAATTTTATTTATTTATTCTTTTTGTAATGTATATTGAATTTTTCCTTAAATTCTTAAAGATAAAAATTCAGATTATCACTATCTTATAGTTATATCAACTTCTTTTTGACCTCATAAATGCAAACCCTTTAAAAAACAACTAAAGTGATGAAAGGAAATAAACACAATAATACATAGATTCAAATAACCTGGAGAGGTCATGTAATCAGTTTTCTTACTCTAAAAAGGATTGACTATTAATATGTGATGAAAGCTATTAAATCTTCCTAGAAAACATTTACCTTTAAGGCTGAAAAGAAAAATGTAAGACTTTCAGTTCCATTTTAAAAATTTGAAATTCAGAAAGATTGGTTGAATAACCAAAATAAGTGTGGGTCTAGTTTAGGATTTCTCTTATAAATCACAATGCTCTTCCTTCTAGACTTTTTGTGACTTAAAAAAATTTCATTGATATTATGTACATTTATTAATTTAGCAACTGCAAATATTTGTTAAGCAACTTCTCTGGGCTAGGCACTCTTCTACGCACTGAGGATACAAATATAACAACAACAACTACCAGACAAAATCCTTACATTTAAGACCTTAACACTTAGAGGAGATTGAAATAAATGAAAAACAAATATATCATATAATGGTAGATGAGGTAAGTACTATGACAAAAACCGTAGAGTAAAGAATAGACAGCAATGAGGGGTGCTAATTAGTAGCCCTTTTTGAGAGATGACAACTGAATAGAGACCTAAATACGTGAAAACACAAGCAGATGTCTGTGGGAAGAGGCTACCAGTAAGAGACAACATTGATACAGAGGTCCTGAGTAGGGGTTGACTCGTTATGTTGAAAGAATCATGATCACGGGTCACTGTCCCTGATCACACTGGGTGATCAAGAGAGAGAGCAAGGTAGATAAGGAACAGATGATGCCTGGACTTCAGATTTTATTTTATCCATATTGAAAAGTTATTTGTGATGGAATGCTGGTGAATGCCATAGCAGATTTATATTTTAAAAGGATGACTCATGGCTCTGTGAATGCACTCCCGTCAGGCAAGTGTGAAAGTAGAAAGAGTACCTGGGGTATATTAGAAGCGTAGGTGAGATAGCAGTAGTCTAGGTAAGACAGCACCTGGATCGAGAATTTTGGAGTTGATAAGAAGTAGATAATTAAAGATACATTTTATCATTCTTAATGTTTTTTTTAAACTTTATTGAGGTAAAATCGACAGAATGTAAAATTAATCATTTTAAAGTGAACAGTTCAGCATCATTTAGTACATTCACGGTGTTACAGAGCTTCCCCCTTTATCTAGTCCCAAGATATTTTCATCATCCCAAAGGAAACCCTGTACCTATTGAGCACAAGCTCCTAATTGTCTCCCCACCCCAGACACTGGCAGCCTCTAATCTGCATTCTGTCTTTATGGATTCATCTATATATACCAAATATGTGTATTTCATAAAAATGGAATAATACAACAGGTGATCTTTTGTGTATGGTTACTTTCACTTAGCATAATGATTTAGAAGTTCATCCATGTTGTAGCATGTATCAGTACTTCATTTTTTTAATGTTTAAGTAATATCCTCATTGTATGGATATACCATAATGTGTTTATCTGGCCATTTATTGAAAAGTCATTTAAGCTGTTTCCACCTTTTGGTTATTATGAACATAATAGTTCATAGAACATAGTGCTGCTATGAACATGCACATTCATAAATGTACTCTGTTTTCAATTCTTTTGGATATATACCTAGGAGTGGAATATTAGAGTCATATGGTAATTATATATTTAACTCTCTGAGGAATCCCAAAATATTTCCTCGTGGTGGAGCCATTTCACATTGCTACCAACATCAATTTTTCCATGTCCTTGCCAAAATTTGTTACTTTTTGGAGTAATTTTGTTTTAGTTATAGCCATCCTGGTGCGTGTGCAGTGGCTCCCATGTATGTTTTGATTTGCATTTTCCTAATTAGTAATGATGTTGAGCAACGTTTCATGTACTTTTATCCATTTGTATATGTTCATGGATAAATGTCTATTCAAAACCTTGGTCCATTTTTAATTGGGTTGTTTGCCTATTGTTCAGATGTGAGAGTTCTTTATATATTATGGATACTAGACCACTATCAGATATATGATTTACAAATAATTTCTCTCATTATCTAGGCTATCTTTTCACTTCTCACATGTTTGTGAACATGTGTGAGTAATACTCTAGAATATGTAGGTAAATTGCTGGGTCAAAGGATAGAAACAATTAAAATTTCAATTCCCCATAATTGATATTTAATGGCATTCAGTAAAATATTATGACTCTTTTTTTAGAGCAAGAAATCTTGATTATGAAATTCATTTGGAAGAAAAAGAATTGAAAATAGACCCCAAAAATCTCAATTAGAAGACCAAAGAGGGGGCCTATGCCAATTCATGATGAACCCTATGGTATCAGTTCATGAATAGAAAGACAAATGGAATAGAATAGAAAATTCAGAACTATCCAAGTACATATGGAAATTTAGTATAAGATAAAAAAATCTTGAATCTATGGGAAAAAGTGGACTGCTAAAGAACTGATGTTGGAAAACTATGGTAGACAAATGTAAAAAAAGTCAAATTAGGGGTGCCTGGGTGGCTCAGTCATTAAGTGTCTGCCTTCGGCTCAGGGCGTGATCCCGGAGTCCTGGGATCAAGCCCCGCATCCTTCTCCCTGCTCTGCTGGGAGCCTGCTTCTTCCTCTCCCACTCCCACTGCTTGTGTTCCCTCTCTCCCTGGCTGTCTCTCTCTCTGTCAAATAAATAAATAAATAAATAAATAAATAAATAAATAAATAAATAAAATCTCTAAAAAAAAAAGCTCAAATTAGAATTTTTACACATGCTGTTCATGAAGGAAACTTCCAAATGATCAGAGATTTAGGTTTAAAAAACTTGGAAAGATACAAGAGTTAGGGTTAAATAAACAGACCTAGATTAAAAATCTAGAAGCAATAAAGGGAATGGTTGATAAATATAACTGTACAAAATATTTGCTTGATAAAAGCACAATAAGCAAAAGAAAAATGACCAATATCAATTAGGGAAATATTATAATTTATGTTAAAAACAAAAGTTTAATATTTCAAATTATAGAGTGTACAGACATTGAGAAGCATTGCTGACAATGCTATAGCAAAATGGGCGAGAGACAGAGGTAGACTTTCAACAGGCAACAACTTCCTCCTCCTCTTTCTCCTGTTCCTCCTCCTCCTCCTCTTCTCCTTCCTCTTCCTCCTCATCAGGCTTCAGGCATATGAAAAGAGGCATCTCCTCATATATAATAAAATTAAATCAAATGCCAAAAAGTTTCTCAACTCTCAGATTGGCAAAAATCTCATTTTTCTGACAACACTTAGCTTTGATAAAATATGGGGAAATTTAAGATTTTTGTATACAATCATACAACCCTATTGAGAAAAATTGGCAGTATTTAGCAAAATTACATGTGACTTTTTCTTTTCCTTTTTTAAAAGATTTTATTTATTTATTTATTTATTTATTTATTTATTATTTTAGAGATTGAGAGAGAGAGTGGGGGAGGGAGAGGGAGAGAGAAAATCTCAAGCAGACTCTGCACCGAGTGCACGGAGTCTGACTCAGGGCTCAATTTCATGACCCTGATCCTGAGACCAAGACCTGAGCTGAAATCAAGAGTTGGATGTTTAACGGACTGAACCACATAGGTGCCCCTGTGACTTTTTCTTTTATTCAAAACTCTATGTCTAGAATTCCATCCCAAAAATATGTTACCAAAAATGGGGAAAAAATAGTATTCATAACAGAAACAGAAAGAAACCTGGAAACAACTCAAATATCCATTTATAGGAGACTTGGTAATGATGGTACATCTACCAATGAAGTAAATTGCAGCCACCAGAAAAAATAAAGAATATTTTTCTATGTAAGGAAATGCAGGTATTTTCAGGCAATATAATTAAGAAAAAGGAAAGATGGGAAGTGTGTGCTGTGATGTATGCGCAGCATCTGAGGGAGAGAAATACAAATGTATGTGTGTTTGGTTACTCTGGGAAGATAGAGGGCTAAACTAAAAGAAAAAAAGGATGTTTCTTGTGTGAGAGAAAAGGAGCAAAATGGAAGGGACAGGGGCACAATCTAGACTTCTCTAAATATGCCTTAATTTATAGATTTGACTTTGTTGCTATAGAGACGTTAAGATATTTATAAGACAAGGCTAAATTTATAAAAGCCTTAAAATCTAAAGCATTATAAGACAAACGAGCCTGCCGTGTTTCAGTTGGTGGTATATCATACAAAGAAAAATTATTTCAAGTGACTCTAAAGTAGTTAAGTGACCATTTTTCCCTTATAAAATATGCCTTAAGAGCAAAATAAAACTACCAAAATATTTAAACTGCCTTTCATCTTCATATTTTTAGTAATAACATTGGAATTATTATTCTGATACATATATATAACTAAACACACACATATATGACAAAAATGTGTTATTGCAATTAAGAAGCAAGAATTCCAGCATAAGAAAAAAGGAGATTGAAACAGTCAAAAAAGTTCTGTTAAAAACACTTTAGTCCAGGGGCGCCTGGGTGGCACAGCGGTTGGGCGTCTGCCTTCAGCTCAGGGCGTGATCCCTGCGTTATCGGATCGAGCCCCACATCAGGCTCTTCCGCTATGAGCCTGCTTCTTCCTCTCCCACTCCCCCGGCTTGTGTTCCCTCTCTCGCTGGCTGTCTCTATCTCTGTCGAATAAATAAATAAAATCTTAAAAAAAAACCACTTTAGTCCAATACAAAACATTTGTATTGGAAATATCAGATCTATAAATTCAGGATATATAATCTTTTCTAACCTCTTACATATTTTCTATCCAGATTCTGAAAAACACCACAGCAATAAGCAACTCAGTGCCCAGATTGTGGTCTCTAAATGTCATTTCTCATTATAAAAAATAGAAAAATGGAAAAATAGCTGATAATATATCTTGTGGGGGATGAATATAAAATGAGTTTCGACATCTGGTTATAGTGACAAACACGGTTTCCTAGACTATTTGGAATGTGGCAAAGAGAATTAAAGTTAACCCGATGAGGTTGTCATTAGTCAAAGATTGGACAATTTAACCATCAAAAAGAATGGTAACTAAAATGAGTTCACACACTTCAGATATGTTAAACCTAATATATTTGTAATGATACTTAATAGTTAAACTGTTCGTGGTCAGCTTTAAAGGATGCTAGAAAAAAATTACTATTTTGAAAACTGGTAGAGAAGAAAGGAAGTGTTTATTATCCTGCACCCCAAAATCAGAGCACCCAAATATATTAAGCAAATACTAACAGATCTAAAGAGAGAAATAGATAACAACACGATACTAGCAGGTGATTTCAATACCCCACTTTCAAAATGATAGATCATCCAGACAGAAATTAATCAGAAGCATCGGACTTGAACCATACTTTAAATCAAATGGACCTAACAGACATATACGGAACATTCCATCTAACAGCAGCAGAATACACATTCTTTTCAAGTGCACATGGGACATTCTCTAGGATAGATATGTTAGGTCACAAAACAAGTCTTAGAAAATTGAAAAAGACTGTAATCATACCAAGTATCTTTTCTGAGCACAATGGTAAGTGAAAGTAGGACTCAATAACACGAGGAAAACTGAAAAATTCACAAATATGTGGAAATGAGACAATATGCTACTGAACAACCAATGAGTCAAAGAAGAAATCAAAAGGGAAATCAAATAATATCATGAAATAAATGAAAATGGAAACATAATATGCCAAAACTTACAAGATGCAGGGTAAGCAGTCTAAGAGGGAAGTTTATAGTGACAAATGCCTACATGAAGAGACAACAAAAGATCTCAAATAAACAACCTAACTTTACATTTCAAGGAACTAGAAAAAGAGGAACAAACTTAGCTCAAAGTTAGCAGAAGGAAGGAAATAAACTCTCTATTTTCTTATTGAACTATACCTCAAAGGAAGAAAATAGTGGATTACAGGCAATTTTTCTCTATTAAGATACTGCAGCTAATACATGCAAAAGAAATGAGAGCATTTAAATATCACTATTTCATAATCTTTAAAGAAATAATGGGTCAGGGCAATGATTTTCAATAGTTCTAACATCCTCTCAACGAGAGGCTGTATATATGAATCCTAATACATAAACACTTAGGAAATCCTGTCACAAACTGCAGCTGAAGCTTCAAACCTCTAGCTATACAAGAAGATTATAGGAAATACCGACAGAAGATATATTTAATGGGACCACAAGAATACCCTCAACATTCTACACTGGGATTAAAATAAAAACCAATAAGAGAGAAAGAAAAAAAGAATAGCCTCAACTTGAGTGTCAGTAGGATACGCTGCAGGACTAACCCCCTGGTTTGTTCAACTAATAAATTGTAAGTATAAGAAAAAAGAGAATGTATAGATCAAAAGGAAATGAAGAGAAATATCAAGTAAGTGTGTGGACATCATTTCATTCCCAATATGGTAAACCAACTGTAAAAATAATATGAGACATTGGGGGAAATGTAAACATTGACTGAGTCACTGATGATACTAAGGAATCATTTCTGCATATGTTAGGTATCATAATAAAATCATGGCTATATATTTTTTAAATCTTTATTTTTTTGTACACTTAAATACTTTTTGTTTTGAAACAGTTTAAGATGCACAAGAAGTTGCAATAATGGCACAGTGAGTTCCTGAGTACACCTCACCCAACTTCTCCCAACGGTTAACATCTTATAGAATCAGAGAACATTATCAAAACCAGATACTGAGCCTGAGACAATATTACTAAGAAAACACGTGGTCTTATGCATTTTTCACAATTTGTCTTTATTTACTAGAGTTTATTCTTAAATGTTCAATAGGCTCCAAGACAGCACTTTATTCTAGTAATAAGTGGTAGCAGATGTTACAGCAGGAAATCCAGATGTTTAAACAGAAATGGAATTAAGAATCACCACTGCCTCAGGCAGGAGAGACAGCATACTTTTTGCCAATTTCTTAATTCCGCCTATGTCCAGGGGGCCCTTCCCCACATGCTTCGCTTCCAGCTCCTTGAGTTTCTTCTGCTTTTTTTTTCCTGCTTCAGCTTGAATGTCCTATCTTCCTCGTCCATCTCCTTGGACTGCTTCTTGGGCTGCTTCAAGGGCTCCTTGCCAATTCTGTGGCCAGACATGGTGCCCACTGCCCCTTCTTGAGACTGGGCCACTAGAAGTGGAGCCATATTTCACAATTTTTATGTACTCTTCCTATTAATGTATAGTTCCACGAAACTTTATCACACACAATAGGCTTATATAACTACCACAGAAATCAGAATGTAGAACTCTTCCATCACCAGAAACATGTTCTCTGATATTACCCCCACAAAGTCACCCTCTTCTTCCAACCCTAACCCCTAGCACTGATCTGCTATCACTATAATATTTTCATTTTGATAATATCAAATAAATAGAGTTGTATGGTATGTAATCCTTTCAGACTGGCATTTTTAACACAAGTCATCAGATTCATCCAAGTTGAGGTTTGTAGCAATAGTCTGCTCCCTTTTCTGCTGAGTAGTATTTTATTGTATGGACGTACCACAGTCTGTTTACCCATTTGCCCATCGAAAGATGTTGGATTATTTCCAGGTTTTGGCTATTACAAATAAACTGCTGTGAATATTTATGTACAGGTTTTTGAGTAAACGTAAGTTTTCATTTCTCCAGGATTAATACCCTGAAGTGGGATTACTGGATTATATGGTAAATGCACATTTAACTTTATAAGAAACTGTAAAACTTTTTTTCAGGGTGACTATACCAGCAATGTCTTAGCAATCCAGTTTCTCTGTAGCCTCACCATCACTTGATTTGTTATTTTTCATTTTAGCAATTCTAACTGATGTGTAGTGCTATTTCACTGTAGATTTCATACGCATTTCCTTGATTGCAAATGAGATCAGACATTTTTTATATCCTTGCTTACCATTTGTATATTCTCTTTCAAGTCTCTTCTCATTTTCTAGTTGGATTATTATTATTATTATTCTTTTTACTTTTGCATATAGAGTTCTTTGTTATTCTTGCTATAAGTCTTTCGTAAGATATGTGTTTTACAAATATTTTCTTCCAGTCTGTGGATCAAGTTTGTGTCCTTTTTTTTTTTTTTACAAGACCTTTGTTTGTTTGTTTGTTTAAATTTAATGAAGTCCCAATTTTGAAATTTTTATTATTTTTATGAGTTGTGCTTTTGGTGTCTTATTCAATAAATCTTTGTCTAACTCTAGGTCATGTCTTCATATTTTCTAGGTACATACAGAAGTATTTATAGACAAAACAATATCACTTTAAATTTTTTCTTAAACATAATTGCGTAAAGGGAGAAGAAATTGATTGGGAGGGATAGCCAAAAGTTAATAAATGTCAAATCTAATTGAAATGTACATGAAAGATCATTAACCTATTCTTTTTATATATGTTTCTCATGTTTCAAAAATTAAAAGATATTTGTTATATACATTTTGAATTTTATACATGTTATATACATTTTGAATTCTGAAAGATATTGCACAATTGTCTTCCCAACAGTGTATGGATATGACTGTGTCCACATATATTTTCCACATTATATATGGAAAATCCTCTTCATATTTTTTTCACATCTTGTCTTCCAATTAATTGATTTTGTGTGACTTTTATACCTCCAGTTGAACTGTCATATTGCCTTTGGAAGTATCTTAGAACAAACAAAGCAAATAAATGAATGAACTTTAAAAATGATATTAGAGCCAGTTGTAATCATAAGTATGGAGTTAGCAACTATTTTAGTTTGTGGTCTCGATCCACTTATTTTGGTTCATTCCCATCTGTTCATAATAATCTTATTGTAATTAAATGTCCCCAACTTTTCTGATTGTATTTGTACTCTCTCTAGACAAAACTTGTTTTGAAATTCTTCCTTCTCACTAAGGAGACTCAAACTAACATGCGACATAATTCAACAGAATTAAATTTGTTTTGTGACCGAGCAAAATATTAAAAATGCAAACATTTTAATGTACTTATTTATTTTATATATTTATAAAAGCTGAGGTAGTCAGCTCTTACAATGTTCATATTTTTGCTACTTATTTGTTCTTTTATCCTTAAAAGTGATATTCCAAAACAGGAACAAATTGGGCACAAGTCCTTTGCTAGGCATATTTCAAATGTTGTGTTACTTAATCATCATAATAACCCTATAAGGTTTGCTATTATTAATCCCTTTTTACAGATGGCCAAACTTACGGTAGGAATGGGTAAATAAGTTAAAGAAAGTCAAAGGAAGCCTGCATTGGGATTTTAATAGGGATCCTTCTGACCATATTGATCTTTCTATAAAATCTGCACCCTCTTAAACTAATATATATTTATCATAGAGTGAAATCAAACAGCTACATTTTCTACCAGGTTTCCTCACATTCTAGCCAAATTATGAGCCAAAATATCAAAATTTTAAGCAACATTTTCCTTATCACACAGATTGTGACTTCAGAAATATAAATATGGTGTTCTGGTAATGTTAAGAATTCAGCAACAAAGTTATTTTATAAGGGTTATTCTTATAATGTATCCAGATATTTGTAATTCTGAATTACTTGTTGTTTTAAAAATAACCAAATCATTAAAAAAATAACAATCTCAGATAAAACTTAGTCTTTGTTAGTTTCAGCCCAACTTAACATTTTTATTTTGATAAGGTAGTGCTAAATTATCCCTGTCATTTTCAAAGATCACTAAAAATGAAACCATATATAAAAAACTTTTACCTCTCTGGCTTCTATTATTTGTGTATTAACTCCAAAATAATTTAAACTCTTAACTTCCAAAGAGTAATATTCCAAATTTCATTGAAGTAGCATATTCTTGTAAGATCAAGGGAATCTTTTTATGGTTAATCTCTTGTTTTTATATTGAATCACTGACTGGTGCTTCATATGACTTTTAGTATTTATATTCATAACCAGATGTATTTGGTTCCATAAACACATAATGAAAGCCATGAACCTGAAAACACTTGGTGACTGAAGCTACGTCAGACCTATGAAGAAGACAGTCCCTACCCTTAAGGAGGTTAAACTCTAGTGTCAACAATGTGATAAGTGTGATAAGGAAAGGCACAGCAAAAGCACAGAAGAAGAAATGATTTCTTATAAAGCAAGAAAAATAAATATTATTAATATCAAAATTAAGTAAGACTAAGCTTGGATGCAAGTAATGAATGTTTGACTTAAAAACATTTTGCTTTAATTACTAAACATATATTAATAAAAATGACAACAAACAATGCACTTTTATTTTCTATACTACTGTATTTCAGCTTTATATAATTCCTGAAGCTTTAAATTATTTGTAAATAGACACAATAGAAAAGATATACCATTAGTATTTCTTTTATAATTATAGAAGAACTATAGTTAGCTAGACTTTATGTTCATAAAGGCCAGCTCAGGGGATGGTTTTATTTCTAAGCCAGATGGACGAATGCCCACCTACTGAGTCACCCAGATCATTTCCTGCAGTAGTTGGTTTTGCCTGTAAATATTCTCATGTAAATACCTACAGGGTCAACTCAAATTAGATTGTTAGATGTCAAAACATCACAGTTCAGTAAGATGTTTGCAGGACACCTCCCTCATTGTCTCCATAAACACAGAGGGCATAGAAAAAGTAGCAGGTGCCTAAAATAAAAGCCTTTATAAATTCGGCAGAGGTGATTTCCCTTTATGCCAGGTATAATAATTTTTTAATTAAAAAAACCACTCAATTTAGCATTAACTCAGAGGCTTTCAAAGTGTTCATTGATCTTTAATGAACTATACTTTATGAACAACTTTAATGAAATATACACCCTAGAATAAAAATTTGTCGTAAATGTGGTTAGTTGAGTATCAAAATGTTGTTTTAATAGAATTTTTTAAAAGATTTTATTTATTTATTTGACACAGAGAGTGAGAGAGAGAGCACAAGCAGGCAGAGCAACAGGCAGAGGGGAGAGGAAGAAGCACGCTCTCCACTGAACAGGGACCCTGAGGCGGAGCTCTATCCCAGGACCCTGGGATCATGACCCAAGCCTAAGGCAGATGCTTAACGGACTGAGCCACCCAGGTGCCCCTAAAATGTGGTTTTATATGAAACATTCAATGATAACATTTCCTCACATTCACATACATATGCAGTTTAAAGTGTTGCTTACCTATATGTTAAAATACTTCTGAGAAAGACTTAAAAAGGAGAATTAATGGTTTTTAGAAAATTATATAATTCATATTTGTATCCTTTTTCACCTAAAATATTATGCAAACAACATCCATGCTATATATTTCCTCTTAATTTTTCCCCCAGTGGCTACATCATAGTCCATATTATGGGTGTACCAGAAACTACTTAATTAATGCATATTTTTGACATTTTAGTTAATTCCACCTAAGTATTTAGATAATTTCAATTTTTGGTCTGATAAATAATGCTAAAAATATCTTTTACATACATAGCTGTTCATTTGTCCAGTTGATGTCTTAAGAAAGTTCACTAAATGAGAAGTTACTAAGTTAAAAATCCACTCACATTTAATGCTTTTAATAAATATTGACAAATGTCTTCCAGAGAAATCTTTTAGTTCTATACTCAAACTAGTAAGCAATTTGAGTAAGAATTTCACCATCATTATATTAGATTTTATAAATTTTTAAAATATTTGAGCAAAATTTTAGTTCCTTTTCATTTTTTAGATAACTTGTAAAGTGGAACATCACTTCACTTTGTTGGTTATTTATATTTCTTCGTGCAATGACTGGGACGCATTTTGATTTCCTTGAATTTTTTATCATATATATATATATATATATATATGCACATATATTTTAAATCACAGGTGGTAACTGTCTTTCTTGGGTGTGGCAGATTATTTCCCCCTTTGTCATTAGGCTGTTCTTGTACCTGGAAAAAGTGTGTGTGTGTGTGTGTGTGTTTCTCAAATCTAGCAATACTCTAGAATATTGGTTATGGTTGATGAATATTGGTCACAGTTGTTGAATATGGGTCATGGCTGATGAACAATTTTTCAAAAGCAAGATAATATAAAGCTTTACCTGTATTTTTCTAGTAACCTTAAGGTTTATTTTCTTCATAGTTAAATAGTTAACACATTTGAAGTTAATTTGGGGATCTGGAGCTAAGAAGTTATCTAATATTCTTTTTCACCAAATTTAAAATTAGTACTGCAAAATAATTTGGGGATAGAAATCCCATTTTTTTAACCAATATAAAAATACCGTATTTTCCTTAAATTTAGTTCTCTTACAAGATATGTTCCATTTCTGATCTCTCTATTCAGTCTCACTGATTTGTCTCTTAATTTGATAGCCTCACAGCATTAGATAGCACTATGATACATTACCAATGTGTAGCAGTCCACATCTCTTTCCTCTCCCAAACTTTGTTGTTATTGTTGTTTTTGGTCTTTGGGGGTTATTTTTGGTGACATTACATTGATATGTTCTTCTGAGTTGATCCTTTATTCACATTTAAAAGAAGCCCCTTTAGGTTTTTGATAAAAGTGCATATAGATTACAGATCAATAGAAGGAATATTTGTAAATTTACACTATCTAGGGTCCTAAAGGACATAGAAATGTGTTTAATTTGTATACTTTTTTTGCTTTTTGTTGAGATTATTATTAGGCACTATGTTGCTTCAAGTACAATTTCTAATCAGTTATCTTTTGGATGTTGAAAAACTACAGAATCTTGCTTTATTTTCACCACCCATCTGGCATGTTATTATCACTAGTGTGTTAGGTGACATTCTTAGAATTTGAAGAGAAGATGCTTGAAGCAAATATTTTGTCTAATGTCTTCAAGTCAGAAAATTTTCAAAAATTATTTTTATACTTATGTGCCATATTTCTCCCATTTATTCTTGCCTCTTTTTTTTTCTATTTTACGATTCTCTATTTCTTTTTTGTTTTGTTTTTTAAGATTCACTTATTTATTTTAGACAGAGAGCAAGAAGGGGAGGGGCAAAGGGAGAGGGAAAGAGAATCCTAAGCAGACTCCATACTGAGTGTAGAGCCCCACACGAAGATGGATCTCACCACCCCCAAGACACGACCTGAGTGGAAATCAAGAGTCAGATGCTTAACTGACTACACCGCCCAGGTGCCCTGTAATTTTCTATTTCTGTCTTAGCTTGTACTTTCCAACATAATATACTACACCTGTATCTCTAACAAATTTCCTAGAACCTTCTTACTCTTTCTTATCACAAGTTCCTGTCATTGACTTCCACACCATTTGTACTCCCCTTAGAGATTCTTTACAGTCATGAAAACATTTCTGCCATACAAAACAAATGCCTAAAACACTTACTGTGAATAAATTACAGTAAATTGATGAATGCCAACCTGACACTAACAATGCATCAAAAAATTTTAATTAATGAATCAATTAATGAATCAATGATTTAATGAATCAAACCCCTATTATTGTTGAAGGGGTTTAGAATGAGTCTCCCCAAAATGTCTTGAGCTGAAGACATCAAGGCCAAAGGATTCAGGGAGAGCTTTTTTAATTTAATTTAATTTTTTAAATTAATTAATTAATTATTTTTTGTAGTGTTCCATGATTCATTGTCAGGGGGAGCTTTTTACCTTCTCCTTAATTGCCTCTAAGAATTTGGGGGCCTGGTCCAGGAAAAGAGTTGTCACCAGAGATAACTAACTAGATGTAGTGAGCTGGGGGAACTTCAGAACGGTCTGCATGATCGAATTCCTCTCTTTCTCCTTTTGTTTCTGCAAGACATGACAAATATTTGTTTACCAAACATTCTCTGCCCACATTCACGTGAATTGTCTTCTTTCGTTTAGAAGCCCCAGGCCCCCACCCACTTCTCCTTAGCTCTGGATGAAAGATAAACCTCAGTTGCCAGACTGTCTTTGAGCCTTTTATGTCTTTGTGGGGCTCCCATATGTACAAAATTAAATTTGTATTTTTCCTGTTAATCTCTTATGTCAATTTAATTAGTAGACCAGTCAAAAGAACTTAGAAAGGTAGAGAAAAAGAATTTGTCTTTCCTTACACTGTCAGCTGAATGAAATAAATTATTTATTTGTTTCGGAAAAAAATAAAGCAATTTCAAAGAAGCAGCTGGAAATCCAGAAATATTTTTTTCTGAATATCAGATATCAAAAGAATTGTTGAGACAATATCAGTACTAAAGCCAATTTTCATAGTTATTAACATGTGGTGTATTACTCACTAGTCAAAAACAATCTACTCAAATCATAAATGTACTCAAAATTAAAAGCTTTTAAATAGCACTTCAATAAAAACTGATTAACTTCTGAGCTAAAAGAAAATATTTATCTTTGCTAATATTTATCACAATACTCAGTTTCAGGGTTTTTCTCCCTAAAGAATAGTTTTACTTGACCCATCTATTATAGAAAACTATTAACGAACTAATTATAGTTGATTAGACTCTAAAAAAAGTAATAAATTCAATGATACCTAACTTTTATGCTTAAAATGGGTGGTACAAAGGGAAGAATAATGATATAATACACAAAATCTATTATCAGAAGTGGTGAAATCTCAAATATATATATTTGCTGATATATACACATTACTTGATTAGAGCATTATAAAAGATACACTATACAGATATGTTACAAATATATTATAAATGACATACTATACAAATGCGCAAGCATGAAATGTTACAAAATAAATATTAATTTTATATGTAAACTGATTTAAATTAAATTATGAAAATAAAATATATGAATATATTGCATATCTGTTTATAATATAATAAATATTATAAGCATGGACATATATAACTAAAGAATTCTGCACCCCCAATTCTACTGTGTGTGCATGGGTGGTTTCCCCTCACCAACAAGCAATACTCTAACATCAGCTGGGTATCCTACTGTTCAACTAAATTCTGATATTATGTACCTGGAGATAGCACCAAATCCCCAGGTTGGAGATAGCACCATATCCCCAGGTTAAGGTCTCAATCCTACAAGACTGTGCCCCTCCCCTCATCTACACACTTTCCCCCCACACCCCAACACTTCAGTTATCCCCTGGGCTTCTAATTGACCAGCTCTAGATTGGAGGTTCCTACAACCCCTTTCCTGGTTTTCGCTGTCCAGAGCAGCTCAGAGAACTCAGAGAAACAGTCTGCTTGCTAGATTATCAGTTTATTACACAGGGATATAACTCAGGAAAAGCCAGATGGAAGAGATGCTTAAGGCAAGCTTGGGGAAAGGGCAAGGAGCTTCCACGTTGTCTGAGTGCACCATTCTCCCCAAATCTCCATGTAGTCGCCAAACCCAGAAGCTCTCTGAACCCTGCCCTTTTGCGTTTTTATGGAGGCTTCATTACATTGGCATGATTAATTAAATTATTGGCCTTGGGGGACTGAACTTAATCTCTAGCACCTCTCCCCTTCTCAGAGGTGTGTGTGTGTGTGTGTTGAAGGGGGGGAGGTGGGAGTGAAAGTTCTAACCCTCTAATTACATGGTTGGTTCCCCTGGCAACTAGTTCCCCTCTTGAGGTGATTTTTAAGTCACTTCAGTAACATAATAAAGGACACCTTTATCCTTTCCATCAGTCAGGAAATTCCAAGGGTTTTAAGAGCTTTGTGCCAGGAATAGAGTCAAATGCCAAATATATATTTCTTATTAATAACTCTATTATAATAACACACTATTACAATAAATATTTTATAATATTTAACACATATATTAGATATAAATATTAATCAAAATACTTAATAAATCAATGCTTATTTCACTTTTTTTTTAAAGATTTTATTTATTTATTTGACAGAGATAGAGACAGCCAGCAAGAGAGGGAACACAGCAGGGGGAGTGGGAGAGGAAGAAGCAGGCTCATAGCAGAGGAGCCTGATGTGGGGCTCGATCCCATAACGCCGGGATCACGCCCTGAGCCGAAGGCAGACGCTTAACCGCTGTGCCACCCAGGAGCCCCTTATTTCACTTTTTTAATAAAAATATATAAAAAGTGGAATTAATTTGGTGTCTACTTAAAATATTAAGAAGTAGGAATTGAGAAATTAGTATGAAATAGAAAAGCAGGTGTTATGTGATACTGATATTTATGATAAATACATATATATATTTGGTCTTTGTCTCTGCTCCTGGCACAGAGCTTTGAAAACATTTATCATTTCCTCAATAATAAGAGCTATGGGAACATCTTCCATTACTGTGTTTGGTCTTTTGTCCTCCATTCCTGAAATAGCTCCAGAACTATAAAAGTGAAAGGAGTGCCTTTGTTTTACTTACCAAGCCCCTTTCAACCACACCTGAGTTTATGTTAATAGGGTGATTTTTGGAGATCCCCTAGATAACCAATGGGATGGCGGCTGGTTATCAGAAGAACCAATCATGTGATTAGAGAGTTGGAGCTTTCAGTCTTACCCCCTGACCAATGGGGATTGAGATGGGGGTGGAGTTTGAATTAATCAACAGTCAACGAATTGTGCCTATATAATGAGGGCTCCATAAAAATCCCTAACTCATAAGGTTCTGGGAGCTTCATTTGGTGAAGACATGGAGGTGCTGAGAGGGTGGCATGCCTGAAGACAGCATGGAAGCTCTGTACATTTCCCCTCCTTCCCTTATACCTTGCCTTATGCATTTCTTCCATCTGGCTGTTCCTAAATTGTATCTTTTTATGATAAACTGGTAACCTAGTAAGTAAACTGTTTCCTGTATTCTCTGAGCCACTTTAGGACACACTACCCCAAAATAGAGCAACTTGGTATCTTAAATATCTTAAGCTGAAGGAATTTTTAAAAATGGCAGAACCAGGAAGGTCGCTATCTGACCTCTACCCCCTTGCTTTCTCCCCTGAAAGAAGTCATAAAATTCCTTTGTGAAAGGTACACCCCCGTTCCCTCTGTACAAAGAAATCTATTTAATTAACTCTTATTTTCCTAGTTCTTCACCATTTATGCCCTGTAACCTAAATCCATTTGTCTTGCCAACTCCTCACAAATATATTGTTTCTTTGTTTAAGAAGTATAAAAGCTTTCTGCTCTGGTCCTTCCTCTGAGTCTTCATTCTCCTGTGAAAGTTCCCATGTGCATGTACAAATTGAATACAATTTGTGTGCTTTTCTTCTATTAATCTGTCTCTTTCAGTTTAATTTTCAGACCCAGTCAGGGATCCTAAGAGGGATGAGGAAATTTTTTCTTCTCCTACTGGACATAGAAGAAACAGTAGTGTTTTTCCACGGAACTTATTTATTGTCATAAATATAAAAAATTAAGAACATCTGAATAGACAAAATATTTCATCTCTTTTCTTTCTGGAATTCTGTTTATATTCTTGGTTTTATAAGTTATCCTTTGACATCAATTATTATTTCAAATACTGCATGCTCTCATTTTCGTTTTTTGGACCTACAATTTATCTGTGGGCCTATTTTTTTCTACTAATATTTCTTTTTTTTTTTTTTTAAAGATTTTATTTATTTATTCGACAGAGATAGAGACAGCCAGCGAGAGAGGGAACACAAGCGGGGGGAGTGGGAGAGGAAGAAGCAGGCTCATAGCAGAGGAGCCCGATGTGGGGCTCGATCCCATAACGCCGGGATCACGCCCTGAGCCGAAGGCAGACGCTTAACCGCTGTGCCACCCAGGCGCCCCTCTACTAATATTTCTTGATGTCATTTCTATATCCTTTATTTTATGGTCTATTTAATCTATTCACCTTTATATTCCAGTTTACTAATTTTTCTTCAGCCATATCAGTTTATTTGTTTAATTGCATTTTAATATATATTGATATTTTTAAATTTTAAGTAACACAGTTTGATATTATTCAATAGTTTTAGCTATTTTTCTTTGTCTTTCCACATTGATTTTATTGTATCTTGGTTTTTAGTAATGGTTTGTCTATATTTTTAAATATTTCTATTTATTTTAATCATAGTTACATATTTATTTATTTAAAGATTTTATTCATTTATTTGACAGGAGAGAGAGGGAGAGAACAACCAGGGGATAATGGCAGAGGAAGAGGGAGAAGCATGCTCTTGCTGAGAAGGGAGCCTGACACAGGGCTCCATCCCAGGACCCTGGGATCATGACCTGAGCCAAAGGCACATGCTTAACTGACTGAGCCACCCAGGCACCCCCATAGTTACATATTTTAAAAATTATCCTATCAGCTAGGATCAAGTTATGGTTTTAATCACTTTATATTCTGTGCAGTGTCAAAAGTCCTTCAATCATGGTGAAATATTTATTCCTTTATAAAAATGTTTGTTTTTGACATGAGGATTTCCAGAATATACAGATAATGAAGGCTCCATACTGTCTTGAGAATTAGGATCATGGTTAAGCTTCTCAGGGAAAACATTTTATTTTCTCACTCAGAATTCAGGCTTAGACTTCTCTTTAACATCTCTCTGAGCTGTTGGTTCATCCTTTCACAGAGGGCATAGCACTTTGAAGGTAATAGATTTATACAGCAGTATTCATTCTAACTCCTTGTGTCACCTGGGCCCAAGGATTTATGGCCTGTCTCTGAGTGGAAATAAAAACCAACTGCCTAGGTTACAAGATCAAAACTCCTTATCCCCATTCAGGAAACTCTAGCATGTATCTCATCATGATCTCATTCTCAATTTCTTTTTCATTGTGGGCTTGTGCATTTTTCTTTATTCTTGGTCCTATTTTTTTGTTACACAGATATACATATTAAACAAGATTCTTATTTCCTCTGATATCTCCAATGTTAGCTGCATGTAGTCTACTTTTATTTGTATATCTGTGTATTGATTAATTGATAATTTAATAAGTGCCCATGGATGTACCAATTCAGGATGTGAACAGTCCTGTGCACATCTCCTAAAGCACATGTGCTATAAGTTCCGTGGGGTTTGTACCTAGGAGAATGATTGCCAGGGTGAAGGAATGTGAATGTTCAATTCCATAAAATGCCAAGCCATACTCAAAAGTATTATTAATATATAAGATTGTATTAATCCATATTATCTTTTAACTTCGGTGTTATCAGAATTTAAATTTTTGCCATTCAAAATGTACATAAAATGGGGCATGTCATTATTGTCTTCATTTCTATTTCCCTGATTACAAATATGTCTGAACATATTTAATACGTGTAATGTGTATATATATACAACTACAATTTTACATATATGTGGTGTATGTGTATATACATATACATACAGATACAATATATATATATATATATATATATATATAGATGTGTGTGTGTGTGTATGTGTGAATGTGTGTGTGTGTGTGTGTGTGTGTGTGTGTGTATTTGGTCCCATGTCTTCCTGCTTCCACCAAATGTATTTTCATTGCCTTCCGTTCATTCTTCCACTTGTATTTTTCCTTACCCTGATGACTTATAGGCACTTTTAATACATTATTGATATTGAATCTTTGTAAGTTTTTGTGTATTACAAATATCTTTTCATGGTCTATAATGTGACTTTTCACTCTCCTTAAGTTATCTTGTGATGTACAAAAGCTTTTATCTTTAATAGTTAAATTTATCAAAATTTATACAGCATAAGGTCTTAGAAGTACTTGAAACTGACATGCTGCTGTTCAGTTGCTCGAAAAGGGGAGGTTTCAGATTTCTTACTAAAAGTTTTTCAGTGTCTTTAATGGCCTGTGGGGGAAAACATACACAATAGCAGTACTCATTTAATTCCACTGTTAAAACAGTTTATTTTTTGTTCCAAATTGAGTTAATGACGAAGCATTTGCCTTTGTAGGCTTGACAGAGCTATCTGTCTCTGTGGGAAGCTTCCTCAGGAAGACCAAGAAGTGCGAGCCCCTGAAGAGGCCTCTTTTTTACAAACCCTATAGTTGGCCTAAATGCTAGACCTAGATTCTTGGATCAATTCCAATTTGGATAATATGCAATGCTTACTAAAATTCCTTCTGCAGTTTGAATGCAATACAGAATATTTCTTCATTTCTCTTCATAAAGCCTCCTTTGATGTGATCACACATCTATTAAATCATATCATAATCTCCAGGGTAGATGTCTTCCAGTGTTACCCATTATTTCTCATGACATAGTCAAAATAAAAGTTTGTTGTATCAAAAATAAATGTGTAGTTTGAACACATGCTTATCTTGTTTAGCCAATATGGATTTACTATCACAAAGCCTTCAGATAATATTGCAGATATGATAACTGATGCTGAAAAAAATAAGATTACATTCTGGTGAAAGCTTCAATTTCAAAGGATCAGGTCTGGATCAGCACAATTTGTATATTGTATAAACTGGGTCTAAGACTCAGGTTTCATGCAGATCCTTAGAGATTTGACGATCCCAGGACAAGACAGAGAACATGCAAATACTACTTCCTAAACTGGTTATCTGCATTAGTGCAGATCATCTATAGAGCTGAAATTCACTATTAAAATGCATAAATAGCCACTTTGTAAAGTACAATCCCACTACGGTTGTGTACAGAAGTCAAAATGGTGGTTTGAAAACATTATGGGGGCCATCTTAACAATTGAATTAGATTGACTCCATGAGCAATTCTGAGAACACAGAATAAGATGATTATGGCAGTCAAAAATGGACATAAAGAGATTACTTTATGCATTGATTCATATATTGCCTATATGTTGAATTTATCAACAATTTTTAATTAGACATGTATTATATTCACCTACTGAGTCTTTAGCAAATGCATTAAGTGGATTCATTCACTCACCGTATAATATTGCTTAGACACACAAAGAAAAATTTCCTTAGATGTTATACACTTTAACCCATTAGAACAATTAGAACCTCTGAAAGAAATGAGACAAAGTTGGTAAATTTGAGAATCTTCTTGTATAACTGGGCAGTGCTTGAAATGATTTTCTGAGTAAAAATAATAATTCTAGTTTTTTAATTTTTTAAAAAAATTTTTTCTTGTACAAGTAAGGCAAGTTTAAATGGGATAAAATATCTTGCTTACTGTCCTGGAACTATGTAAAGCTTAGGTAAGACACGGGGAAATAATTTTTAATCAGGTACCCCTATATTTGGCCCCAAAAACCTGTTACCGATCTTATTTCTGATGAACATATCAAAGTGATTGTTGTATGCCCCATCTTTTCAGAAAGCATATGTTAAACAGGGCAGGCAAAGATAAACTTTAAAAGGATTCACTTGTCCTAACAGCCCATCTGTTTCCTACTCCCCGCAGAGCACATCTCTTTTCTGGGGTCCCTTTCAGGTGTGCTCTTACCTTATGTAACACTCTCTTTATTGTAAGTTCATGCTGTGACCCTGTCAGTATTGCTACAGCAGGGGTGACCTCAGTAATGACCATCCACAGCCTGCCAAGCTAACTTGGTCAGTGTTAGCTGATTAAACTTTTAACAACATCCCCTGTGCGATAAAGGGCAAAATGACAACTTTGCCCATCGTCAAGGTGTCTGTATAATAAACTAATTAGTAAACCACACAGTCTGTGGAGCTTTTAATGAGTGCTATCGGCTGGCCTCTGTAATAAAAACCCAGTCTGCCCCCTTTTGGGATTCAATTAAGGCACAGACTGTCATATGCTTGGTCTAGCTGATCAATGAATCCATTCCGACCTTTGTCGGAGCTGTTTGCAAGGTCAGTGGCAGTAGTGAAGAAAGCCAGCTTGGTAAAGGAGACATACCCAACAGCGGCCGACAGGCTCCAAGTCCAGTTGTTAATATCCTTGTGGTCATTTGACATCAGCAGAAGTTTCTCTCATTCAAAGGTTAGCTGAAAGAGAAGACAGCAATGAAAAAATATATTGGTATTTTTTTTTTCACAGAAAGGTCCCTCTGTTATTAAAAAATGATCATTAGTCTGTTAACATCTACTTTTACCTTGCGGTATCTCCTTTTTCTTCACCCAGTGGAATATACTATCCAATTTTTGTTCTTCCAAATATGTCTATTGATTTAATTCCTTTCCAGATGTGAAAACAAATGTAACCTTTATAAAATGTAGTCCTGTTTTTTATATTTCAAGATGTTGAAGTTTTAGAAAAGGAATTCAATTAGAAAAGATGTTATTGCTTATTAAAAGTCCTTGATGTCAGAAAAGTTTTTTTATAATAATTTTTTTAATATTCCATATTTTTAGGTATTGCAAGATTCTTCAAGTTTACATCTCAAATGTGGCTTTTTTTGTCTTAGCAATTTGAGAATCTTTGCATTTACATCTACTAGAAATTATTCCCAAATTAAAAATAGTTAATTTTTCTAATACTTAAATGATGGTTTAGTGAGAACAAGAATACATTTGTCCATTTTAAGTATAGTAAGTTAAAGAGAAACAAAACGTGTAAATACTATAGATTGTGGCATTTCCAGACTTAATATTTCTGGCTTTTAGAATAATCCAGAAGACCTATGAAAGTTAGCAATCTAAAACTTTATGGAGATCCAAGTTTGGTAGGCTCTGCTGTCATGCTATGGGATGGAGAACACTGAGTTAGGGAGCATAGAGGACAATTCAGCAGCCACAACCCAAAGTGACGCTGTTGTTGCATGTGCAGTGTTTGAGAGGCTCTATAGAATTCCACTATTTATAGCTTGATATAAGGTCAAATATATTTTATAAATGCTTTTTGGGATTTTGGATATTTATGTATTTTTTAAAAATAGAGTTCTACAGTTTATTATTTTCCATGAAATAGACATCTATGTTCAAATTAGGCTGAAATTCTATTCAAATTGAAAATTTTAAAAATTCAACAATTTTTACCAGAATATAAATAAAAACTTAAAAATAAATCAATCCAATAATTTTTAATAAATGTATATTTGCACAATAAATTGAGTGCAATTAAAATTGAACCATCTATACATTTGAGTATTGGTACAATCTTTAAGCATTAAAAATGAACATACCATGAGGTCCAAAAACTCTAACTCTTACAGTCTCTGCTAAGGAAATAATTATATGGTTGTAGAATACACAATTACTAAAATATTCACCACAGAGTTTTTTTAAAATAGGAAACAATTGCCTAAAATCTAAATGCCCAACTATAGGGGAGCTATGTATAAAGAAACAGTAAATTCACTTAGCAAAACACCATGTAGCTCTTAGAAATGATGATATAGAGCCAATAGTTACAGTCATAGAAAAGTGTTCATAATATCAGTGAGGAGACTAGTGGAAAAACAATGATTCAGTTTTTATAATATCTATTTCATAATATATGTATATATAAAAATATATACATGTATATGAATATATTCATGCACATATACATATATGAATATATATGTGAATATATGGTATATATGTGTATACGGTACATATGTATACATGGATGTATCAATATATACATACATAAATATTCTAGATTTATAAAAATACCTTCAGTTTTTATACATTCAATGTTTTCTGATTTTCATCTTATGATCCGTCTTTCTACATTATTTAACCAAAAAGAAAAGAAGAAAGATATTTCATTCTTAAGAATGTAGTCAATAAAATCAGAAGATATGCAATTAAATATCTGGGATGTGTTTTTTGAAGTTTGTAAATATTTCAGTAAATATATTTTCCACTTCATTTTTTTCATACTTTTTATTTGGTAATATTTTCACATAAAAAGTATGTGGAGGTTTATTTAAACCAAAGTTTAGCTTGAGTGTCAATATATATTTAGATATGTTTTCCATATTACAGACTTACATAAAGCACTCGAGGAATCATAGAAAAGTAACTTTCACAACTGAAATGTACTGTATAAATAACTGCCCCCATTCCATCTTATCTGTTTGGAAGCTGAGGTTAGAGAGCATTCCTATTTCATTGGGGGTAATACTCTTAAGTACTTTTAGAATTCAAAGTCCTGTGGGTTCGTGAGATTTGGGATCGAGGGATGATTATGAAGGAGTAAAGTGTGATCGACATAATCTTGTTATTTGAATTCTATACAGTTGGCCCACAAACAACATGGGTTTGTGCTGCGTGAGTCCACTTATATGTGGATTTTTTTCAATAAATACAACCCAGTACTATAAATGTATTTTCTCTTCCTTATGATTTTCTTACTACTGGTTTTTTTCTAGCTTACTTTCTTGTAATACAATATATAGTACATATAACATACAAAATATGTGTTTATCAATTGTTTACATTGTGGGTAAATCTCCCAGCCAATAGCAGTTAAGTTTTGGGAAGAGTCAAAAGCTATACACAGATTTTCAGCTGCACAGGGAGTCAGTGCCCTAACCCTTGTGTTGTTTAAGGATCAATTATATTTCCAATTCCTCTCTCATCAAGACCAACCCTATTTCTTTACACATACCTTTACTCCCCAACACACACATACACACATTTGTGCAAACATATACACAGATATAGAGTGAACATTAACCAGGGAGATTTGTTTTTTGTTTTGTTTGTTTTGTATGTGTGTGTGCTAACTCAGAATATACGCATAAATCCAAACAGATATAATATTTAAATTCTCCTCAGAGCTCAAATATAAAAAAAAATGTTATCAGTACAATTCTGAGACATGAGAGGGTGTGTCCTGTGTCCTTTTATAACTCATTATGTTTTATAAGTAAAAATAGTGAGTTTTTAGAAAATGAAGATGCTGCATTTCTGGTTTGACCCTCCCACTCATGCAACAAATATACATCCAGTTTCCTCATCACAATTATTTTGTAAAGATTTGTTTTAAGAATTGTAGACATTCAGTTTAGGCCAAGAAAATTAATACTGGAGGATGGTAGAAGGCAAGGGTAGGCGGATCAATAAGAGAAAAAATACTTCCTCATGCTGTCAACTAAATTTACCAATAACTTGGCATTAGATTATGAGTTTATAGTCTATTTCCAGGTCCCTAAATTCCTGACTTATTTTGCTAGTCTTGTAAAATTATGTTTTTGGAATCCATGACCTTAAGTTAAATTTTAGCATAAAAGATAATCATTTAAATTAATGCAGTGATGCCCTATGTTTTAATCTGTATACTATTCAAGCATACACTAAAAACATTTTACAAAAAAGTAAAAACGTTTTACAAAGAAATATAATGTACAAAGAAATACACTATATCTCTTCTAGTAGAAGAGATTAAATAATATAAAATTTTCAATTAAAGCCAAAGAAGGTAGCAACTGAATGGGAAAAAGGACCGAAGAACAAATAAAATATTAGAAAACAGTCAGAAGCATGTTAAATATATATTCAGACATGTCAATAATCATTATTAATGTGAATGGTCTAAATACACCAATGAAAATAAAGATATTGTCAGATTGGATTAAAAAAAAAAAAGACCCAATATGTTAAGTTCAAAAAACCCACTTTAAATGTAAAGACTCAGATAGGTTAAGAGTAAATGTATAAAGAAAGATATACTACATTAACATTAATCAAAAGAAAGCCAGGGTAGCTATATTAATTTCAGACTTCAGAACAAGGAAGATTCTTGGGGATAAAGGGACTCACTGCCTAATGACGAAGGGGTCAATTTTCTAAGAAGACATAACAACTCTAAATGTGAATGCACCTAAACAAAAGAGTGTCAAAATTCGGAGGCAAAACTGGTAGAAATTAAAGGAGAAATCATAAAATCCACTATCATTGTTGGGAACTTCAACACCTCTCTGTTAGTAATTGATAAATCAGACAGGCAGAAATCAGTAAAAATATAGATGTCCTTAATAGCTCTATCAATCAACTTGATATAATTAATGTTTACAGAACACTACATTTAACAATAGCAGAATATGCAATCTTTTCAGGCTAACATAAAATAGGATTCAAGATAGATCTTATTCTAGGACATAAAATACACTTCTACAAATATATATATATATAGTTCTTGGACCACAATAGAATTAATAGAATTAAAATACAAATCAATTAGCTGAACAAAAGTCATGATAATTCCCAAGTATTTGGAAATTAGCAACACACTTCTAAATTACCCATGTGAAAAAGAAGTCTCAAGAGAAATTTAAAAAAATCATTTTGAGCTAACTAATCTAAAATGAAAAAACCATTTATCAAAATATTTGGGATGCAGAAAAAGCTCCTTGAAGCAGTGCTTAAAGGGAATTTATAGCACCAGATGTATATATTAGAAAAACAAAAGAATCTACTAAAATTAATAAACTCCTGGAAAGGATGAGAAATTATATAGCAAGGTTAGTACATAATACAAAGGCAATATATTAAAGTCAATTATTTTCATATATACAAGCAATGGATAAGTGGGATTTGAAATTAAAAAAATAACGTTTATAGTAACAACATCCCCAGTCCCTGAGCCCCACAGAACAACTACTTAGGTGTAAATCAAACAAAAATATAAACAGGAATTCTATGCTGAAACTCTAACAAAGCAAAACTCTGACAAAAGAAATCCAAGAAGATCTAAATAAATGAAAAGGTATTCCATTTTTATAGACTGGTAATATCAATATTATTAAGATGTCAATTCTTCCTAACTTTATCTATAAATTCAATGCAAGTCCAATCAAGCTCCCAATAAATTATTTTGTAGTATCAGAACACTAATTTAAAAATTATATGAAAAGACAAAGAATTTAGAATAGCCAACAAAATACTGTAGATAAAGAACCAAGTTGGAGGGCTCACGTAATCAGTTTTTACAATTTACTATAAAGCCACCATAAACAAGAAATACACAAAAGAATGAACACATAGATCAATGGAACAGAGAGCCTAGATAAATGAACACAAATATAAAGAATTAATTTTTTTAAGGTTGCTAAGACAATTCAGTGGAGAAAGTCTAGTCTTTTCAAAAATGGTGCTGGAACAATTGGATGTCAGTATACAACAGAACAAGAACAACAACTCTGAACCTAGGCACAGACCTTACATCTTATACAAATTTAATACAAAATATATCATAGAAATAGAAAATGCAAAATTATAAAACTTCTAGAAGACACAGGAAAACATTAAAGTGACTGTGGCTTTCATGCTGTGTTTTTGATACAATACAGAAAGCACAATTTTTTTTAAAGATTTTATTTATTTATTTGAGATAGAGAGAGAGATAGCATAAGCACAACAGGTGGGGAGGGGCAGGCTCTCTGCTAAGCAGGGAGCCCAATGCTGGGCTCAATCCCAGAACCCTGGGATCATGACTTGAGCGGAAGGCAGATGCTTAACCAACTGAGCCACCCGGTTTCCCCAGCACAGTTATTAAATTAAAAATAAATAGTTCGTTTGGATTTAAAAAATAAAACGTCTCATCCTTTCTGATGGCTGAGAAATCAGAGAGGGAGACAAACCATGAGAGACACTGGACTCCAGGAAACAAACTGAGGGTTACAGAAGGGAGGGGGGTGGGGAGATGGGGTAACAGGGTGATGGGTATTAAGGAGGGCACATGACATAATGAGCACTGGGTGTTACATGCAACTAATGAATCATTGAACGCTACATCAAAAACTAATGATGTACTATATGTTGGCTAACTAACATAATAATAAAAAGAGACAATAAAAAATAAAAAATAAAATGTCTCTTAAAATGTGAAGAATATTGTTAAAATATCAGAAAAAACCCCAGGCTACAGACTGGGAGAAAATCTTTGCTAAACAGATATCTGATAAAGAACTAGATACAAATATATAAAAATTCTCAAAACTCAACAATAAAAAACAACAATTAAAAAATGGGCAAAAGATCTGAACATACACCTTACCAAAGAAGATATAAAGATAGTAAATAAGCATGTGACAAGATGCTTAACATTATTTGTCATCAGGAAAAAATGTCAATTAATATAAAATGAAATATTATAACACACCTATTTCAATGGCTAAAATCCCAAACACTGGCAAAACCAAATACTTATAAGATGTGAAATAATAGGAACTTTTATTTCTGGTGCAAATTTCATAGTTGGTGGGAATGAAAAATGATACAGCTACTTTAGCAGACTACTTGGCAGTTTCTTGCAAAACTAAACCAAGTCTTATCATATGATCCAGTGCTCATTGAGTATACTTTACTCAACTGAATTGAAAACTTATTTCCATCCAAAACCTGTATGTGAAAGTTATAGAGCCTTTGTTCATAATGGCCCCAAAGTGGAAACAATCAAGATGTCTTTCAATAAATAAATGGATAAATCAGTAAATGGGTAAACTGTGGTACATTTATACAATGTCATTCTATTTAGCAATAAAAAGAAATGAACTATCAAGATAAACAAAAACAAGGATGAAATTCTAGCAGAGACAAAAATATAGAGATGGGAAACAGGTGGTTGCCAGGAATTTGGGGAGAAGAATGGATTGAGTAGGTAAAGTACAGGAAATTTAGGGTGGTGAAAGTATTCTGTATGTGACTATAATGGTATAGATAGAGCACAATGCATTTGTCAAAACCCCCTTAACTTTACAGCACAAACAGTGGATTTTAATGAATGCAAATTAAAAAAATCATTTAGGAGTTGGATGTCGGGATGGAATGTGGACTGTGATAAAATATCTAAAAAACATATGAAATAACCTCTGTGAAAGTGTTGGGATAAAGGGTGCTGATGTAAGTAACTTTGGAAACAAGTAGAGCCTGTAGAACTAAAGGCAAAATGAACTGGATATAGCACTTTAGCTGATAAAGTTGTTTCTCATGGGGGTGTGGAGTAACAATTCTGGCAGCACTATATGTGTATGCTGGAATCAGACAATTAAGTTAATGAAAGATATATGGTTGAGCCCAGTTTCACTATTGTGATGGCAGTTTATCTTGATGGCAAGGGGAGAAGACTGGAATCACCCAAGAGTACTAGAGTTGAAGACACAGTATCAACTCATCTATTTTAATATTTATATATAGATACATAGAGAAAGAGGTATAGATGAATGTACAAACATAAGTTAGTGTGTTCATAGATTGCATTGTTCTGTCAGTTGAGAAGGCATAGAAACAATGACAGCCTGGTAACAATGAGCATACCTAGTACCCAGGTCTTGGTTTTCCATACCATCCTCCAGTAAGAGTACTACGGGCTTCTTGGAGAAATGGCTGATTCTATGAGTGGAGCAGGGAATACATAATATGAGCCTGGGATATCTTCTAGCACCAGAAGATACACGTATGCTAACAAAAAAATTTTTTTTAATTAAAAAAAAATAACGGAATGTGTCAAAGGGACATGAGACTCAACCGAAGAGCCTCCAATCACCAAAGGTGGAACTATATAAGCAACATAATAAAATGGTTTTGAATTAAAACCCAAAATATAAATATCCATGAATCTATACTATTATGGGTGGATGAATGAGTGAATGAATGAATGAGAATAGACAAATATTGGATGAAAAGAATTCCAAGTCATCTATGTAGATACCCCATACTCAAAGAAGTAGAGCATAACTCCTTATCTCTTCAGTGTGGCATGCACACATGACTTCCTTTCCAAGAACGCAGTATGGAAGTGGGGGGACTGTAAGATTATAGTGGGAAAACTGACAATTATGACCTTAGCAAAGTGATTAATGGCAGCATCAACAGTGGTTAATTGTGTTGCTATCATGTGCCCTTGATGTATCGTGATAGGATAAGAATCACATGTTATTTCTGTGTTTTATTTTGTTTTTTACCACATGCACACACACACAGTTGCTGAACATGTTGATAATAATAATAATATTGCTGTTTCAAGTTATGATGCATTGGCCATAAGTATTATCAGAAAATCAGTTTAGTTTTACATATTTTTCTTTTTTGTGTAAAGATCCCTCTGAGGTCTTTCTCTTAAAATCCATAACTCCAGTTTAGTCATGAGAAAAGTATCAGAAAAATTTCAGTTGAGGGACATCCTACAATATACCTTACCAATAATCTTCAAACCTACCATGGTCATGTGAGTCTAAGAAACTATCATACCAGGAGATACCTAAGGGGACATAACAACTAAGTATAATGTAGCATCCCAGATGATATCCTGGAGTAAAAAGAAGGACATTAAGTAAAAACTAAGGACATCTTATTATGGAATTTAATAGTAATGTTATCAGTATTGGCTCATTCATTGTGACAAATATTCCACACTGATATAAATGTGAGTAATAGAGGAAACGGGTATCAAATATATGGGAACTGTCTAGATATTTTCACACCTTTTCTGTAAATCTAAAACTTTTCTAAAATAAAAAATTTAAATAAAAGTCTAAAAGACCCATTGTAGCTAGAAAATTAGGACATGAAGTCGGAGAGATAAAGGCCATATCATGCAGTATTTTGAAGCCCATAGCTTACTAGTGATACTGTGTACTCTATTGGAAGCATGGGTGATGTTATGATTTGATTTAATTTAAAAAAGAATTCTGGCATTTATGTAGCATACAGATTATGGAATGAAAAAGAGTTAACAGAGAGGGAACTACCTGAAGGCTAATAATAATGGTCTAGAAGAAATATACCATTGGCTAGACAAGTCAAGCTAATGAAGTTGATGGTTGTTTAAATATGGGGTATGAAAGAAAGTGTTCATGGATCAGGCTAAGAGCTTTTGTTCTGAGCAGTTTAGTGAATAGTGGTGACGTTTTCTGCTGTTGAAGAAGAAAAAAGCTTCTTTGAGTTAGGGGTTGCCAGTTAAATATCATAGCAATCCTGTTACACAGCATGACAGTTTTTTTTTTTTTTAACATACTGGGAATAGATGGAACAGAGATGCTAATGAAAATTACCAAAACTTACACACTTAAAATCACCACAGCTGTGACATCACGTGTGAATCCAAAGCACATGATCTTTGCATATTCCACGTTGCTTCTGAGCAGTATACTCTCCACAGAGGGGACACATTTCTCTGTCCCTGCAATTTTCAAGGTAGTAGACTTGTGTCTATTGACCAAAGAGCCTTTCAAAAGTAGAATGCAATCTTTTTAAATGAGAAGAAATATGAGGGGTGCCTGGGTGGCTCAGTCGTTAAGTGTCTGCCTTTGGCTCAGGGCGTGATCCCGGCGTTCTGGGATCGAGCCCCACATCAGGCTCTCCGCTAGGAGCCTGCTTCTTCCTCTCCCACTCCCCCTGCCTGTGTTTCCTCTTTCACTGGCTGTCTGTCTCTGTCAAATAAATAAATAAAAATCTTAAAAAAAAAAGAAAAGAAATATGAGTAATATGATTTCAAAATCTCTTCCCACATTTTGCTTCCCTTAAAAACTCAAAGGTGAAGGGGCTTAGCTTCAGCAAAAGGGAGGAGGAAATTTCTCTCTATCTGGTAACAGAATAAACATGGGACTTGCTTTTTATGATTCAATTCGGAGTCCATGGTCACATTAGGAACACCATGGGCCCTAAGCACTTTGCCTTGTGGACCCCTTCTTCCATTAAACACATATTGAAAATTCTATTTTACAATGGGGTTGATATAATAACATATTCATATCATGGCATAACATTTTCTTTGACCTGCTGTGCCTACAATGTCTAATGCATAACTGACCTAGTTCATATCTGTATGGAGAAGAATGTTCTTACAGAGTTAAGATGTTGAACAATAGAAGATACAGTTTCCCTAAACAACTTTTTCAAATAAGGATTATTTCTATTCATGAGGATAGTATGTAGAAATCAGTAGTTCATTATAGACTATTTAAGTATGCTTTTTCCCCAAAACATTTTGCTAATGTATTTTTTTAACAAGGGACGTGACTCTTTTGGATTCCAGTAAGAGTTTTTAAATTAAGACAGAATTTTTCCTTTCTTCAAATGGTTGTATGTCCTTTATATTTATTCTGAAATTTTGGTTCTACTCAACTTACAATGATGAGGAAGAGAAGAAGGAGGGGGAGGAGGAAGAGGAGGGGGAGGTGGAGGACGTTTTTCTCTTTAATTATCCCAGTGTTACAATGAGCTGGACTTTTAAATTTATTTTTGTGTGCGTGCATTTTTTCTTTCTTACCCAGGTTTTGTGTCACAGCTTTCTCAATTTTTATCTTATATAGTGTATCTGGGACACATTTCCTGCTCTTCTTAGGCTTGTCATAAGCTAAAATAAGTTTAAATATTTCAAGCATTTGGTCTTTGCCCTAAATATGCTAAAGCAAGAGAAATATTCTTTATTAATAATTCTACCTTTCTAAGCAAGTCATCACACAGGAAGGCCAGCACATTAATTAATTAATACATGCACACAGAGGAAAATTAAGCAGTTGAAATAATAAATGTGAACGTGTCTGTGAATATTTGAATTAAATTTTATTATTTAAGTTACCAGCAAATTTTAATCTGCAGTCTGGGGCAAGATAATACTTGAAAGTGTTTTATTCTGTAGAGCTGAGAATTTTGGATAACTAAGAGTTTGTGCCTTTGCTTTTTAAAATGTATTTTAACCTCTTAGGATGGGAACAGTTTTAAAGATGGTCAGTTACTACATTTTTAAATAGAATCAACATATTGCATTATTCACATGTCGTTATTTTGCCCATGTTATTGACGTACATTGCTATCGCCATATATTTTGAGGACCCACTAATGGGGTTTGGCTTATTTTATTCAACTTAAACAGTCCTCAGAAAATTATGCTTTTTGAAATGTTACAATGCTGCTTTAATAGTGTCACACAAGTCAGGAGAAGGTTGTTCATATAGAAAATGTTTGCTTAGTTTTGTACATGTTGCATTTCGTTGTTACAAAAATTGAAAAATTCAGCTGAGTTAAGGGAAACTAAGATACAAGTTGCCATAAATCTGTTGACATGTCATCCTAATTTTATAAATTTATATAAATATTATATGTACAAATATATATTTTATATAAATATTAAATATAAGTATATAAAAAACCATATACATATATATCTTGCAAATAGGAGTGCATCCAACTATATGGAAAACTTTCAGAAATCCTTTCTAGTTAGGAAATATAGGATAGATTTAATTTTATCAAAGTTCGCAGTAACAACAGTGTTGCTAATAATGTAGACTGAATCAATAAAAATAAATATTTATAAATGTATATTATATTTAACCCATCAACTAAAGTGACCTGAGTTGGAGAAAAAAATAGAAATTATAGGTTGTTCATTGAATGACATGGAAAGAGCAAAACTGAGCATGGCAAGTATGTACATATATATATATTTTAAAGATTTTATTTATTTATTTATTTGAGAGAGAGCGAGAAAAAGCACATGAGCGTGGGGAGGAGCAGAGAGAGCAAGACAAGCAGACTCTGTGCTGAGCGTGGAGCTGGGTAAGGGACTCAATCCCAGGACCCTGAGACCATAATGTGAGCTGAAATCAAGAGTCGTTTGCTTAAACGAATGAGCCACCCAGGTACCCTGGCATATGTATACTTGAAAGACAAATTTTCTTTCTGTTTTCTCTTAAATCCATTCTAAACGGGTTATGTCTTCTCATCCTCTACTTGACTAAAACTGCTCACACCAAAGTCACCAATTCTTCCATGTTGATAAATCTAATGAGGGAAGTCTCAGTCCATATATTAACAGGATCTGTAAATAATATTTGAAGCAGTGGCTGAGAGCCTTCACTCCTTGCTTTGGCACCAGAACTCTGAAACAGATTTCTCCAGAGACTTTCCTTGGGCTACTTCTCATCTTTCTGTTCTTGACTTAGTCCAGTCTGATGATTTTAAATGTCTCTGTATGATCCAGTCTGAACTTTTCTTTGACTGGAAGATGCCTATTTCTCTCTGGATACTTGGTTTTTCCATTTGAATGTCTCATCGAATTCCTAGACTAAACATGTTGGAAATGGATCTTTTGATCTCTCCAAACTGGTTCCACGTGTAGTGTTCTTTGATTAAATGCAAACCCTCCAACTTTTGAGGCTAAACGTTATTGAGGCCAAAAGTACCTTGGAGGAAACATGACTCTTAGGTCTCATTCTCCATATCCAAATAATCAGAATATACTACTGAATCCATAAAATATATCCAGAATCACACTGTAACCCTTGTCCAAGCCATCATCATTCCTCCCTGATATTATTGCAGTGATTTCTGTCTGGTTTCCCTACTTGTATCCTTGCTGCTTCTGCAATCTGTTCTGCATAGAGCGGAGAGACGAATTCTCTCACAGTTGGCAAAACCAGGTCATTATTTGATTAAAACTCGCCAATGGCTCAGGCCTTCCCACAAGACCCTACCCAGTCTGGCTCTGCACTGTCTTTCCAAGGACATCTACTTCTCCCTTGCTTACTTCTTTCCAATCTCAGCTCCTTTGTTATTACTCCAGCACACTGGGCATCGTATTTCTAACAGAGAGCCGTGGTAATTGTTCTTTTGCTGTTCTGGGTGCTCTTTTCCCAGACAATGGTTTGGTTCTCTCCTTCACCTGATCGCGTTTACATTTTTATCGTTTATCAAAAATGTGAGGGGGTGCCTGAGTGGCTCAGTCGGTTAAGCGTCTGCTTTTGGCTCAGTTCCTGATCTCAGGGTCCTGGGACTGAGCCCGGCATTGGCTCTCCGCTCAGCGTCGTGGCTGCTTCTCCCTCTCACTTTGTGATCTCTCTCGCTTTTGTGGTCTCTCAAATAAATAAATAAAATATTTTTTTAAAAAACTTAAAAATATGTGAAAAAAACTGTCCCCTGAGAAAAATTGCACCCCCCTTCTGGCACTATCAATCTCCTTAGCACTTATCTTCTTACTTTTGTTTTATTTATGTATTTATTGCCTATGCCCTTCCTTACTAGAAAATAAGTGGCACAAGGGGATGGATTATTATTTATTTGCTTTATTGCTATATTTTTAACGTACTGAACACTAGAAAAAGTGCTCAATAGATATATGTTGGATTTGTTGAGTGACTTTATAGAGCCAATGGGGCGTAATGACTATTTTGACCAATTATGAAAAAGTTCTAAGTCTATATTGGTTGGTATCATCAGAATATGATGAATCATTTAAGGAGGTGAACAATTTGATGAGAATTTATGGTAAAATTATAATTATGATAATGAAAGGGTTAGGGCAAATTCACGAGTAATCAGTACACAATGGTTCTGAGCATTAAAAAATATTAGATTGTTAACCATTTGTAAAAAGAAATGAAAAGGTAGGTTTTCTGTTACGCTTCCAAATATTCTGATCTGTAGGAATCTGCATTTTAACAAACATATGAGGTGATTCTGATGTCAATTGTTCAAGGACCATGCTTTGAGTAAGCACATCAGAGAAAGAAGAGAAACTGAAAGAAAACAAGAGTTTGAGAGTAGTAAGTTCACATTTTCACTAAGATCCAACATTAAAATATGAGGTTAAATAACAGAATTAAAAATTAGATTTAGAATTAGGCAGCCTTTTTCTTCTTGGTCAGGACAGATAAACTGAGGAAGATAGACTGCTTTTTTTTCCCAGAAGCATTTAAAAATAGATTCTCATCTTTCTGGAGTGATTTTTATGATAGTCTATTTTAAGATATCAGATTAGCCAAAATGAACTTTCATTGTTCTTTTCAAGTGCTGTGATCATGACTTTTAATCTTTTCAACAGCTGTGAAGGGGTAGAGTAAGTATCAAGTTAAGAACATTGATAATAGGGCCAACTTTTCTTTGAGTATCAGATGAATCAAATACAATTATACTCTTTAAGTTACCTTTCTGCCTACATTCTTAATGGTTTTCATTCTCTGTCTCTCTCTCTCTTTATCAAGGTATAGATTTTTAGTCATAAGGAAGGTTATATAAAAATATCAAATATTTCCTCCATTTAAAAATTCATGTTTGGTGCAAGGCTTTGTCAATAGGATGGGCACTCAGGAAGGGAACACTTTCTACCATTTTAATTTAATAGTAAGACATTTTACACTTCTCAGCTAGGGATTAAATAGGACATCTATACCTAGCACAGTGTCACTGAGGAGAGAAAAGAAGGAGGAATTGAGAAAAACAGTAATTTCTTTTTCTAGACATTTTCAAATATTCCTGCACTGCGGTGTTGAACACCCAAATAAGATCTTAGCTTACTTCAAAATGTCAGGGAGCTAAACATTTCCTTTGTTTTCTTAAATAAGTCTTAAAATAAACAAATATGCAATGAAGAAATAGGCTCGGGGATCAGGTTCTAAACTGATCATTTTCTTATTACAGATCCCTATCAAGAATGTGAGTATAGTTCTACTTAGCATTTCTAATCCCACATAAATACAAATATATACACTTTCTATCTCCAATTATATATCAAGCTATTTCAGAGACCAGGAATGACAAATCTGTTCCTCTGTAATTGGGACAGGGTTTGCCTGCATGACACTGAACAGTATAAGAAAAGGAACAGCCACAGAATTTGAAGTGATGAAACAGTTTAATTTTAAACATTCAGCCTTATCTTAAGATTGCAATTTTTTAAAAAATGAGAACCTGAAAGAAACATACACAATATTATGATGCAATGGATCTTTCTTTTTAAACCTCCAGAAATATCACGAGATTACACAACCCAGTTTACAAGAGAATTGGGGGCTAATTTCAGAGTTTTATCATTCAAACTCAGGACTTGTTTATTTTATTTTCTATTCACTTAAAATAAGTGTTTTAAGTATGAACTGAAGACTTGTCTATATGCAGTTGAATTACAGCCCTAACTAAATTGGAACCATAATTTATCCTTGGTGACCTGGGTGAGGATTCAAACTTTCTTTATATTTTTATTTGTCATTAGAGTATAAGAAATTCAGAGCTGTGGAGAATGTCAAATACACATGGATTCATCTTCAAAAAGCCCCTCAAAAACCCACAAATGACAGTATAAAAAGAAGAAACAGAAGTTAAACAGAAGTATTCTTTTAATATAATTTGAGAAAACAAATAAAACCTTGATATCTAAGACATCAATAACCCTTTGTGAAGACACTAAAATGAGTAAGAAATACACTCTGATCTATTTAAAACTTTATTTTTTTTTCCTATTGGTGATCTTCTATGGATGGTCTCAGTTGAGTTTGTTAAATAAAGTAGATATACTAAGCTATACTTATGGGTAGTGTTAAAAAACTAAATTCAACTGAGTAAATTTTTAAAATCTTATTGGCTTTATTCAATGATTCATGAATGAGGCAGCATTTCAAGTAGCAGATACAAAGGAACACTGAGGAACTGCACAAAATGGAAAATTTATTGGCAGAAGGAGGTGTGGCAAGGAAGTTAATAACAGAGTGGATTATTTGTAGCAAACTCACCTTCCTGTAGGGAACTGGGGGTGGTGGTCTATCAGGCAGATTACCTCACTAGTGCTGACCAGGTAATTTCAGATTGACTAGTTAAAATTCTTCTACAGGGAGAGGTTGAAACTATAATTAAATTAGAGATTAAGTCTCAGATTGGTGACCTGGGTTTAGCACAAGGGACTCTGTTTGGGGCCTGTTTCTTTTTTAACAATAAGCAGACAAGTTTTAGCATAACTATAATTTGCTCTTTAAAAAGTTATTAATAGAAAGGGTAAAATAAAATGCAATTTGCTGAATCAATTCAAATTATAAAACTCTTCCACTGCCAAAGAACAGAATTTTGAGTAGCCTGGGGATAGGTCACAAGGTTTATACCTCGAAGGGCACAAGGTTTATACTTTGAAGGTCTTAATGAAAAATAACAACTAACATTTACATAAAACCTTTATTCTTCAACAGTTATTTCACATTTTTTTATTCCTCAAAAGACATCTATTTCTATTATTATCATCTGCACTTAACAAAAAGTCACTATTGAAAGAAGGTGAACTTTCCATATCTGGTAAGTTATATGTTTAACAAATGATGGAGGTGAAGTCTGAATGCTACTTCTCTGACAACAATCCTACAGCCTATCCAGTGACCTATTAATACGGATACCTCTAGACTGATTTATATTCAGTTTATGAAAAATAATCAAGTCTTTTAATTTGTATTCAAAACCTATGACAACTACTGAGATACTGAATAGCTGCCCAGCTCTGGTAGGTGTGGATGAACCTGCCCAGATCCCCCTTCAGAGAAGCATTGGCCCCCTAGCTCTGAGGGGTGTGCTGCCCCACATCTGTAAAGGAGCGCATGAGGAAAGGAGCACATGAGGAAATAAAAGCATAGTTACTTGCCCCACACAGAGAATACTGATGGGGAACAGCTTTGTTGGGCATCTGTGGCAGTCCGATCCCTCCTGCCCCATCTTGCTTTCCCCCTTCGCTCACAGTAGTGAATCCCTAAAAAACATCTTTGTCTCAGAATCTGCTTCTATAAAACTAGGACTGGCTACATAATTTGTGGGGTCAGTGTAAGATAGAATCCTGAAGACCTCTTTTAATAGAGTCTGACTGCATGAAGACATTGCTGATGTCTTTCAAGCCCCACAGTAAGACAAGCCAATAGAAGAAGGCTTGCACTCCCTCCCAAGGCAGCAGATGAGAAAGTGCAAGTCAAACAAACTCAGCTATACTGTGAAGATTCTCATACCAGTCTGTCTCATTTTTTTTTTTAAGATTTTATTTATTTATTTGAGAGAGAGAGCACGAGCGGGGCTGGAGGGGGGAGGCAAAGGGAGAGAGAAAAGCGGGCTCCGTGCTGAGCAGGGAGCCCAATATCAGGCTCAATCTGATCCCAGGACTCTGGGGATCATGACCTGAGCCGAAGGCAGGCACTTAACAGACTGAGCCACCCAGGCGCCCCAACCAGTCTGTCTCTTAATCACAATAAAAACCAGTGCCATTTGCTCCTCATTCATCTGAGCCACTTTAGACCTGCTTGGGAACCTATCCTACTCTCCCCCTAAAAAAACATTATTATGTGAGTAACGAAACTTTTCATACCCTCTTGGTGCATGTGTGGCATCATCAGTTGCAATATCTGCATCAATTTTCTGTTGGGGGGGTTGATCTTGCCCTCTGCAGGATAGCACAAAACATCCTTGTACAATGACTGTTAAAAGTCTCAAGACCGTGATAGCAGAGAATTACACCAAGTACAAGGGCATTCTAAAACTGGAGCCCTGGGCCACTGCACATGTCACACACACAGAGCTAGCCCTGTGTAAAACCTGACCTGTGATACCAACTCTAGTTTGTCTTTGTGTTAGTGTTGTAATCTTAATTGGAAAAAATATAACACATTGTCCTCACCTCTCTGGGTAGGCTGTTCTAATGCTCTGACACAGTCGTTCTCCATTTTCCCCTCCTCTTGGGGTTTACTACTGTGCTTCCATCCCCAGTTGGATGAGTTTCCATAACTTCCCCAGTCCTATTACTTGCCTGCTTCTAAGAAAACCTTTCTGCTACAAAGGATCATTCAACTATGCATTCATATGTTCTAGTCCTTCGACTACAAGGGAATATCTATCACAGATAATTATCACTATGTATATGCCTGTTCCTACCCTTCGTACCCTCCTAACCCAGCCTAAATCCTACAGTCCCACACTA